>NC_133008.1:12102573-12405603 GCF_048564905.1 Vicugna pacos
ACCGGAAACCTGATTTAATGACCCTCAACCATTAGATTCTCAGAAGTGGAATCTGTTGGTCAAACTGCATAATAATTACTGGGCACCGTGTTAGTTAGGATAGGTATTGCTAGCTGCTATAGTAGAGAATCTCCAAATTGCAGGGTCTTAACCCGATAGAAGTGTCTGTGTTATGCACAGAAAGTCTCATCAGGGGTTCTTGGCCAAGCAGCCTTCCAGGTGGTGACTCAGGGGCCCAGGCTCCTTCCATCTTGTTACTCACCCTCGTCTATGGCCCCAGATCCTCCCTGTTCACCGAGTCGATGGGGAAAGTGAATATGGGATTTCACTCATCTTCCAGTGGCCAGAACTCACTCACGTGGACATATCGACGCAAGACGGCCAGGCAGGGGGGGCGGGCTGTGTACCCAGGGGAAAAGGAATAATCAGCGACCGTCGTCAAAGACACCCACTTGTGCCAAGTGCTTCACACACATAACCTTAAAGTGGATATTAAATCCTCAGTTTTACAGATGGGAAAACTGAGACTCAGAAGGGTGAAGTGTCCTGCCTAAGGCCATACAGCTCATAAGTGTAGGAGTGCGACTTAGCTCCTACATTTTCTGTAAATAGCCTTATTCTGTTACCTTTCATATTTCGGTGTTTAATCCACTTGGAGTCCAACCTTGCACATGCTTTAAGGTGAGCGTCCAGTTTTATTTTTCTCCAGTGTTCCCCAAACCTTAGACTGGATAATTTTTTTTTTTTTTTACAATACCTGATGCTATAAATTTTTTTCCAAAAGGTTCAGACTGATTTACATTCTTGTTGTTGTATAAGTATGCTGATTTCACTTCACCCTCTATAACACTAGATATTATGATTTTAAAAAAATCAGTGTGATTTGATGGTAGAAAAGTGGTAGCTAATTTATGGGATTACCAGTGAGATTGCTTTCTCCCTCTTTATCCCCTAATTTACTTCTTCATTTGTGAATTACTTATTTGAATTCTTTGTCCATTTATCTAGCAGGGTCATGCCTCTCCATACATACGTCCGTACATACAGTGCAAGCTCTTTGTATCATGGAGACATGAGGCCTTTGCCAGGCATTTTGGCTGCATGCATTTCCCTATCTTTTTTTTATATATACAGATGTGCTAAATTTTTCTGCAGTCAATTCTGTCCATCTCTTTCTTTGTGATCTTTTCTGATGCTTCTAACTTTAACCAGCCTTTTCTCTGCAGAGGTCTGATAAATATGCAAGTCTTTCTCCCTCTGTGGTTTGATTTTTTTAAAAAATATTCAATTCTTCAGTGCATCTGGAATGCATTTCAGCGTATGGCATGATACGGAAGGTTTATAACTTGCAAGGGGAGGGGCCTCATTCACACTTCCAGGTTCCCTTCTCTCCCATCCTGAGCGGCTTCTCTCTTCTCCAGGCCAAACAGAAGCAAAGATACCATAGGTTACAGGCAAGCGGTCAAGGCTGTGGTCATTTCCCTTTAATTAGAGAGATTATTGTTGTTGTGCATAATTGAACACCCACGTACAGTAGAGTTCTCTGCTATGCACAAATTATATCACTGAAATGAGTCATCAGACCCATGAGAGAGAAATTACCACCCCCATTTTACAGATGAGGAAAGCTGAGGCTTAAGTAACTTGCCCAAGGTCACCCACTAGGGTGACAGATTGTCATTCTTTTCTTCATAAGCCTCACTTTCTCTGGTGATTCTAGTTATTAACTTAACATGTGCTTGTCTTCTTGAAATTAAGGTACAGTGACTATAGGTGATTGGCTTAAAAACAAAACAAAACAAAAGAAAACAAAACCAACCTTGAAAAGCTCAAGAGTTCCAAAAGTACAAAAAGATGCTAAAAAGGATCTAGAAACTCCCAAAAGAGGCTGGTACCATTCCATTGACCGGAAACCACTGTTACCTTGATAAAACATGAAATTTACATTATCTGGCTTTTTGGAAAGACTGGCTGTAGGCACAGTAATCCAGAACTTGCTCGAGTCTAAATAAATGAGGTGATTGCCAGAGATTTGGCCCAGAGGAAGGATTATGGTTTGTCTTGTGTTCCTGTTTTAGGAAGACTTTAGTTTTTGTAAGCCTGGAAGAATCCACCGTGAAGGGAAGGGAAGGAGGACTGAACGGAAAGGAGGTGGGAAAAGGTGAATAAACATGAAATCCCCACTAAGAGGCCTGCTGGCTTTCGTCACATCACCTCCCTGTGCGTCAGTGTCCTGTAAAATGGGACCGAGGGTTGTAACGCCCGCCACGCAGAACTACCAGTGCTGAGGACCATGTAAGATGGAATCCAGGTGTGCCACGTGCCTGAGCCCGAGGTAAGAGCTATGTCTGCCTTCTCCTGGGTCATTCCCGTAGTGGTCCTATGAGGAGAGTGCAGTTTTGAGGATTTAATGACATTGTGAATTTGGCCGAAATGGGTGTTTAAAAGCAGACTAGTAAAGGTGCCTGAATTGGGAAGATGCCAGAGAAGGAAGAAGGATGATGTACTTTGTGTTCAAGACTTGGTGTAACAAGGTGTCTTAGTTTGATCCTCTGAACAACTGGGTCAAGTTGGTGGTGTGATGTTCCCTTCTAGAGACATGGAAGGAAGCCCGAGGGAAGTGCAGCCACCAGCTCATGTTCACGTAGGAATCAGGTCCAGGTCTTCTGGACTATAAAGCCCGGGGGATCTTGGAGAACAGGGCTGGTAAATCCCACAAAGGACCTCTGGCCAGAGGATGGGAGGGCCTTCACTCTTAGCCAGGATGCTCGGAGAGGCTGGGGCCTTCCAAGCCAGGAGAGTGGTGGCTGTCGGAAGCAAGGACACAGTTCAGATCTCGGGGTAACATCAGAGAAATGCACCTCCTGGGTCAGCAGTGTCCTGATTACAAGCCTGTTCGCCTCTGTTAAATATAATCCACATTAGGCCATTTTAACTCAGCAGAGGGGTAGAAAACAGGTTTCAAGAACAGCCTGAGCCAAGCCAGGCTGCAAAAGAATCCACATTTCACATTTCTTTAGGTTTAAATAGTTACCTGGAGTGTTTAAAACCTTCAGAACTGGTGGTGGCGGCGGCTGGGGGTACAGGTACAGAGCCCAGAATGGAGACAGAGCGATTCTGGATGCTGGTACAGCTCTTCTGCCAAGAATATCTCCCTGCCTGGAACAGTTATAAATGCAAGGGAGTATTTTATGGTTTGTCTCTTTGTTTGCCAATTTTAAAGAAATCTCGATGTAGAAAGTTTGAAAAACACAGCGAACTATAAAGAGGTGGGGAACAAAATCGCCCATAATCCTATCAGCCAGTAATAACCACTTCACGTTGTGGTCTTTCTCTCTCTCGGGTTTCTTTTCTGGGCTTTTATTTTTAAAATGAATGTGATACCTGGCTCCAGACCTATCCGCTTCCCAGACTGGAGGAGATGAGGCCCGTTCCATTCTGTAGCTATATACATTTCTAATTATAAAATGCAATATGCTCATTAGAGAAACATCTAAAAATTTCGTGAAAATTTCAAGAGGAAAATTGAAGCAAAACCCCACCACCCAGAGAATTAACCTGGGGGTGAACTTCCTTCCTGTCTTTTTGCCTGTGCATGTCTTTAAGTATCATATCTATTTCTTTAACCTAATTTTGCATTCTGTTTTCTCTTATTAGCATCATACCATCAACATTTCTCACGTTATTGCACACTCTCCATAAACATTTATCCTTCAAGGCTACATCATATTCCTTGGGACGGCTATAATGTAACGCATTTAACTGTTTTATTGATGGAGAACATTTCATTTTCTGTGAATCCTTCTTTTTGAAAATCTTGGCCCACAGTGCTTTTCTTTCTTCAGGGCTGAGTCCTTCAAGCTGAATTACGGGGTGAAAGAGCATAAGTCTTTGAGCAGGTGTGACTCTTTTCATACGTACTGCCACGCTGTCCTTTGGAAAGTTGGTAACGAGAGCAGTGTGGGGGAAACACTCCTTTCATCATCCCCTTGACGGCTCTGCCCAGTTCACTTTGTTAAAAAACTGTTGCTATTCAATAGGTGAATTATTATTACAGAGCTGGGATCCAAAATAGCTGTTGCCTTTACTAGGCATGGCTGTGCAATTCTTGACCCAGTTTCCCCATTCCTATCATAAATGTTCCTTAAATTTGGAAGTGCTCAACGTTGGAAGTGCTGGTTAAAATTCCAGTTTTAGCTCTTAAAGCTTCTGTTTCCCCATCTGTAGAATGGGAATAGTATCTCACTTAGAGAAGCATCGTGATGATTAAAGAAACAAGACAGAATGAAACAGTAACACCAATAAAAACATGAAAATCACTTAGCACCATGGCAGCCGATCCTGGATGAATGTCGCCTTCTTTCCTCTTCTTTATTCCTCAACTTTGGAAACCATCTGAAAAGTCAGGAAAAGTAGCCTTGAAATACCAGATTTCTAGTTGAGGAAACCAAAGCTTGGAAAAGCGAAGTAACTTTTCTAAAGTCACGATGGCGAGGAAATGACCAAGTGAGATCCACACCACAGTCTCAAAGAGGGGTTTCACCAGGCAGCTGCCGGGCTGAGTATGCTCTGCACATCTGTTTTATTTGGCCCACAGAGCCAGAGTAAGAAAATAGGATAAAATCAAATAAAGCCAACGTTGGAAATGAGATTTCACATCCACATAAGATTTCTGGTTTCTCTTGAGAAATCATTAGATCTGGGGGCTGGGGAGGGCTGAGCTGAGTGGCGACTGGCCCCTTTGCAAGGGCCACGCACCTCCAGCCCACCAGGTCTGCTCTGGGTGTGTGCAGGCTGCCAGCTCCTGCCTGGCTCCCTGTGCCTTGGAGTTGGCGACTCCTGCTCTGACCCGCGCTGACATTGCGTCCGGGGCTTCTGGCTGCCCCGCCCCAGGCCACACGCTCCAGGCTAAGCTGGGACTGCAAGGCTCGGGGCTGAGATGCCTCGAGGATTGCCCACCAAGCTGGGTCCAGGAATGTGAACGCGCATTGTTCCCCACCCAGCCGCATGCATGCGGGGTGAGCTCACCCTGGCCCGCTGCCTCCTTCCCCCAATCTCTCCAATTAAAAACATATTACCTTCCCGCTCCGCCCGGAGCAGCCCTGGGCCGCAGCTTTATTTTATAAACACATTTAGACAAGTTCAAAAAGGAATGATTCATACTGGACCTGAGCACTCCGAAACGCCAGGGCTGCTGAGCATTTTCGCAGGGAAAGCATCTTGAGCGGGACCAGGCCTGGCCCTCGGGGGGTATCCTCTCTCCGGCTCCAAGGCCAGGGATTACCTGCCCGCAGCTGGAAGGACTTACCCACAAGGCCACCTTTCGGCACCCCCAGCCCAGATCCAGCCACCATGGGCTTCTGGAGGAGAAGGATGCAGACCTGGCTCCTCCCCACCCAGAGGCATCCTTTGATCCCCCCCCACCCCCGCACATGCTCCCCTCCCAGCCAGGCTTCCTCCTCCTCTGTTCCTCCTTTCTCCTGTGCGGCCCATCCCCCAGCAGGCTCCCAGACTCGCCCTCCTACCCTGGATTTGAATTCCCCCTTTCCACACACCCCACTGAGGATTCCTAGAGGGTGGGCCCTGGAGGGTCTTTTACACTCCTGTCCACAGTGTCCAGCTCAGCGCTGGGCGCACAGAGGAGCACAAGGCAGGTGCCAGGGGAACACTAATAGTAACAGCGAGGCTCCTGAGCGCCGTGACTGAGTGCCAGGACCGGTCCTGAGACATCTGCTTGTCTTCTTTCATTTAATTCTCACAAGAACCCAGTGAAGTAGGTGCTGTTTGCTATAAACCCATTTGCACGGATGAGGAAATTGAAGATTCGATTTCAGCTGAACTCTGCCCTTGGGGCTCTGGCTTAGCTGTCACAAACGGAGGGGCCCTGCGATGATGCGGCCTTGTCACCTGATTTTTACAGATGGGGAAACTGATGCCCAGAGAGGAAGAGGGATTTCCCCCAAGATTGTAAGAGGATGGAGGGACCCTAGCACCGCGCCATGCCTCTGGCATCACACCTTACACACAGCAGGAGTTTGGTGAAACCTCTTGAATGAATGAACAAATGACTGTATGCGTGTTTTTTTGTGCAGCCTTCCTGCTTGGACCATAACTATTGTGACAGTGTCTTACTCACATCTGAGTCCTCGTGCCTCGCGCCAGACCCACGATGAACGTCCTCTGTCAGTATCCGTGGAAGGGAAGAATCAGTCTCTTGTTGTGTCTTGATTCACTACAGCTTAACTCTTAATTCTCACTTCACGGTGTCTGGGTTTTAGTTTGCTGTCCGCAACTGGAGGGTGAGGAATGGACCTTCTCCCTCCCTTGTAGAGGAGGCCGAGCTCGGCATGCAGAGGTGCTCAGTCCCCTTATTCTTGCCCTCGTTACTACGTACGGAGCACTCACTATGTACTGGGCGCTGTGCCGGGTGCTGGCCAAGCATGGTGATACAAAGGCAACTCCAGCTGTGACCTGCCCCCCACCAGGAATCGCCTCTAGAGCACCCCACAGTGGCACCTCTGCTTCTGCCCACGGTGGCTGTGATGGGCAGGGCTGCCAGCTGGGGCCCCCTCTAACTGTGGGGAGTCTAGGATGAGGACCTATTCCGAAGTCCATCATCTCCGCTGCCCGTTCTTTGCTGGTCCTCTGAAGCCCAGTCTGTCCAGTGGTGCCAGTCCACAGGAGGAGGAGGCTGCCAGCCGGATTCTGCTCACTCATCTAGTCATTCAACAAACATTTACTGAGTGCCTTCTGTGTCTGTGTGCCAAGTCCCATGGTTGTAAGAGATATCCTGTCCCTGGGATCATCCTTGCTAGAAATGTCTGCGTAGGTCAGAAGGGGTTGGAGCCAAGTGACCAAACTTAGCTTGGCTGAGGCCAGGGCGGGGAGTTTATTGTCACCTGTCACCACACACAGGGATGGCCTCGGGCACTGCTGAGAGTCCTTCTCTACCTCACTTGTCTTTGGTTCCTTGTCTCCTTCTCAGAGCTGACTTTTCTTGCCCTGAGAAGTTGTGGCCGCTGTCAAAATCAGGGTTCACAGATGCCCAGCGTCACCCCTTTGCAGCGCTAACTAGAAAGTTCCCAGGGAGGCTGAGAACAGAAGAGAAGGGACTGCTCAGATGACATAACAGAATGGCTCCAAGAACCTAACTTCTGTGTTGTTATTCTGGCCCATTTCATCTTGATTCCTATACCTGTGGTCCATGGACAATTTGATAGTAAGGTGAATGAGTAAACTTTTTTTTAATTGAGAAGGATACTCAAGGGGGTCTCACAGAATTCAGAGGTGTGAAGGAATGTTACAGGAAGCGGGGACCCCAGCAGCCAGGGGCCTTCAGTTTCAGAGTTAACGAACCGCCCCCCAGCATCACATTTTATGTGACTCTGTCCAATAGCTGCCGTTCTCTGCGATCCCAACAACCGAATTTCGAATTTGTGGGGGACAGTTGGAGTGGACTTTGTGGGGGTCACATGCTCCTCTTGCACCAAAGAGCAGGGCCAGGAGGTGCCGTCACATGGTACCAGTATGACAGCAGGAACTGGTACGTTGCTGGTGGGAATGCCACGTGGTGCAGCCACCTTGAAGAGAGTTTGGCAGTTTCTTATAAAACTAAGCACAGTCTTCCCAGACCATCCAGGAATCCTGTTGCTTGGTATTTACCCAACTGACCTGAAGACTTACATCGCCACAAAAAAACGGCACACGAATGTTTATGGCAGTTACATTCCTGACTGCCCAAACCCGGAAGCAAGCAAGCTGTCCTTCAGGAGGTGAATGGATAAGCAGTGGTACATCCAGGTAATGGACTATTATTCAGCACCAAAAAGAAAGGCGCTTTCAAGCCACAAAAGGACGTGGAGGAAACTTAAATACATATTGCTAACCAAGAGGGGTCAATCTGCAAAGCCTACGTACTGTGTGATTACAACTATATGACAACCTGGAAAAGGCAAAACTATGGAGACCGTAAAAAGATCAGGGGCTGTCAGGGGTCGGAGGGAGGGAGGGATGAGTCAGTGGAGAACAGAGGACTTTCAGGGCAGTGAAATGTCTCTGTATGATACTGCGATGGTGGACACAGGTCATCACACATTTGTCCAAACCCATAGAGTGAACAACATCAAGAGTGAGCCCTGATGTAAACTCTGGCCTCTGGGTGACAGTGGAGCATCGATGCGGGGTCATCAGCTGTAACTCTGGTGCGGGATGTTGATAGTGGAGGAGGTTATCTGGTGGCGGGGGTAGAGGGGTATGGAAACTCTCTACTTTTTGCTCAGTTTTGCTGTGAAATCTAAAACTACTCTAAAAAAACTAAAGTCTAACTCATGTAAAAAAGTAACAACCTGCCTATGGGCTGGATGGGGCCTGAGGGTCAGCTGGCTACCAGCATGTGACCCTTGACAAACTGACCCTACCTTTTCAAACCCACACACCACTTGGTTTCAAGACTTCCTCTTTCCCACCAAGTGTGCATGTGAAGTGAGGATGTTTTCATGCTCCGAGGGCGTGGTCACCATCGGAGATGCCCGTGCCTGCCTGTTAGATGTCCTGATTGGCACAAAGTTACAAAAGCAGCCATAAAGAGGTAAGACAGTTGTAGGCCACAGCCCAGGCATCCTGTCTGGGGTTGAGTAGCAAGTCGTTAGGCTTTCTGGGATAAAGGATAGTTCAGGACCTCACCACTGCCTTCCTGAACCCTGGAGTGTCTAGGCTGGAACGTTCGTGGTAATTAAGGAAACAAGAGAATCGTGAGTTGGGACCATCTTCCTCGGTCCCAGGTGTGGAGACAGGGGCCTTATCCTGCGGGCAGGAGCCTGTGGAGGGGGCGGTGTCTGCTGGTCCACGGTGCAGAAGCGTGTGTGCTGCTCCGAGGACCAACGTGAAGCTGGTTGGAAGGCTTTGTAGGATCCTGCGCCAAGACCAAACAAATTCCACCCCCAAGAGTTCCATCTGCTTGGGTCTCAGCATCACACCAACATGCTACTTCAGCTCGGTGGTCAAGGTCACCTGCAGCTGTCACGAATCATGCTGAGAGAATGCACTCTTAGGGTGCGACGGAAATGGGACTGGACCTGCGTGATCTCTCTCTTCAAGACCTACAAAGTCTAATGGTGAGGAACATCAGACAAACTTCAGATGAGGGGCCTCCTGCAAAGTACCTGACCAGGAATCGTCAAAACTGGCAGGTCAGCAGAAACAAGGGAAGTCTGAGATGCCTCCACAGCCAAGAGGAGCCTAAGGAGGCGTGGCGACTAACTGTTATTTGGTGTCTTGGATGAGATCCTGCAATAGAAAACGGACACTGGGTAAAACCTGTAAAAATCCAAATAAACTATGGACTTTAGTTAATAATGATGTATGGGTGTTGATCCATTAATTGTAACCAAGCTGCCACTCTAATGTAAGATGTTAATAAAGGGAAAGGGTGCAGGTGGAAGAGGGTGGTATAGACGTCTCTGTACTATTTACTCAGTTTTTTTGGAATCTGAAGCTGTTCTAAGAAAAGTAACGGTTAAGAATTAATAAAGTCTATTCGTTTTTAAAAACCACACACACAGCGAGGACTTTGGGTCTGATAGCTTGGGTTCACATGCTTGATTTAATAATACAACTTTTGGCTGTGTGACCTTGGGCGAGTTATTTTAACCCCTTTAAGCCTCTGTTTCATCGTTTGCAGTTAAGGACTTTTCAACTCACTGGGTCGTTTGGAGAATAAAAGAATACAGGGTCCATGAAGGGCTTGGCACAGTGCCTGGCACATACATTAAATGATAACTATTATTATAGAAGTATATTCACGTATACATGTGCCGGAGTTATTATGGGTGCAGGGTATGTTTTTATTATTCTATTTTATTATTTTTTAAAGCAAAAACTGTCATTTAAAAACTGTCAGCCAGTCCTGTGGCTAGCAGGAACAGTTGTCTGTGTTCATGCCAAAATCCCTTGATTGTTTCCCAATTAGGTGGACGTCAGACAAATAGATACTCACTGTCAGGGTTTGACTTGGGGTTTTAGTGGGGAGGGGTCGCTATTTGTCTTCTTTGGAGCCTGGGCTTTTGTTTTTTAGTGGGCTCAGTCCCCCCCCCACCTCATCCACTGTGCTCAAGGGTCACTGGGAGGAGGTGAGCCAGTTCGCACACAGGCCAAGAGGGCCTCTGGAAGAAGAGGGACTGAAGCCCTGACATTGACCTTGAAGGTCCAAAACCTTGAGAAGGGACTCTTGATCAGATGCTCCTCATCCAGGAAGGCAGCCTGGCCTGAGAAACAGGGCACCACACTGTGGGTGGGGAGGGTGGCTGGGGTGCCAATTCTTGGCACAGCCCCTTCTAGTCCAGCCCCTGGCATCACCTCCCATGGCACAGAGACCCGTGGTGGCGCACACCACGCGGAAGGATGGGACTTCGGTCCCCATCCCACACTGACAGATGCTGACTCGAGGGGCCCGAGCTTCTGAGGCAATTGGTGCAGCAGACAAAACTGGACACGGTCCTGGTTTCCTGGGTGGTGGGGGGTACCTCCTGCCACGATACACGGGATGAGAGGGACTTTGCCTCAAAGTCTGTCTGTTTCTGCAGGAACACCATGTGGTGGTGATAGCTGCAGCTGAGGGCATGGTCAGATTTCTTCATTTCCTTTTCTAAACGATAGCAGAGATCTTACCAGGTCTTACCCCCCAGATCACATAGGCCCTGGACCACTGGATCATAATAGAAGGGCCACTGGGGAAGAATAACTTTTCTCTCAATGAGCAGAAGTTGCTGTCATTGAGTCATTAAGAGAAATGTGACTTCATCTTGTGCCTTGGGCTGGAGAAATGGACTTACTGGTTACCTGCATAAATATCCACACACACAGACATTTTAAACCCATTTATAAACATGCACATGTGTGGACACACACACATATACACATGCTTATACACACGTACACACATCCACATATATACACACAGACATACATGCACGCACCCACATACATGCATACACACACTCCACACACATGCTTATACACACACATCCACATACGCCCACGTCCATAAACACATAACACACATGCAGGTGCAGACACGTGCTGCCCACTCTGCTTATTGTCTTGGCAAGAAAAGTTCTTGCCTTTTTTGCACTCCGCTTTTCTTTCCAAGTCTGGGATTCTTGGAAAGGGTTTGCAGCGCCGGTGGGGGAGGGAGAAGGAGCAGGGGAGTGGCAGGCCATGTGGAGAGAAGCTAATTTGTTTCTGCAGTCGACAGATGGGGTGAGGACAAATTACGCAGTGGGTATTAAAACTCCTTTCTAAATTCAACAATATTTGCAAACTGATATGAGCCCCCCAGAAGCAATAAGAGAAAGTGTACAATCTGAGACCCAATTCCAAACTCTCTTAAAAGGTGGGGCTATTTAAAAATCTGTAATGCATGCCTTGCCTGGAGTGCATATGCCCCCAAGGAAATACTGACCACAACCTGACTGTGGCCACTAGGAAAAAAATAGGATACATCATGGTTGTACAGAGAGTTTTCTGCCACAAATAGATATGAGACTTTTCGGATATTCTACAATGAGTAAGTTTAAGGCTTATAGAAGCAACAACTATTGGTCTTTTTTTCTTTTTAGTCATTGTAAAAACAGTATGTGTTTGTTGTAGGAAACAGAAAAATGGAAAGACCGAAAGTCGCTCTACCCAGAGAGAACTGGTGTTATTTTAAATAAATGTTTCTAAAATATTGTTAACATATACACCTACCATATCTTTCTCCCCATGTAGATACAGCTATCTGTATACTTGAACATATTGGTTTGTAATTTGCTTTTTCATTTAATGACAGATGCAAAATATTTTCTTGTTTTTCATATCATTTCAAGTAACCAAGATGACCATCTCTGCCAGCACAGACACACAGATCTTCTCAAGATCTCAAGATTCAAGAACGCTTAGGGAAGAGAACCAAACCGGCTGCCCCACCCCCACCCTCATCTAACCACCTCCATCCCCAGAGAGGAGGGGGCAGCCATCGCGAACCTGGATGTTCAGCATCCTCGGAACACGCGTGCACATCTGGAGGAATGGTTACCAAGATTAATGTCATGCTCAGTGTCAGAACTCCCTCTGACATTTCCTCAGTTTATCCAAACAATTTAGGGGAGCCCTCTGGGGCTTCGGAACCACGCTCTGCAGTGCGAGGCCAACACTTAACCTCTTGAATTCTCATCTCCCTGGAGACACACGTGCACGTTTTATTCTTTAATTGCTAAAACAATGAGGTCGTGTACCAAACGGAAACAGCGAGAACATGAAAGAATTTAAGGCAAGAATGCAAAAAAGGAAAATCTGGACACTTTGGGCTAATGGGAATTGTAATGCTTCTAACTAGGGTTTGAGAGCCAGAAGGAAATAGAAACTAAAAGATTCAAAAAAAAAAGTGTTTTTGAAACCATTATGTGTATTAACCAGGATCTGGAACCAAATGAAGTTCTTTAAACATGACTCAGAGAATATTTTGTTACCTTGCTTCCCCTGCTAGCTGAGGTTTAGTTTGGTTTTAAACCAGTTAACTGCTATTTAGAAATTATTTCTCTCTGTGGATAATGCATGCCATGTAACTAATGCATCTTCCATATTGCTTTGGCTGCCAGGGGGCTCAGGAACTCAAATTACTATATAGGTCTTGTATATTTATGTTGTAATATTCCCTCTGGTTTTGATTTTTTTCCCCCTGATCCTGGTTTTTATCTACTTAGATTTTTGTTTTATTGCATGTATTTCTTGTAAGCCACCTCAAATCTTTTGTTAGATAGATCTGTAGATCAAAACAACTTGGATTTGTGGTTCAGTTTAAGAAGAAATGAACATTTTGGTTTGGTTTTGGAGTTCAGCAAATTAGTGTGATTAGCTCTGATTTGAGGTTTACAGTTCTATTACGTTAAAGTCCTTGGTATTTAATACATCAAAGAGACTGAGAGCTTGACTTAACCTCCTGCGTGTTAACACTGCACAGTGCATCTCATGTCTGTTTCCAATGATTCTGGCTGGGGTAAGACGCTCTTCAAGATTCTATCCTGGAATCTTGCTCACCCTCTAGACTTGGTGGGGTGGATGTGTGAGCGCCGGCTTTCAAACTCAGATGCAATGAAGAATTTAGAAAGGAGAGTGACCCATGAGACTTCAATCTTTCCCTGCATTCTCGCTTTTAAAGAGACGAAGGCCCAAGACTTCCGCGCGCAGGAGGGCACTCATCCTTCATTGCAACGTGTTCCATTTGGCAAGACAGCAAGGTGACACCGAGAGGTTCTTGCATCCTGCACGTGTGCACCCTTTCAGGGTCAGGAACCTTCCCACCAGGGGATGGAGACGATCGGGCACAAGAGGGAGCAGAGGCTCCCCAAGGAAGAGAGAAGATCAGAACACAGCTTAGGCCCGGATTCCAGAGCTTTGACTCTCCGTGTTGGCCCTGGTGGATCCTCCAGGGGTCTTTTGATTCCATCAAAACCCACTCGTTCATGCTAATGTCTAGACAGAGGCTGTTTGTGGTGGTGGAACAAGGTATCCTGGGTCCTGGGTGCTGCTAAGACACTCACTGTCAGTCTGAGCTTGGCAGACCCTTCACCGCCCTGTGTCCCCACTTTCTCCCAGGCCAGTGGAAGCGGAGGATACTGAGAAGGGGGAAGCTACACATCTTGGACCTCCAGTATTTTTCAAAGATCACGTTCGCCCTTTTCCCGGCTTCATCTTTTATTAGCTGTATGACCTTGACCAAGTGACTCTTTCTCTCTGAACCCAGTTTCCTCATCTGAGAGTAGAAATGATATATTTACCACCGAGCTAATGAGGCTTACGTCTCAGGGTCTCTCCCTTTGCACAGGTCTCCTCTGAGTCCAGGAAGGAGCCCTGGCCACGTGTTCACATGTTTTAGTAAAATTGAAAAAGAAAGCTATTTTAGTCACAGTTGGTTAAGCACTGCTGTCTCTTTGCACTTGATTTCCTCTCTGTCACTCTCTGTCACAGTCATTTTGGGATCAGGCAAAGGTAAAGATGAGTAGGGTTACATTTGCTTTGAGTTTAATGGGATATATTTGAGTGGCTGCCTTCTTAGGGTAGGAATGGCTTCTCAAAATGCTCTACCTCCCCTTGAATACTTCTACCTCCCCAGACTAGGAGTCTTAGGATGGAGATGCAGGGCCAGAGGCCTTTCCCAAACATGAAAGTTTCCTAGTACCCTTTAAGCAGAAGTATGTAGGTAGTGAAGGAAATACAAAGTTTGAAATGTATGGAGCCAGGAGCTAGTCGGCAGGAAATACTTCCGATCATCGGCCAAGTAAGACTACAAGCAGGACATTTGGTTTTTGTGGATCTCTCATTAAAATAGAAATTCTTTCTTCTCAGAAACGTGCTTGGTAATGTGGCATACGTGGTTTTAAAAAAATCACTGCTCTCTTTTTCTTTTAATGGGAACTGCATGAAACAGCATTTATTAAATTGGTAGAGCACAAACCTTTAGCAGAACTACAAACAACTAGTATAATCTTCCATAAATTTGCATATTTTTCATTTCAGCTCTCAACAAAGAAACAAATTTCACCGAACCAGGCTAGAGGGAAGACTGAATTACCTTTCTATTCTTTCCAGAGGAGAATTACCTTTCTATTCTTTCCATTCCTTGTCATATGAAAAGATGATCAAATATGTAGCCCCAACATGTAGAGATAAGTGTATTATAGAGAAGGAATAGGTCGTTAATTAATTTAGAATATTAAGTAAAATTTCTAAATGTTGTGATCTTTGTGGTACCTGTCAGCTTCTTCAAATACATGCATTGTTGCTTTTCTTCCGCTAAGTAAATACTCCCTTTTGTAGCTCATTTTTATTTGTTAGCTTGAGGTCCCTCTAAATCTGGCTAGTCTTGGGAAACTGGCATGGTTAGACCTTCTTTGCAAGCAGATGGGGGACATTCCTGTGAACTTTGTGGAAGTGGCTTTCCTGACCCAGGGCAGGGCTGCTTATAGAGGCAGTTAACTATGATCGTTGTCACAAGAGATACTGCAGGGCTTTTTGCTAGGAGCCTGGGAAAACCCTTCAGTACTCACAGCGTATTAACTAGTGGGAATTCGTTTCATTTCACTTTAGGAGCAGCACATCTTCCTGGGAAATAGCAAACCTCAGTGCCTAGCTTCTCTAGACACCTCTAGTTTTATGCCCCATCATCTCCCTTCATTCTTTTGAGAAATGTCCTTTTCTCCACACAGCCTTGTGGGTCTAAAAGAACAGCCTGCGTTTCCCAGGAATCTTCCTGCCTAGTTATAATGATTGACCCAAACGGAACCGATCATTGCTCCTTCTTGAGCTGGTTGGCCTGGAGACTAGAGAGGGCAAGTCTCCATCTTTCTATGGCTGGAAAGCTTGAACAGTGCTCCTGGGAGTTGCTGGTGGGCATGCTCCCAGCCATGCTCTCCGTGAGAGAGCAAAGACAGAAAGCAGGGGAGGGAGCCATGCCAGGCGGGGAAGCGCAAGTTCAGCTCCCTGGTTCTTGTGGTTCCTGAGGCCCAGACACACTCCTACCTTCCCTGAGTAATATTGCTCACCTAATAAATCCTACATTTTTTTTTTTTTTACCTGAGCTAGTTTGAGCTGGATTTCAGATGGGATTTGTATCAACCTACACCCTAGGAATAGAAGTGAGTTGGAAATAGGCCAGGCCTTACAAGGATGAAAAGTCAGCTTTGAATTGTCTCAATTTCTGATTACACCAAAGTGAACTTCTACTTAACAACTTGCCAGAAGCTAAAGAAAATCCTCTCTGAAGGAAAGTAGCATCATCTGCAGCCTCTGGAATTTTTTTTTTTACAAAATTTCTAGTATTTAATAAAAATTCATCAGGCATACCACTGATAAGACCATGAGAAAAGGTGTGTACTAGAAACAGACCCACAGGTGATCGAGATATGGAAATTATCAGACATGGTCTTTAAAAACTGATATGAATATATTCAAGAAAACAAACGACCAGGTGAACTATTCACCAGAGGACTAGAAGCTATGAAAGAGAGTCAAGTGAAAAATCTAGAAATTAAAAATACAACAGCTGAAACTGAGAACAGGTGATGGTTTTAATAGCAGATTAGACATAGTTGAAGAAAAATGCAGTGACTTGGAAGATGGGTTCATAGAAAAACATCCAGATGGAAGCATAAAGATGAAAAAGAGTGGAAATAAAGAACATAAAACACATATGAATGTGGTGAAAAGGCCTCCTCTACATGTAACTGGCTTCCTACAAGAGTAGCAGAGAGAACGAGACAGAGTAACCTTTATGGAGACAATGACTGTTTTTAAAAAGCTGATGAAAATGTCAAACCATAGATTCAAGAGTCACTATGATGCCAAGCAGGAAAAATACAAGGAAAAACATACCTTGGTACCTCACCATAAAACTGATGAAAGCTAAAGATGAGAAGTTACAAAACCAGGCAGGGAGAAGATGACACTTTCCCGTCAAAGAAGCAAACTAAGACTGACACTGAAATGATGTAAATCAGAAGACAATGGAAAAACATACTGAGGGTGATAGAGGGAAGTCGTTGTCAGCATAGTGTTATATTCGGTGAAAACATCCTCAAAAATGGAAGCCTAAAGACATTGCCAGATAAACAACAACAAACAATGTGCTGTCAGAAGATCTGCACTAAAAGAAATACTAAAAGGAGCTTTTTCAAGGAAAAGAAAGATCATCCCAGAAAGATGCGGAGAAATGCAGGAAGGATTGACGAGCAATGGAAGGGATAAATATGTAGGTAAATCCAGATGAAGTTTGACTGTATAAAATAATGATAATAATGATGTCTTGTGGAGTTTAAAATGTATGTAAAGTCAAAATATTTGACAGCAAAAACATAATGGTCAAAGAGGGTAAAATGAGTCTTGATTTAAATAAAATTAAATGATTTTAATTGTATTATCCACAGATGGTAGAAGTACCAACTTACATGAGGCTTTCATTAAGTAATTGCTAAGAAAACTCCTCAAAAAAATAGCACAAGCATGTAAACTAACAAGGTAACAGAGGGTAAAATTTAAATGATAATAACAAAAGAGTAATCAAAAAGAAGGCAAGAAGGTCAAGATAGAAGACCATGGAACAGATGCGACAAGTGGAAAATAAAAAATATGTACATCTGTACCCGAATATATGGGTAATTACATTAAAGGTGAATGAACTACATATTCCAATTAAAAGATTATGGAGTTGTGAAGGGAACTGGATGAAGATGGTCAAAAGGTACAGACTTCCGGTTACAAGATAAGTAAGTACTAGGGACGTAATGCACAGCATGATTAAAATGTGAAAGTTATGTGAAAGTTGTTAAAAGAGTAAATCCTAAGACTTCTCATCACTAAGAAAAAACTTTTTTCACTTTTCCTTTGTATTTCTATGAGATGATGAATGTTCACTAAATTCATGGTGGTCATCATTTCACGATGTAGCTAGTCAAATCATGATGCTGTACACCTTAAACTTATGCAGTGCTGTATGTCAATTATATCTCAATAAAACTGCGAGAAAAAGAAAAGACAATGATTTTCAAGCTAGGATTTAAAAACAACAACTATATGCTGCTTATAAGGGACACACCTTAAACATAAGGACCCAGAAAGTTTGACTGAGTAAAATGATGGAAAAACACAGGTCATCCAAACATAGCTACACTATGTGATCAGCAAAGGCAATTTTAAGAGAGGCACCATTTCCAGAGATTCTTTACCATGATGATAAAATGCATCATTCCACTGGAGACTCAGTACTTTTAAATGTGCATGTATCTCATAACAAAATTGTAAAAACTGTTAAAACCAAAAAAGAGAAAAGGAGAGATCCGAAATCACAGTGGGAGATCTCAACACAGATTTCTCAGTAACTGGTAGGGAGAGCAAAGATCAGTGAAGACCGAGAAGATCTGAATGTCATGATGGACAAACCTGTCCCATTTGCTATTTATAGAGCCCTGCACCAAACCATTGCCGGAGACACCTTCCTATCTCAGACGCTCTTCGCTCTGACTTCCGTGGTTGGTTTTATTCTTTTTTGCTGTTTGTATTTCCACTAGTTGCCTCCAATCTTTTTGAAAGGAGAAAGTATCAGTAAAGAAATGAAAAACAAAGAGATGAATGGAAGGGGGAGGTGTGAGTTTGGAAGGCAGAAAACCGAGGTTCCCCTTCCAGCCCGGTCACTCCTCACCACGTAAACCTGGATGTACAGTTGGTATCAGAAATTAGAGACAATAGCGGTGGCTCCGGGGTCCTGGTGAGACGTATACAAAACAGTGACGTAAACACCTGCCCAGAGTGAGCATGGCGTCCACGGTAACTGTCACTGTTGTTATTTTTATTATCACTATGTTGGAAGAGAGCGGGTCTTTTAAATGATGAGACTGAACTTGAAGCAATCTGCTGAGCTAGTGTTTTTTGGCTGCACGTGTCTGAAGAACAGGAAAGAAAAATGGATCAAGCTGGCATTTTCTCACAGCCAGTGAAAAGCTGTAAAAACAGGGCTGCACGTGCCCGTGGTTGGGGCAGGGAGGCAGCCAGGACAGTACTCCCAGGGCAGGGGCCGGGGGGGGGGGGTGGGTGCGGAAGGGAGCTCACTGCAGAGCTGCTGGGGACAAGTCTCCTCAGCTAACAAGGTCCTTGCAGGATGTCCTTAACTAAGTCCCTTTGGACTAGGGCCAGAGAGGCCTGCCTTCATCTGAATCACCCCAGGGAAGCTTCAAAGTCCGTCCCCAGAGACTAGGGGTAAGAGTGGAGTTCTAATCAGCATCGTAACAGGAAAACCTGTCATGTCCTGAGAACGTATGCGATATCAGGGCCAGTGCCAGGCATTTCACCTCCATTACTTCTGAATCCTCAATCTGCCAGCTAAAAACTGAGGCTCAGAGAGGACAGGTGAATTGCCCAAGGTCACACAGTTGAACCATAGCAGAACTGAGATTCAACTATGTATGTGTCTGACTCTAAGACAATTCCACTGCTCTTTTCAGGTAATGCATTATGTGTCACACTGTCCTTCTTACACAAGACAGGAATCTGCTATATCCTTATATAAAAAGCAGAGCACATCCAACATTTTGTTTGGAAAACTTCTATTCATCCTTCAAAACCCTAAGTCAATGGGAAACTTCTGTGAAGTGTCTCTTGGTGCTCCAACTTCATCATCTCTTTGTGATATCAGTCACCTCTGCCCCAGCACCTACGTCTATTGTTAGTTACCCTTTTCGTGCTGTTCTAGAATAATCAATTTATGCATTTGTCTCTCTCATCAGGCTGAAGGTTTCTTACTTGTTTTATTGTATCTGGATCTACAGATCCAACCCTACCAAGAATGGTGTAGTGATGGCATAAATAAGCACATGCACAAGGGAATGAAAATAAAGAAATTCATTTCATTCAGAAAAGATTTATTTAGTCCCTACTATGTGCCATACACTTCTAGCTAGATGTGAGGAAAAAGAGCAATGAACAAAATCAAGTCCCTGTTCTCATGAAGCACATAACCTTGGGAGAAACAGGCAATAATCAAGTATACATGTAAATAAACAAAGAAATTGCTGTTTGTGAAAAGTGTCACCTCTGGGTCCCAGGAATCTTCAGATGACTAAAGATTCTGATCTTCAGGCAGAGGGCTGAATTAGCAAGAAACCTGTTCCCATATTACTTAGGCATTACATTTAAAGAGTAGTGGAAATCCTTCAATGTCCCTGATTCTTTTGTGCCTTAAAATTTTCATTGCACTACAACCAGAATAAACAAAGCACAGTCTTGCTAGAGAAGCAGGTAGTCCAGAGAGAGCAGATCCCAAAACACCCAGGACAGGGATGGCAATTATGTGGCACTGATACCTCCACTCCCTACTACTGGTCCTAAGGCAGACATTGCTAATCGATCGTGGACTCGCTCCAGCTGAGCCCGAGGCCCCGTCGCAGCCCAGCACGCCAGTCAGCCACAACTGATCAACCTGAACAGGCAAGCAAGTTGAAACCTCTGTGCACCCCTCGTCTGGGGCTTTATATCTCCGTTTTGGCTGAGGGAGCATAGTGCTGTGGCAACAGCTTCGGGGGAAACCAAATCCCTGAACCAATCTTGGCAGTGACACTTTAAAAAGAGAAGACTGAGAAGAAGAATTGCTTTTCAAATATTTGGTCTCCAAACATATTTATTTGCAATTCCAAGTCTACTGACCATATGCATTACATCTGTTCTGGATTGGGATTCAAACAAGGTTTGTGATTTATTAGCTTTAAAAAATGTATCTCTAGGTACCTCCACACAAAGGTGCCAGTGAAAGAAATCTCGATCTCACCAAGACACATTTCCTTCTCTTAGAAGGAGTCAGTGTATGCAGGATCCCTCGCCATGGACAAATCCCACAGCCTGATCTGAAAAAAGAAGAATGGGGTGGGGGGTGGGGAAGCTCTGTTTGGAGCTTGCAATCCCTTCATGTGAATTACGCACCCCGGCTGATTTAACACGGCCCAGTGAGATTTCACAGCTCAGCAGAGGTTGTTCTGTTCTCCTGAGGCCGCTCAGGCTCAGATGAATTTGCCAGGCCCTCCTGGGTGGCCCCTTCTCTGCAGTTTGATATGAGGACACGGCCTTTCCCCTTCAGCCCTTGAACTTTCTCTAGGGGGTGCTCTGGCCTTGGCCCATGGCTGCACTCAGCCTCTCTCATGCCGTGTCCTCACCAAGAAGGGGAAGAGGAAGGGACTGGCCAATATTGTATCCAGGCCAGTGGTTACCCACCTGGCTCAGACAAACGTCTGGATCTCTTGCGTTCTTAGTTGTCTCATCTGTGAAATGGGAACGAAAGTAATATTGTCTCTCTGTTTGCCACAATGATTCCATAAACAGATTCTGGTCAGCAGTGCGGCTCCTAGGGACTATAAGTCATGGGTGTCCACCCGCGGGCCTGCAAACCGTGTGGGCTGATCTATTTAATTTTCACAAGAAGCGGATAGGCTGGGCTCTCTGGGCGTTGGGGTGCATCAGAATCACCCCCAGGACCTTGTCAGAGTGCACATTCCCCGGCCCCATGTACAGAGTCTGGGTTCTGACAACCTGAGATGGGGCCTGGGAATTCACTTTTTTAACCCCAGCTGGTCTGGACTCGAGGTGTATTGACTTCCCCCAGGAAACAGTCTATATAAAGAGAGATTCTCGCCCCAGTTTTTCAGATGAAGAAACTGAGAGGTCTAATGACCTACTGGGCCATAGAATGGGTACGTAGCAGAGCTTGGATTCAAACCAGGCCTGTCCGGTTCCAAAGCCGTGGGATAAGGTCACATTTGGGGATGTTTCCGTCAGAGGAAAGGGCCTGCTTGCTGCCAGGCCCCTGCTGCCCCCCTGCAGCCTGCCGCCCCTTCCCCATCCCATCTCTTCCCATGGCAGCTTCTGCCCAGAGAGAACATGGCAACCAGAGAAGATGCTGACCACTGCCACCCACACTGGCTGCGTGCCCTTGGGCAGCTGCTTAAACCCGTCCATTCCCCAGCCCCCTTCTCCGTCCTGCTGGGTGCCCTGGGAGCCTGCCCTATGGGCTGCCTCAGTGGGCTTCCTTGGCCCCTGGCCTCCTGCGGGGTCCAGTCAACGGGGGGCGATAGGAGGAGGCTGGAGAGCAGGAGGCAAAACAGGTCAGAGTCTCCCCCTCTCCCCAACTTCCTTCTATGGAGGTGGCCATAGCTTCAGTTGGGTGGTCCTGTCCTCCAGCGACGGGGCTTTTGGATTCTGGACACCATCCCTCCTCCTGTGCCTCCATCATGGGGTCTCAACAGCTGGCCTGGAGGACGTCAGCACCCCTCGTTGGTTCCCCTTAACCTGCCGCTCTTATGAATATAAGCTCTTTCAGTAAACCCTCCTCTGTTCCCTGGGCCCTGACTGACACACACAGCTTCCTCACCTATAATATGAGGAGAATCCCAAGAACTTCATCAGAAGTTGGCAGAGGATGGCCCCTGGGCCAAGTCTGGCCCCCTGTCTGTGTTTGTAAATAAAGTTTTATTAGAACACAGTCATTCCCATTTATTTACATATTATCTACGGCTGCTTTTGTGTTACAAAGGCAGGGTGGAGTAGAGGTGGCAGAGACGGTATGGCCCTGAAGCCCCCAATTTTGGCTGTTTCTGACCCTTTACAGAAAGTTTCCCAAACCCTAAACTCCACCGTAGGGCATGAGGTCAGTGACAAGCCCCCAGCACAGTGCCTGGCACGTGGTAAACTGTCAGAGAGGCTGGCTCTTTGTGCTGGGGTTCAGTGGCAGCAATGCACGCTTAGTTCCGAAGCCAGAGAACTTGGGAGCTAGAAGGGAGCAGGGGTGACTACCATCTGCTTTATAGGCTGATGAGTCACAAAATCCTTTTAAAAAGCCAGCTTTCCTAGTGGCTGGCTGCTTCCCTGGGCAGGAGTCAGCTCTTACTGTTCTCAGCACCCAGCGTGGGGCTCCCAGTGGAGTATCTATACATGTTTGCTGTTGGATGAATGAATTCAATTAACCACCCATCAGTTGGGGTGGAACTTTGCAGAGACCCAGTGTTTATGCAAATCAGAGTCTCTTGGGGACTCCCCAACTGTCACCAAGTCTTAGTGGCTTTTCCGGCGACATTGATTCCTTCAATCTACTGCCTCCTCTCTGTCCCCACAGCTGCCAGTGCCACCAGTTTTCTCTGTGGTCTTCCTGCCTTCAGGCTCACCCCCTTCAGGCTACCTCCACACAGCCTCCAAGATCATCTTTCTAACACGTTAATCTTATCACGCTGCTCCTGTTCTAAAAATCTGCCGGTGGCTCTCCGCCCAGGATTACCTCCAATTTAAGTCCCACATCCTCAGCACGGCATTGCAAGCCCTTCTCCGTCGGACCCTGTGCACCCATCCCTCCTCATCGATCCTCACGTTACGCTCCAGCGCCTCCAGAGCTTTCCAGACCTGCACGCAGACCTCAGTCCTTCTCATCTCCTCCCTGGGGCACCCTTCTGCAGCTCTGCCCCACCCTTCTTGTCACTTGGGGCTTATCCTGGGCTTCTCCACCTCCAGGAGCCAAATCGCTCTCCTCCCAGCTGAGTGCGGTGTTTCTCCCGGGCTCTCTCAGCACCTTGTGGGAATGCGTCCATTTACCTCTTGTGCCCGCTTGCTAGGCTATAAACTCTGAGTGAGGAGGTCATATGTGGTGGCCACATCCCTGGCTGTGGGACACAACAGATAACCCACCAGAGGCAACTTCCTCCCTCAGCCCAGGTCTCTTCTTCCTCTTCGGCCCGATGTATCCTTCGGAGAATGTGTGCCCAAGCTGCCAGTCCTTGAGAAGCTACAGGAGGCATCCATTTGGTGGTGGGGCCAGGTGGGGTGGGAGGGTACACATTTTTTGCCTATTTTATGCCTATATACTTGGAAAGCCCCCAAACAATGGCTGGATTGAAAGCCATGTTATTTAAACACTAAATCGAAACGTTCTTCCAAAGAGAAGCAGCCACTCGTTGGAATCACAGACAATCGGAGTGTCCTCTCTGTGGGTCTGGCCCTTGGTGTTGAGGGGGATGACGGGGGCTGCCCTGGAAATCTAGCGTTGTGCTGAGAAGGAGCTGACAGCTCACCTCTCCGTGATTTTTGCTCTCCTTTCTCCGTGAAAGGCGGTGTCAACCACCGCAGAAATGCCAACAGACACAACTTGGGTGTCTAGAAGATAATCTGGCTGCTCAGTGAGGGTCCGGTGACTTCAGAGGCTGTAAACGAGGGAAGGGGGATGTGGTGGACAGATGCGGGTGGGGCTGAGGCAGTGAGCAGCGCCTGCTGCTCACCTCCAGCTTTTGGTACTAGGGTCTTTTTTTTAATGTAGGCAATTAATTCAAAAACTGTGAAGCCTGAAGGTCAGGCTAATGTTCTCTTCAAGTTGAAGTCAGCCAGCTCTACCCAGGTCGACAACCTCTGGTCATCTCTGTACCGGAATCTACAATTTGTTCCTCCTTTAATCTTCTAACCATCCGTGAGAGCTGCTTTTTTATTTGGTTAGGCCCATTTCACAGATGACGAAACAGAGGCTTGAAACCACCTGCCCAGAGCTGCTGGTAAGGGGTGGATCACGATTCACACCCTGCTCTGTCTGATTCCACGGCCCTGGTCATACCAGCCTCCCGGGCCCCTCCTGGTGGCCGAGGCTGTGGCAGGGCCTTTCCTGGGGTCTCGGGCACAGAGAGTGGACAGTGGTCTGCAAAGCGAAGTGAAGCTCCCCGCCAGCAGCCAGGTCGGAGGACCCCTTTGTGTGAGCTCACCATCTGGTTGTCAAACACGGGCTGGCTCCGAGCCACCATCTGGCTCCACTTGAGAAATAGGCACTTTAAACATTACAGCCGGTGGGGCAGGCAGGCCCTGAGAGAAGCTTCGAGGTCTGAAAACGGAGGACGTCAACCTGTCTAAGCCAAGGCAGGGTCAAGATGAAAGGGGATGGGTGAGGCCCACTCCGTCGCCCCTCCCTTCGTCTGTCTGTCCTGGTGCTCTGAGCATCTGTCAGTCTGTCCTAACACCTCCTTCTCTTCCTCTCTGTCCCCTTTCCCTGCTCCTCCGTCTCTGCCCTGACCCCCTCATCACGGATTTTTCACCCTTCTCTCTTGGCCTTGTCTCCTCTTCTTTTCTCTTTGCCTCTTCTCTCTCCATCTCCCAGAAGAATCTGCATAAACCTTTTACTCTTGACTTGTTTCCAGTGTCCGCACACAAAGAACAAGTGATGTCACCAACAAGCCCCAAGCACTTTGTTGCAATGGAACTTTTTTTCTTAGGAGAAGGATATGCAGATTTCTAAAACAGACTCTCTCTCTGACATACTCATGACTTGGCATCCTATGGCAAGTTAAGTATTTTTCCAAACACAGCTAAGCCGGCATTAGAAGGCTAATGAATCCAGCGAAAAGAAGCTTTCATCTGCAAGTCACTAAGATGTTCTCTTGTTTACTCTCCACCATGACTTTATTTCTCCACAACCCTCTCCTCCTACACAGGCACTCACACACACACACACCCTCACACACATTTGCACACACACTTAAACCCATTTCCTTACTGCCATTTCTCTGAAGAAAAGAGATTCTGCCCCTTGAAGGTCTAGCAAGGTTATCCTTCCAGGTCCTCAGGAAGAGGGAACCTGGCCCTTGCTGAGTGCTTCTGCATGTCACGTGACTTTCTCCCTTGGCTCTGGGTCTCACAGCAGCCCTGCCAGGAGGGTAGTCATCCAACCACGCAGGTAAAGAGGCTGCAGGTTAGAGGCAAAGTGATTTGGCCAAAGTCACAAAGTCAGTCTAGCCTTGAAACCTCCAGTATGGAAGCACTCCACATGGCAGTCTGGGGAAACCCGCAGGTAATTTCCGAGCCCCAGAAATAAGCTTTTAAAGATTTCTTTTGACAGGGGCATGCAGCGCTGCACCTTTCCTCTTACAAATAGTAACAAGAAGAAGGATTTTACTTGAGCCTTATTTACCGCATGCCCACTGTTTCCCTCATCCTTACACAGCCCTTTGACATTGGGAGGATGGGGGAGTTACTATGTCCATTTTGCAGACAGGTAAACTGAGCCTTAGAAAGGTAAAGGGAATTTTCCAAGGTCCTCGGTTGGTTGGCAGGAGGGCCGGGGTTAGACCCTGCATCTCCCGTGTCTTACTGCGGGTGTGTGTTTCAAGATTCCAGTGGGAGATGGTGGGCAGTGGCAGTTTTCTGGAGTGATTTTGCAGGTAATTTTAAAAAGCTCTAACCTTGTTTTATCAGTTGCCCACATCATTCATTGATCTTTGGCCTCAGTTTCCACATCCATCAAATGGAGATGATGATTGTTACAGGATTTAATACCAAGGATGTAGGGTCACAGGATCTGAAGTTTTGAGGGGGAGGGCAATGAGATAATAGATACAAAAAGTACTTTGTACCATGTACAATTTAAGATTATTTTTCAAAAAAAAAAAGGGGTGATGGAGGTATAGCCCAGTGGTAGAACACGTGCTTAGCATGCATGAGGCGGTGGGGGAGACGGCTGTGCATTCAATGCTATTACCTCTCCCTCCGAGTACGTGCCAGACATTACAAATCAGTCACTGCACTTCAAGCAGGCATCTCCAATTGATTGATACCAAGATGAGAGGCACAGCCTATTTGCCCTCCTGGCGACAGAAGGAAAAACAAACATCTCAGTCCCAGGTACCATGTGAAGTGCCTTCTTGACCCCACAGGTAAAACCTCAGTGCCGACTTCGAGCCTAATCCTTGCCCCACGTTACCTCATCTAATCCTCAAGACAACCCTGCAAGCAAGTCAGACATAATCATTTCCATTTCACGTGCTAGCCTGTAAGACGGCCGGGCTGCTCACCCCAGTTCACCCAGTTTGTGATTAACAGCACTTCTCTTTGCACCTGGATCTGTCTCCCAAGGGGATGCTCTTGCCAGTGTTCCACACTACCTCCCCAAAACAGGAAGCTAGCAGGAAGGGCAGGGCTCCGAGACTTCGCAGGGGCCACCCAGAGGGCTCTGGGCAAACTCAAACACAGCCACCCACTTTCCAGTGGAGAGTTCTCATTCTTGCTAGAAACAGGGGGCCTGCCAGGACCAGAGTCCGTATCCCGGGAGAGGTGGCACACACTATTTTGACATTGAACACATGCCCACGGGCCCAGTGATGGACAAACCTTCTACGCATCTCAGAAATAAAACTCACAGAGTCATTTCCATCTTGGCACGAGCTGTGGGCACAGCCCCAGGAGGCCCTGGCTCTGCTGATTCTCTCATCAGCCTAATAGGAGAACAATTATCAGAGTCAGGGTATGAATTTAGCTCCAGACACTTTTTTGGAAACTCAGAGGGTTTGTGACTTATGGTCTCATTTTAAAGAGGAGCAGATTGTTGACACGAACTCCGGGTAGTTCCCGGTTTTCTCGAGGAACCAAGTTGTGCGCGCTGTTCATGGGAGAAGCATTTGGACGTGGCTGAAGTCCATAAGTGGCTAGAAAGATCCAGCGGCGTGGTCACAGGATGACCCATCTGTAATTAACCTAAGCCTCTGTTTATTTAACTGTCTCAATTAGAGGCTCATTTAAGTAGCATTAAAAATAAAAGATGAGTGTCAGGAACAGAAGAAGAAACAGAAGGTGCTTTTTCGTCCAGGCTAAACAGGATGCTCTGGGAATGCCCGACTAGCCCCTGCTAGTCGTTAGGACTTGGGGAAGTGTTAAATGGAGACAGAAAAATGCCACCGTGAGCAAGACTGACCACGTGCAGCCATGTTTTGCAGTGAGCTCAGCTGATCAGGGTTCGCACCCCAGCTTTGCCAGGTGCGACCTCACGCAGGTTAGGTGACCTTCCGTGTCTCCCTTACAAGAACCAGAGAAAAGTTCCGCCATTATTGATGCCCGTAACAGCCAATGCATCTTGTGCACTTACAACCTACCAGGCATTATTCTAAGCACTTTACTCACTGAGTTCTCATAATTGTACTACAAAGTAAGTACAGATATCAGCTTCCATTTGATAGATGAGGAAACTGAGGCACAGAGAGGCTAGGTTATGAAGTAATGCTCACAGTAACAGAGCGTATGTGGAATATGGAAGCTGGGATTTGAAACCAGGGACCTGGCCCCAGGTTGTGTAACCATTAGCCTGCCCTACCTTGCACAATGGGGAGTCCTCAAACAAAATTAGGTTGAATCCTGGTTTTTTTTTCCCCTTTGTCTTACAAGAGTGGTTTTCTGATGGTTATGCATTTTTCTATCCGATATAAATAGTCTTTTGATTTTTCTCCTCCTGCCCTCTCCAAATATCAGTCAATACTGGAGAGAAAATAACTCTGTCTGGTTCATGGTGACAAGGTCAGGCCTCCTTTGGAGAACACTCCATCCCGGGCTGAGAAATCACAGCATTTATTTTAAGCCGAAACATTCTTATATTTAAAGCTTGTCATCAGGCTGAAGTTTGTTTATTGCATTCCATAATTATGATGAATATATTTTAAATAGAAAAAGATTTGAAATGTGGGACAGCTGCAAAAAATATGGTGTCAATCACTGAGAATCAACCCACATCTGGAGTTAGAACTTGGGTGGGAATGGCTTGTTTTGCATTTTTATGACCAGATGCATCCAGATTAGATGTACCTTATAAACTTCACCCAGACAACTGTCAGGGCCAATCAGCCTTAATTGAATGCGACATTTTCTCCACCAGTGTGCCCTGAGCCCAGGCCAAGAATCCCCCCTGTATCATGGGCCCTGTGTGAGCTCTGCAAGCGGTGCACACAGGATCTGTCAAACACAGGCCAAATTAAATACTGGACTTTGTTCCACAATGACTTCCAATTAGAGCGAGTGAAGTCTGGAGGGCTTTGAAGGCCTCCCCCACCCTGGCCCTGTCACTTGGAGACACAATCAGTGGAAAGAGGGGAGCCAGGGTCTGCCGGTGCTAGTCTACAGCAATGCGCCCACTCCCCGCCCCCCACGCCCTGGGCACTGAGCACGTGCTCTTTGCTAGGATCACAGTCTGTCTTAGTGCCCTCAGCAGCCCAGTGGGATGGGTATGACTTCCCACTTGACAGGCCAGAAAACTGAGGGTCAGTAGGATGCAAGGAGGGTCTGGCCCATATTTGCAGGCCTAGACGAGCTTGAATATTCTCATCTGCTGACTTGGTTTGACTCCAGGTGGTTCTCAAACTCCCCTGAGGACCTTCAGATGCATGGGAGGGCGTTTTTAGTTGTTGCAATGACTAGCATTGGTGCCAGGGGCCCAGGAGTGCTAAACCTCCTGCAGGGGGAGAAACAGAGCTGGGACTTGAGGGGCTGTCCCCTCAAGGTGCCAACGGCTCTTGATCTGATCCCACACAAGCAGCACCCAAAATTGGAAAGTTTATGATTTGCTGTGTAAATCAGTAGGCTTAGAGAATATTTTCTTATTCTAGACTTTCAAGACATTGCATGTTGATGTACACCTCAGGCACAAATGCCAAAGATATCGATAGAGCAGGGAGAGAGACCAGAAGGGGGGAGGGAAGGAGGATTCTGTCTGTTCTTAGGAAATATCCAAGAAATATTGGCCCTCGTAATTATGATCAAGCTCATCATTATGGCCTCTAAGGTGTGCAGATTGAGGCGGGATTCTACTACAGGTATGTGTGAACAATAAAATCTTCATAATCTGTATTTCTACTTCCCAAGCTACCACGAAGGCAGCCTCATAAAAGAGTAATTCATCATAATAAGAGTAATAATTATGTCTGGTGTCCTGTCTCCTGTGCCACAAGATTAACATACTGATGATCATCTCACATCCCTGCAGCAATCCCGTGATGTAAGGGATTGTGTTACTCTGACCCTTTTAGAGACAAGGAAACGGAGGTTCAGAGAGGTTAAGTGACAGCCCAAAGTCACACAGCTAGCAGGAGGCAGGGCCAAATTTTGCATCTGACTCCATAAACTGGACTCACTTTCTAAACCCCAAAGTCCAAGAAAATCATGACTAGTTTTGGTGACAAAATGTAAACCAAAGGTGTTGGTTTTTCCTAAAAGTGCCTTTTGAACTGGTTTGAACCAGAATCCAAAATGAACGTTTACTTAACTATTAAACCAGAGAAGGACTGGAACATCAAAATCTTGGCAAGAACGAGCAGAAATGCAAGTCTCTCTCCACCAGCGCGCCTGGTTTTAACAAGTAACATCATTTGTATCTAGTTCTGGGTAACAAAGAGATTTCCACAAGTCAGAGGCCTGGGATTAAAGGCGGTTGCTGATCTGGTTACAACAAATTCTATTAAGTAAAAAATTCTGACAGAGGTTTTCATCAGTCCCCCTCCCTGCTGGAGACACTCTCCGGAAAGAGAACACTGACTTGGAATTTCTCTTTGGTGAAACAGAAATGAAGTTAGAGAACTGTTTACAAAAAGCTTTCTCCGCACAGAGGTTGTAAACTCAGCTGCCCACAGGGGCCGGTCAGGTGAGAGGGATGAATGAGGTGGGGAGCCCGCAGGTTGAAGCGGGAGGGGTGGGGGCTGCGGGGAACGGAGTTGCCCAGGCCCAGCCAGCTGCGAGGCAGCACTGGCCAATTATTTCATGGTGACATTCAGCTGGCAGGTTTTTTTTTTTTTGACTTCTCGAGAGCACATGGGATTTTTGTGTAGTCTCCTGGTACTTGAAGGTTGGTAACAAATCTAAATTTTTTAAAAGAAATTATGTGGGACAAACCAAAAAATGTCTGTGTCCTGAAGTGGCCTGTGAGCTGTACAGTCTCTGATGCCTCCCACCATCCTTGACCCTCATAATGGCCCTGGATGGTGGGCACCCAGGTGATCCTTCTTTTATAGTGGGAGAAAGAGGTTCAGAGAGGGCAAGCATCGTGTCCAAAGTCACACAGCGGGCCCTCCAGTGTAACGCTGAGGCCTAACATTGAGAGCAAAGATCTGACTTCAGAATAGCTGAAGCCTCTGACAAATGCAGCAGACGCCTGTGCTGGGATTTGTCCTTCAAAGAGCAATCCTCTCCCTACTTCTCTGTAGGTCTCAAATCTCCTGCCTTTCTCTTACAAGGACACCTGGATAATCCAGGAAGAACTCATCTTGAGATCTTTCATTTAATTACGTCTGCAAAGATCATTTTCCCAATTAGGATCACATTCACTGATTCCCAGGGGTAAACCACAGGCCTAGCGTGTCCTTTTTTTTTTTTTTTTTTTGAGGGGGGGAGGCCATTCAACTCATTACATATCCCTTCTCCATTTATCTGCTTCTTAAATTTGAATTTGTATTTAAGATCAGGAACCCGGTCCTCCTCAGAGGGGCGGCACCCAATGCCAAGTAGCCGTCCAGGAAGGTGGTGTCTCCAGGAGACGGGAACCACTGGCCAGGATGACTAGTTTACGCCCTTCTGTACCACTGATTGTCTTAAATGAATCAGAGTGTGAAATGATGGTGTCTTCTGTGCATTTCCCTAGAAAAACATCCTCCCGGACACGCAGGGAGAAAAGCCATGACTCTATGGCTCTGGTAAGATTGACCGGTGGGGGGTTGCCTGCAAGGAACACAGCCCTGTCCAAATTAGAGTAGGTACCAGAGGAAGCCAAGCCACTCGCTCTCGTCTAATGGTAGCCAATGTCACCAGCCCAAAGAACAGTATCTGAAGAGCTTACAAGTTTTATCTTTAAAAATTGCGCTGTATGATATGGGTCTGCTGAGAGAGCTCTCCGCTAGGCTCTGTCCTTTGGAAACAACAGAACAGCCACGCTTTTTACAGATGGTTAAAAACTGCTAATCTTTTCCTTTCCTTCTTCTTGCTGCTCCTACTAACTGAAGGAGCCAAACAGGCAATAGAAAAGGGTGTATTTCAGATAACCCACCACCAAAAAAAAAAAAAAAGCTCTAAAATAATAGGAGATTTTTAAATAGGTGGAGAGCACACAGGGAAGCTAGCATTCTGGGAGATGGACTTGAGGAATTTTGGCTCTGAAAGGGGAGGAACTGCAGTGGGAGTAGGGGGTGAGGTGTGCTTGCTGGCACCTGTTAAATCTGCGGTGGGGGCAGAGCAAGGGTGGGACAGAGCCAGGTAAACTCAGAAGTGGGCACCACTACTGCCTGCAAAGTGCTTTCACAGCATTCCCTCATTTCAGCCTAATGCAGACCCTGTGGGAGCAGCTTGGGTTGATGGGGAAAGCCATGGAGTTGAAGTTCCACCTACTTAGCTGTGTGACCTTGGGCAAATGAGTGGCCCTCTCTGAGCCTCAGTGTCCTCAGCTACGAAAAGGGGATGATAGATGTGCTGTACCTTCACTCATGATTTTACTTCTTAAACTAGGAAGCAGACTGTCACTTTGTGGAAGGGTATTTCAGTTTATAAACAGAATTGACACAGAACCCATGAACTTGACCTTCCATTTGTAACACCTGCAGTTTCTCAAGCATGTAGTCATTGCAGGGACACACATGAGAAGACCTCCCACACCTGGAGGGGGCTCATCTGTATCTAATCCCCGAGCTTCGGTCTGCTCATCCGCAAAGCAGGGATGTCAGTAACAATTGCTAGCTTTCTGAATTGTATTAAGATTAACTGAGCAGTTTAAGATGCTTTCGTTAGCAGTACAAGTAACAAAACCCCCAACTCAAGTTGAAGAGTGGCTTTAATTTTCCTTAAAATTTATGATCTCATGTAAGAGGTAGTCCAGAGGTGCAGTGGTTTCCAGGTGAGCTGGATCAATGGTTCAATGTTGTCGTCAGAAGCCCAGGTTCTCCCAAAGTCTCTGCTCGGCCGTCTGTACTGATGGCTCCACCCTTCACCCCCAGGATGAAAACAAGTTGCCGCCAGGTGTCCCTAACATCACGTCCAAACATAGACATTTCCATCAGAGGACACGTGCCCCTCCCGCAGCTCAGTTTTCAGGAGGGAGGAGATCATGGCTCACAGCAGCCTGCCCTCACATCTACCTGGCCGGAGTTCAGTTATCTGACCAGTCTGACCCACTTGTCATCAAGGTCCATGGGGCTAGCCTGGAACTGGGGGGTCAACCGCCTTGAGAAACCTCCTCGAGGGTTCTCCAGGAGGGGAAATAACTCATCCAAAATAGGGTTTTCTTGAAAGGAAGAAGGCTACCTCTGTTGGGTTCACCTAGAAGCAGAATTTGAACTGCTAAGGAAACACCAGCAGGAGGTTGAGGAAATGGGGCAGAGACAGAAGACAGCCAATGAGGTGCTATATCAGACCAGTAGCCACTGTGGGTAACCGGGGTTTAATCCACTGAGAAACCCAAGGGACAGTGTGGAACGCATCTTAGGGGCACCCTGATGGAAGGTGGAGGGAACTAAGATACTTCTCCACCAGCAGCCCCCTCCTCAGTGATTCAGGGCTACCTCCTGTACCATGAACTCAGCAGTCTGGCTGGCCCTGAGTTCAGGCCTGGCAAGTAGCAATAGGCTGGGCAAAAACCTTCAGGCAGAGGGTTGCAGGTGTTTGCAGGTGGAGGTGAGCCCAGAGGGGCTACAGGAGGGGCCTTGACGGCATCTGAAACAGAGCGATGAAGCCTGCGTCTGCAGCCGGCAGCGAGAGCCCTTTTCAGATTGAGAAGAGTTGACCTTCTTAGCATGACCAAGACTAGGCAGCTCTTCTTGACACGAGCCACAAGATGTCCAGTGATACACTCGCCACTCAGGTAAAGGCCAAAGGACTTATCTCAGCAAGTGCAGTCTTTCCAGATTTATTCTTTCATCTCTCTTAGGAGTGCCCTGAAATCCTTGGGCTTCTAAGGCAAAGAACCAGCAGCTACTACTTTCAGCATCTACAAAGGTCCAGGAACTGTGCTCTACATGTGTCTTATTTAATGCTCACAACGGCTCTGTGAGGAGGGTATTGTTATCAGCCCCACTTTACAGATGGGAAATGAGGAACAAGGCAGGGAATTTCTTATAGTCACAGAATGGTGGCTGAAATGACTTCAAACCCATGCCTTGGGCTGCTATTCCAACTCAGGGGACCCATGGGCTTGTAAAAAGTGGTAAGTAGGATGTACTGTTCTACCCAAATGTTCTTTTTAGCAACAGAGAGGGAGAAAAGAGGACCCACTGAGTGCCAGAGCACCATGCGTGGCTCCTTCTGGGTTGCATGCTGCTGTATTGCCAGAGCCTAGAACAGTGCCTGGCACACAGTGGGTTTACTAAAAGCTGACTGAATAAAGGAATGTCTCCATAAATGTTGTGGGTGATTTCCCCATTTTGTGGATCAGGAAACCAAAATGGATAAAAGTTCAAGGTTCAAATACAAGAAAATTCTGAAGGAGCTGTGATTCAATCCAAGGTCTCTCTGATCCCAAGTTTTTTCCCACCACACCGTGGGGTCTGTGGTTGGGCACTGGCTGCTAAGACCAGGACCACAGGGCCTGGCTGACTTTCCTGTAGTGGCTGAGAACTGAGCCCCCAGCCCTGGCCACTCCACTGTCACCGCCCACTGCTGGTCATAAAAGGCTGTTGGGAGAGAGAGTTTGGATCCACACTGACCAATAGCATGAGCCACAAATGCAAGCCACATAGGTAACTGAAAGTTTTCTGGTAGCCACATTAAAAAGATAAAGAGAAACAGGTAAAATTATTTTTATTAATACATTTTACTTAACCAAATATACATCCAGATATTACAATTTCAGTGTGTAATTAATATAAAACATCACTTGAGATTCTTTCTCTCTCTCTCTCTCTGTCTCTCTCTTTTTTTCTCTTCTTGGAACTGGGGATTTGAAATCCAGTGTGTATTTTATACTTATAGCCTATCTCATTGGAGTAGCCATATTCCGAGTGCTTAAGAACCACACGTGGCTAGTGGCTGCCGTATTGGACTTGGCAATTTTGGATGATTCAGAGAAAACGTTTGCCCTTCTTACTCTCCTCTCCCTTACCTCCTGTACACACACATGCAGGATCCACACACGTGAAAAACTCAAGGCAACTCCAAATATGTGTTTTACATTAGTAAGAACCAGGTTTTACTGAACCAAGGAAACAGGAATCCTTAAAAGCTAATGATAAACATGAGTAATGATGAATATGGGTAATTAGCTTAAAAGCTAATGATGAAATATATAGGCGTACCAGTTGTGGTACATACCCTTTGACTCACCAATTTGAATTCTAGGATTTGAGAATAGCTGAGAAAGTATGCAAAGATTTATATATAAGGATATTTATCAGACAGTTTGCATTAGCCTCCTCTTGCTGCTGTAACAAGTTATCACAAACTCAGTGGCTTAAAACATCACAAGTGCATTATCTTTTAGTTCTGGAGATCAGAAACTAAAACGGATCTCCCTGGGCTAAAAGCAAGGTGTCAGCAAGCTGCATTCCTCTGGAGGCTCTGAGAACCAGTGGCCTTGCCTCCTCCAGCTTCTGGAGACCCCCCCCTTCTAGCCAGTGGTGTCATCAGTCCAGCCACTGCTTCCACATTCACATCTGCTCCAGCTCGCCTGGCCCACTCTTCCCACATAAAGACCCTTGGGATTAAACTAGGCCCATGGATCACGCCAGGTACTCTCCCTATCTCAAAATCTTTAACTTCATCACATCTGCAAAGTCCCCTTTACCGGGTAAGGTCACACAGTCCCAGGTTCTGGGAGTTTGGGTATGGACATGTTTGGAAGGGTTCTGTCTAGCACAGGGATGTTTTTAAAAGAAAAAGAACCAGAAATAATCTTGATGAAGAATTCTTAGACATGACACCAGAAGCTTGTTCTAGAAAAGAAAAAAAGTCAGTAAATCGGACCTCATCAAAAGTAAAAACTTCTGATCCTCTAAAGAGGAAGATAAGACAAGTTACAGACTGGCGGAGACATTTGCAAACCACGTACCTGACAAGGACTCATATCTAGCATATATATATTCTAGCATATCTTACATATATTTTATAGGTACGTGTGTGTACATGTATGTATGCACAGATCCAAAATCCAATAGTCAGATCACAAACAATTTTACAAGAAAATAGTCAAAAGACATAAGAGACATTTCACCAAAGAGGACATATGGAAGGCAAATAAGAGCATGAAAGGATGTGCTGCATCGTGAGGCATCAGGGAAATAAAAATTAAGACCGGGAGACACCACTCTACACCTATTAGAACAGGTAAAATTTAAAACGGTGACAATATCAAACGCTGGTGAGGTTTCGGAGAAGCTGGATCTCGCTTTCACATGTTGCTGGTGGAAACGTAAAATGGTACAGGCACTCTGGAAAACAGGTTAGCCGTCTCTTAAAAAATTCAGCATGCACTTACCAAATAACCCAGCGATCGTACCCTGAACACTTCTCCCAGGGAAATGAAACTGTGTCCACACAAAAACCCCTACAAGAATATTCATAGAAGTTGTATTTGTAATAGCTAAAAAAGTAGGAACAACAAAAATGCTCTCAAATAGATGAATGGTGAGTAGGTGTGGTTCACTCATGCCATGGAATACAGCTCAGCTCTAAGGAGGAAAAATGCATGCACGCAATAATGTGAATGGATCTCAAGGGCATTAGGCTGAATGGAAAAAATATATATATAATATATATAACATTCTCAAAATGGCAGGAGTATAGAGATGGAGAACAGATTAGTGGTTGCCAGGGGTTAGGGAGTGGGGAGATGAGAGGGGTGGGTGTGACGATGAATGGATAGCATGATGGAAGAGCTCTGTATTTTGGCTGTGGTGGTGGTTACACGGATCCGCTCATGGGATGAAATGACATGGAGCTAGCTATACACAGATTGTGCCAGTCTCAATATCCCTGACTTTGATATCATACTTTTGTTATTTAACCATTGGGGAAATTGGGTGATGGGTACACAGAAACTGTTTGTACTCTTTTCAACTTCCTGTGAACCTAGAATTGTTTCAGAATAAAGCAAAAAAAAAAAAAAAAGCAGAAATCACCAAAATATACAAGAGGGGATTGGTTAAATGAACTGTGCTCTATCCGTGCAATAAAACGATACGGAACCATTTACAACAAGCAAGTAAAACCACACAGGCAGACAAAGAAAGTCAGAATACAAAACAGTGTATCCTGTATGATTCCCTTGTAACTGGGTTGCGATGTGCACGGATGAACTGAAATCTGAAAAGACACACCAAATGATTCTGTTTTTCTGGGTGACTTCTGTCCTTTGACCTTCTCAGAACTGCCCAATTTCTTATAATATACATGTGTTACTTTGATAATCATGCAGAAAAATGCTATTTCCATTTTGGGGGAAAAAAAAAAGAATTTTAAGAAGGCAGCCAAAGGGCGGCAGACTGTGTTGCCATCCCGTCTTTCTGCCCCAAATGCAGCTCCGTGAGCGCCTGCAGAGGGAGGCTTGTGGAGAAATTCCTCCTCCTGGGGAGAGGGGACCATGAAATATGTGCTTTGCTTTCTGGCAGGAGCCAAATGAAAGGAGATGGAGTGAGTCAGACCAAAGACCGCAGCAAGTCGGGAATAAAACAGCACCTGGTAGAGTCACTAGGATTACATCCCTTCCAAAACATCTGTGTGGACCAGGGGGTTTGCACTCAGAGAGAAGAGAAACTGGTTGTTGAATCTGGGTAAGGAATTAAGCTATGGGGACTCCTCTCTCCTCTCTCTCTCTCTCTCCTCTCTCTAAAATATTCTTCAACATTTTTGCTTTGTCATCATTTCTGTTAAAGAGAAGCACCTGGGTTTGCATTTGCAAACACAAGCCCTAAATTCCTTTCTGCTGGGCTTGTCTCTGTCTGGACCCAGGGAGGCCAAGCCCTGTGCAAATCACCACCAAGTTTTGGCTGGGGAAAAACCAGCAGCGATAGCTGTGAGGGTGCAGGTGGCAATTAGGACTTGCATGGATAATCCGGACACCCGATCGATGTCAGAACTATTCCTTTTATTTTTAAACGTTTATTGTGCCCCAGGCAGTGTAGTCGCTGCTCTGGATAATGCCTAAAGTTGGTATTGTTCCCATTTTACAGATAAGGAAACCGAGGTCCAGTGGAGGTGACCAGCCCAAGGTCACACGGCTGGCCTGTGATGGCACTGGAGTGAGCCCCAGTCCTGTCTGGCTCCAAAGCTGTGTTCTTTCCACGTGGGGCCTTGCCTCTCATTTTCCTTAGTTCCCCCGGGGAGATAAATGAGGAGGGGGCAGCCTGCACGTGTCCCCGTGGCTGCCCCCTTCCCAGGGCAGGACACAGAGCTCAGGGCAGACGCCTGCAGTTGCCACCCAAATGGCCACTTCCCTGAGCCGGTCCCTGGATGCCGAGGCCCCTCTAGCTGAGAGGAAATCTCCTGTGCACAAGCTCCCCCTTATGGAAATGAGGGACATGCCGCTGAACTCCAACCTGCCGCTCCACCCAGTGGGAGACTCCTGGAAGGGCCCGCCCCACCCTGCCCTGCGCCCCGGACCCAGCTCCCAGCTCCTGCCCAGCCCGGTGCTTTGTGCTTGGAAAGTCCTCCTGCCCCAACCCTCCAAAGCACACATCTTCTTTAATGTCCCACTTGAGGACACATTCTTGGATCCACACGTTGCGGAATGTTGATAAATAAAGTAACATAAGCTGACAGAGCCCCTTAGGAGAAGTGATGGTATTTACAATGGCCTTCTCCGGGAGCCCTCCTCCTGTTTACACACCAGAAGGAAAACATCCTTTCTTTAAAAAGAAAAAACAACATGGATAATGTCTTATTTCCTCGGGTGGCTGAGAACTGCTTTCTAACTGCAGAGCTTGTCTCCTCTGTGAGCCTCAGTGTCCTCATCTGTAAAATGGGTGTGATGACATGGCCCTCATAGGATGGGTGTAAGGAGACCATAAAGGGCTTAGGTGGGTGCTGACTCATCCTTTAGATCCTTCTGGGGATGAAGAGAAGCAGGTTGTTCTCCCAGCTTATTTTCTTATTAATTCAATAAACAAATATTTCATGAATGCCCTCTAGGTGCCAGGCAAGCCCAGCCATGAGTAAACCAGATAGGGGCCCTCTGGTTCAACAACCAGCAGAGACCCTGGCCCTGAGGAGGAATATTTGATGGAAGCAGTGGGTCAAGGGAAGAGGAGAGGAGAAGGGGTGTTGGTGTGGTCACACTGGACCCGCAGCCCACAGGGTCAGCTGGCCTGGGACTCAAGACACCTGGTCCTAACTTGGTCCTTATTCCTCTATAACTTTGTTCTTTGTTCTTCCTTCCTTCTCTCTGAACTTTCATTTGCCCAACTGTGAAACAGGGGAGCAAAAGAGAATGCTATTATTTGACCAGCCAAGTGACTTTGGGTCATAAAAGGTGGCCCTACTCCAGACTATCCCCCAGTGCCCTCCCTGTGCCTCCCCAACCACCATAATGCCCCATGTGGTCCTCTAACCTGTCTTCCCTTCTAGACTTAGGCCAAATTGGCCCAGTGGGGACCTGGTTCTGGAAACCAAACCTCAGTTTCCTCATCTGTAGAAGGACCTTTATGACAGTCCTCACGGCATGACTGTGAAGATGTAACTCGGGGGACTCTGAAGTGTTTGGGTGCGAGAGCGCTCTCCACAGGCAGACGGGGTGGGTGATGCCGTTATCCCGGGCACCCCTGTGGACGTGCATCCTAGGAGAAGGCCCAAGAGATGAAGAGAAATGAGTCTCAGCTGCAGGGTTTGCCAAGAAAATATCCCTGGGTTTCCTGAAAGAGGAGGTTCCAGAGCTGAATACTTGGGCAAGCGTGAGTTTACAAGTCGCATGGCGAGGGCTGAGCGTGGAGAGAATTCACATCGAGAGAACGGCCCATGCGGAAGTTCGTGCAGTGAAATAGCTTGGAGTCGGGTTTTGCCCCTCCTGGGGGCAAGTTCTTCCCCATCCCTCCCCCTGCAAGTTCTTCAGTGTGGGAGGGCGGCCAGCGCGAGGGGGTGGGAAGAGGAGGCTGGTGAGGTCGGCAGGGCCTCCTGGTCAGGAGGGCTTCGAATGCCAAGATGAGGGTTTGGGATTATGTATTTCAGACCAAAGGAAGCCACATTGAGAGGACTTGGGTAGAGCGGAGAGGGGAATTGTAGCAGGAGCAATCAGGGTGGCAACAATCCAGCGGAGAGTGAGGGCTGGCTGAGGTCAAGGCCACGGGCATGTGGAGAAGGGAAAGTATTGGAGATGTTTCCGAGATGGCACCACCAGGGCTACGTGATGGATTGACTGTGGGGTGTGAGGAGCAGGGAAGATCTTGCCATCTAGCTGGAGCGCCCAGACAGACACCCAGGGAACAAGAGTGAAGTAGACGAGAGAGAGGATAATTAAGTGCTAAATTGTGCAGCTTAATTTATTGTTTGGACAGTTGCCTTGTACAATAAACCCCATTGCTCTAATGAGCTCATGACATCAGCCAGCCGAGAAGACAGGCCGGGCCCATCACCGGTCACAACTAGAACCATCTGTAGGCACTGCCCAGATGCCTATCTGCAAAGCTGGCCTCTGCGCTTCTGGACTCGGTTTTCCACTGAGGGGTAGCAGCAAGCCCCAGGCCAGTGCACCCCTGATGAGATCCCTTCCTAGAAGCTCCAGAATCTGAAAGGCCTGGAACTTACAGGAGTTTTGGTTCAGAAGAGAAAGGAAGCAGAGTTAGATCTGGCCGTGAAGCAAGGGTCCTGCCTTGGAGTTTCAGGGAACTCACGTCCAGCCCCCTTCCTGCTTCTGTGACCTGGGCAGGTCCCCAGCCCTTCTCTGTGAAGTGATCTGATGCAAGGATCCAAGCAGGCACCCAGATAGTGCTCTGTGAACCGCAGTTATCATGAAAAGATGCTCCCAACTTAAAAAAAGTTTAAATGATTCATATGTGAGAACATCCACCTGCCACGTGCCACATCGCAGGGCCAGAGCTCCTGGGGGTACAGCGGCCTGGCCCTGACCAGCTACCGTGGAGGGGAAAAACAGTGCATCCTTGACTACATCCCTGTACTTACCGAGAGAGGAGGTTATTTTGGGGAATCCGGAAAGCCTTTCTGGAGAAAGTGGTATCTGGAGTGGGCCTCAGATGATGTCTAGACTTTCCCACCAGAGAAATAATAACCCCTTGCACCTTTCTCCTTGACAAGAGTCACTCTAAATGTCTTTGTTCGAGGTGTTTAGGAGAAATCTGGTTAGAAGGGTTGAGGGGGTGAAATGAAGCTGCATTTTTTACGGAGCGCTTTACAGAAGATTGAGACGGGTTGATTTTCCGTATCAGGGCAAGTCAAATTGACTAGACATTATGGAAGAGCGAATGCCCGCACTAGCCCAGCCCCCAGGCCACCATGCTTCACGACACCAATTGCAATTGTCATGGAGAGATCATCTGTTTGATTTTCTGCTTAAAAATTCTCCCCACCCCCTGCCCTGCAACAGAGGATGCTGAGCTCAGGACAGGCACTCAGTACATTTTTGTTGAGTGGATGAATGAAGGAAGCCCAGGCACTAGTCAAAGACATTCACTTGGAAAAAGGCACCGTTTCACCTGTCTCGCCAAAGATGAGAATGTGATTGTTGGCCCCAGGGGGTAGGAAACAGCTCTCTGGGCACCTCAGGTGGTGACAGACTTACAGACTTTCCCAGCAGACAGCGTGGCCACCTAAAGTATCCAAAATGCCTGTATTCTTCAACACAGCGATGCCACGTCTCAGAACAGAGCCTCAGGAGGGGCTGCACCAGCAGAGAAAGAGGTCTCACCGCAAGATGTTGGAAACAATCCAGATGCTCGACAGTAGAGGACCAGTTAAAGAAACTGTGACAGTCTTTGGGAACGTTAGGTAAGCATTTAAAAGTGTGATGAGGATGGACATACGGAAAGATGGCCATGGCATACCAAGTGGGGCGAGGCAGCCCCCACTCCCCGGTCTGCACGTACCCCCAACTTATTCTGGGGGACAGCAGCCTTCTTTGAGCATGTTTATGTTCATTTTTTCCCACCTATATTTCAACACATGAAAAAAACCCAATACATTTGTTATGTATTGTTATAAAACCATAAAGCTGTTTCCACCTTGGATTTTTTTAAAGAAGAGAGGAAGTATGCCAGAGTTTTTTGGACTTCCCTCTCCAGCGTGTCCCAAATTCGGCCAGGGAGACCCCAACTCTCCCAGCCAGGACTGGAGCAACAGGGGCGGCTGTGGGTGAACGGAGGCCTAAGACTGTGTGCCCTTCACCGGCGGCATCTATCTCAGGACAGGTCTCTGGGGAGCAGCTCCTCCCGGCTGGGGCCCTGAGGACCGATCTCCATTGGTGCTGAGCACAAGCCACATCTGAGGCCTGTTCTCAAACTCTTCCAAGTCGCTGGAGCCGGGAGCCTGGTCTAGAGCCCCAGGTCAGCCGGGGCTGGGTGCCAGGCTCTGCTCAGCCACTTACCCGCTTCATCCCATCACTCCTCGTCGCCTGTGTCCCTGAGGACCACCGTATCTAGATTGTCAGTTGTTGGAAAGACTTGATGAGCAAAAGGATGTAGGTGATGTATGATCCCCATCTTCCAGTGCCCTCTCGTGCTGGCCTCCAACCTGGGAAGAAGCAAAGGTGCTCCCTAGCTCCCTCTGCTCCCCAGCTGCTCCTCTTGCTCAGGCCTCGCTATTGCTTTTCAGCTCCTTCCTGGGGAAGCAGCCGGAGGGGCAGCCCCACCTCTGTGCTCCACCCAGGAAGCTGCTCATGGAGGGTTCTGTTACTGGCGGGGCTGGAGGAGGACCCCTCTCCAGAGGCCAGAAGGTCGGGACAGAACCACACTGAAGCGGCACCACGTCGATGGCCACTGTGTCCCCTTTGCCCACATCTGCCCCCTCTCCGGATTCTACAGAGTGGAGGGACTTTCCGCGGTGTGTGTGTGTGTGTGTGTGTGTGTGTGTGCGTGTCGGGGGAAGCAGGTGACAAGGGCAGGATGGAGGGACACAGCAGGTGTGCTGAGTGTCTACTGCGTACATCAGGCGCTCCTAGGATCTTTTGCAGGGTTATCTCATGGAAACGGCTCTGCTGCCCGGCAGGGTGTACTGTTACTAGACCAGATGGGGTACACGAAGCTCAGAGAAGCTTGAGAACATTCAGCAGGGCAGGCTTGAGAGGGGCTAGGCTTGGGAGCCAGGCTGATCAGGAAGCTGGCTCCCCATTCCCACATAGGATAATGTCCAGCCAGCCCTTTGCCTCTGTGACTCCTGGGCTCCTGATCTGTCCAAGGGGGTTACTAATCTCTGCAGGTGGAGACTAGAGATAATATAGTCAGATCACCCAGCCCCATGCCTGGTACAGGGTAAAAACACAATAAAATTCCAGATTCTACTGAGACGTTTAGGTGAGAGTTGGGTGTGAGTGAGCATGATGCAGGGAGAACAAGGTCATCTGCCTTTGAGAGGGAAATCACGTGGGCACAAATAGGAAAAGTCCAAGGAAACCATCCTCTACCCGTTCTCAGATCTAATGCGAGTGCTCTAACTGATGCCTGCCGACCAGGTTCTCCACCTGCCTCCACGCCTGCCAGGGAAACAGACGCCAGTTCATAGTGAATTGTCTTAAGAGTGCAGTCACCTTAGCTATTGAAGCATGGGACAAATGCATTTATGCCCGTGTCAGGCACACCCTTGCATTTGGCGGAGGAGGCTGCTGGGGTTCGGCGAGCCTGTGGCCCACCCCCGCGAACAAGTGGCTAAACTGGGGCTTGGATCCGAATCTGTCTGCCCCCAGCCTGCCAGTCTGCCTTCTTTTTCTCTTTGTCATTGTCCCTCCCACCGCGCTGACTTTTTGATTTAAAAAAAAAATCATGCTTTCAAACCTGATGCTGTTTACAAAGTTGCGGTAGAGTAGGTAAGGTGTGCATGCATGTGTGTGTGTGTGTGTGTGTGTGTGTGTGTGTGGTGTGTACTGTGTTTCCCATTCTGTGCTGGGTCTGTTTGCATGAAAGAAAAACAACAACAAAAAAACCCCGACCCCAAGCCCTCCTGAGTTGTCTCACATCAGGAGAGCGGCTGCCTGTCCCCCCACCCCAGGGTGGCTGTGGCATTGTAAGCAAGCTGCAGACCCCCCAAGCAACCAGAACATTCTGTACCTTGTGGCAATTAGTCCCCACTTGGCTTAAGGACTCCGACATCAAAGGAGGCCTCCGCCTGCTGCCCAAGGGGGACCCGGGGAATGCCTCAGAACAGGCCTTCCCCTCATTAGGGGCTCCAGCCACCAGCAAAGCAGGCTCCGGACAACAGACCCGGCCCCATCAAAGGCCCCCTTCCCCCGGGAAGGCCTCTGTAATCCGGGGCCTGGCTAGGCCCTGCCCCCTCCCTAGACCAGCTCAAAAGCAGCCGTCTGGGGACACCTGACTACTCTCCAGTTCAAAGCCATGTGAATGCATTAACAAGACAAAACACCATTTTCCTGTCTCAGAACTCCTAGGGCCTGGCCTTCAGCCGCCTGCCGTCAGGCCTGAAGGGCACTCCATCCCTGCCCACTTAGCAGTGGGGCCTGAAGGCAGGCCCCTCCTCTGCAGTCTCCCCGGCCTTTGAAAACCGCGAGCACAAACAGCGGCTAGCTTAAGCCACTCAGCAATGCCTCTTCAGGCCTAATCTGCTCCTTCGTAAGGTAGGTGGCCGGTCTGGAGCCAGCCCTCCTGAGAGCCAGAGCTGAGAGGGGAAAAGCAGGCCGGCCCGGGGGTGGCCGCCCTCCTCGGCAGGCAGAGGCCCCTGCTTCTGTCCCCGAGTACATGGGAGAGGAGGAGAAGGAGCTACAAGCAGTCTCTTCAGAATCCAGGATTCTAGAGCAAAGGGGCCAGATATGGTCATTACTCATCATCCACCCACCTGTTCACCCATCCATCACACACCTGTCCATCCATCTGTCCGACGGTCCATTCGTCCGCCCGTCCATCCACCCATCCCACTGATGCTCGATCCTGTTCCAGACCCCGGGGACCCAGAAAGGAATCCGACACATACTCAGTCCTCAAGGAATGCCCAGTCTCTGGGAGGAGCAGAAAACACCTTAAGGCCGTAAGAGAGGCCAGACGATGGGGTCGGAGGTGGCCGGGAAGATGGCACAGGAGATGCGAGACTTGGACCTGGAAGATGAACACGGGTTTTACCGAGTGGAAGGGAGAAGATGGCGTCCCACGCAGCTAATCACGGAGGCCTGAAATAGCCTAGATGTGTATGAAGCTACTAACTGTTAGTCTGAAGTTTGTGTGGAGGGAGGAGGTGGGGGCTGGTGAGAGACACGGCTGCAGCCAAAGAAGGGGGCTCTTTATTCCATGAAGTCTATTCCCTGATGAGCACTCAGGTTCACACACACAAAAACACACACACACGAGTTCCCACACATGCAAACAGCAAGTCAAGACACAAATAACAGGTGTGAAAGTCTTTCCACAGACACGTGCTCATGCATTGCCAATATGCGCATCCACGTGCACGCATGCACACAATGACATGCAGGCAACTGTGCTCACACACGCGGAAACACACCTACCCTCATTCAGACATACTCGGGCACACACACACAAGCGTGCTCACACACACAAACTCACATGTGCCAAGAGTCCTAGCTGGTGTACTCAACCTTGACGTCCACACAAACTAACCCACATATGACACCCATGTTCACTCATGCAAACCATGTGCACACATGTATACACGCGCGGACACACACACACACGCTGCACCAGGGAAAGGCCGGGGCTAGGATGCCTGCCTCTCATTATTCCTCAGTCATAAAAATGTGCTCCAGGCAGTGAAACTTGGCAGAGCTGGGCCCATCAGCTGTGCGTGGGCGGGAGCTGGGTGTCCCCGGGCTCCGCTGGGCTCTGCCAAGATGAAGGGACTCCCCGTCCTGATAGCGGCCTCCTTTCCCAGCTTCCCCAGCCGCTGCTGCTCCCACGGGGAGAGCTGCCTTCCCCTTCTGCAACCATTGCCTTGCTTGGGCGGTGGGACAAACATGTCCAGCCCCGACCCACATGGCAGGGTGGCCAGAGCCAGCCCTCTGACGTTGTCTCCTGGACAGGCGCCCAGCCAGCTCTGGGCCAGGCGGTGCTCTTCTCCGTGCAAGACCCACTGGGCTCCACCGTGCTCCTCCACTTCCGTCCCACGGGCTTCCCCCAGCCCACATTCTCTGCCACAGCCACCCTGGGTCAGCCCTGCTGGCTGCAATTTTCCTGATGTGCTTGGTCATCGATAGGAGGCCACAGCTGGGATGCCTCTGAGACTTAGAAATTGGGGACCTCTTGGAGCAGTGGAGGGGGGCGGGTTGTGGTGGGGGTGATATTAGCTGAGCTCACTTCAGCCAAGCCACTGCTGAGGCTCTGCTCTCCAAGCCATGGCCCTTCTCTTCTCCCAGACCTGGTCGTCCACCCTCCCGTCTACCTGCTCATCCGTCTACTTACGCATCCCACTCCTGCCATCTTACCAGATTTCTATCCGTCCATTCAGTCATAGATACAATTTTTAAACAATCTACCTGTTTACCTAAACACTAATTTTTTTATCCACCCATCCATCTACACATTATTCATCTATTTATCCATCCATTCCATATCTGTCCATCAACTCACCCACTTAAACATCCATCCTTCCATTGCTCATCCATCTAACCATCCATTTCTTTGAACATCTTACCGAACCCTTCAATCATCTATTCATCTGTCCATTTCTCTGTCCATCGGTGTCTATTTATCCATCCATCCATATGCGCAGACTGTGAAATCCCCAAGACCTGGATTTGAACCCCTGTTTCACCACTTCCTGCCAGCAGCAGACGCTGCCAGTTCTCTTCCCACATCGCCCGGTCCTTACCGTCTCAGTGCACACAAGTCTCCAACTGCCAGAACCGAAATCTTTTTGCCTGAGAGCTTTCTCTTACCACTGAGCCTTATCTGCCCCATGTGTGGAAGGCTGGAAGTGGTGAGGAATTAACACCCTTTGGGAGCAGCCTCCAACCAGTGACTCGCCCGAGTTGGTGTATAAATAGTCCTGCTTCCTCATCACTGAGTAGGGTGACTCTTGGGCAAGAATTCTCTGGATCCCAGAGTTCCCTAGCAGGATTAAGCTCCATTTTCCTACAGTGGTAACTTGCTTGATAAGCACACCCTTCACTGGCTGCCTTCCCTTCCTGTCTTACTTGCCCACTTTGCTGTTTCACCTCCCAAAGAAATTACTTGCATTTGAATCCTTGTTCCAATATTTGACTTCTGGGGAACCCAAACTAAGACACCACTTATATAACTTGGATAGATTACTTTACTTAATATGATCCAGCATTCCAACAATATTAGTTATTGCTTTTATTACATATTACTATTTAACAATGATAATAATAAATATGGACGTGCTCATGAGGCAGTGGTCTCTGCCATCTATCAACTAGTGAGTGTCACCGCCATCCAGCCAGAGAAGCAGAAACGTAGGTAGCATCCTTCTCACTCCCAAACCTAAGCCACCCCAAGTCCTTTCAATTTTCATCTCTTATAGATCTTGTATAACTCTGTAACTTCTCTCTGTCTCCACACCGACCTCTCTGGTCCAAGTGAGAGCCATCTCCACCCTTCACTCCTGGACCACAGCACAAAGCTCTTAAGCAGATGCCACATACTTCTTGTCCCCAACCCCCAAACATCCACTCTTCACACCGAAGCCAGAGTGATTTGTCCGGAGATGCGGGTATGATCACAAGCCTTACAGCCCTCCAATGGCTGCCATTGTTCTGAAGACAAAGAGCGACGTGCTTGACCTACTTACGGGGACTTGCCTGCTGCTCCGGTGGCACCTCCCCTGGGCTCTGGCCTGCAGCCTCCCCAGCCTGCACAGAATGCACGGGAGTCCCTTCCAGAGTCCAGCTTTGCTCATGCTGTTCTTCCATCACATCGTTAAGCCCCTACTTGTCTATCAAATCTTAACTCTGATGTCACTCTTTCAGTGACACTTTCCTTAACATGCCAGACTAAGCCGAGTCTCTTATTATTGGCTCAAATAGATCCATTTATTTCTTCACTCATTCATTTATTCATTCAGTGGATATTTATTGAGTGCCTCCTGTGTGCCAGGCATTAAGTGAACAAATCAGATGAGGTCCCTGCCCTCAAGCAGTTACCTTCCAGTGTCTGTCTCTGTGTCACCTGGGAGAGGGTCAGAAGGCCTTACTTTAGACAGACTGGTCTGAGAAGGCCACTACAAGGAGGCGACATTTGAGCTGGGATTTAAATAGCAGAGGAGAGGGGTGGTGGTGCTGAAAAGAATAATGGTGATAGTGGAGGAATGGTGGGGACAGTGATGGTGGTGGTGGTGACGATGACGATGATGGTGTTGAAGATGCTTGTGGTAATGGTGGTGCTGATGGTAAAAGAAGTAGGGGAGTGGTGATGATTTTGGAGATGGTGATGACAATGGTTGTGATAGGGAGAATAATGGGCCCCCAAATGTGTCCATGTCTTTACCTCTGGAAGCTGTGATTATGTTATGTGTTATGGCAAGGGCTAATGAAGGCTGCTGATCAGCTGACACTGAGATAGAGAGATTATCCTATTACTTGGGTGGGCCCAGTGGAATCACAAGCATCCTTACAGTGAAAGAGGGAAGCAGGAGAGAGATTTGGAGTGGTGTGGCATAAGAAAAGACTTCCTGGCTATTGTGGCTTTGAAGATGGACAAAGGGGGCCACCAGCCAAGGGCTGTGGCAAGCCTCCAGAAGCTGGATAAGGAAATTAGTTAATCTTAATTAATTTTAGCCCAATAAGACACATTTCAAATTTCTGATCTCCAGAACTGTAAGATAATACATTTTGTGTTGTTTTAATTTACCTAGTGCTATGGTCTAAATGTTTGTGCTCCCACCCCCCAGATTCATATGTTGAAATCCTAACACCTAATATGATGGTATTAGGAGATAGGGTGGAGCCCACAATGAATGGAATTAGTGCTCCAAGAGGAGACCCCACAGTGCTCCCTAGCTCCTCCTGCCATGTGAGGACACAGCAAAAAGATGGTCATCTGTGAACCAGCAAGACCTTGGGCCAAACACCAAATCTTCCAGCACCAATGATACTGGACATCCCTCCCAGCCTTCAGAATGGTGAGAAATAAATTCCTGTTATTCAGCAGCCACCCAGTCTGTGGGTATTTTGTAACAGTAGCTTGAAGGAAGACTAACACACCAAGTTTCTGGTAATTCGTTACAGCAGCAAAAAGCAACTATACAGTGGTTGTCTGATGGTGGTGGTGGTGGCGGTGGTGATAGTGGTGATGATGGTAATGACGATGGTGACAGAGGTGGTGACAATGGTATAGGTAGTTAGGTGATGGTGGTGGTGATGATGATGGTGGTGATGGTGGTGGTGATACATTTTGTAGGAGCTCAGTCACTTCTTGGGGTCTCCCTATGGTTGACAATCCTCTTATTTTGACCCTCCCTTGACCCACATTTTGAAGCAGGCTTTCCTGAGTAGAAGACTGAAGAGGAGGATAGTGTGAGAAGGGGCTGAAGGGTTGAGAAATGGCTCCCAAGTAACAGAGGGGACGGAGAGGCAGGGCAGGAACAGAGGCCAAGTAACAGGGCTTGAGCTTGTCAGTAAGAAGCTCTTTCACACTTTATTTATTTTCCTCTTTAAATCCCTTTCCACTGAGGACCAGGGGCTGCTCTTCAGGTGTTCTCTGGATGGAGAAAACAGACCAACGTTGCCTTCTGAGGCTGTTCTGGGATTTGCTGCCCTGGGATGGCATGGGCACTGGGGCCTAAGGAGCTGAAGGGGCAGTGGGTGCATCCAGCAGCTTGAGGCCCAGAGAGTAAAAAGGACATCCCGGGGTCCCCCAGCAGAGTTGGGGCCAAACTCAGTCTCCTGGCTTCCCATCCTGGCTTTTCCCATCACACCACAAACTCATTGACCTCTGTCACCCAGAGGCAGAGAGAAAAGAGTCAAAGATCCAACCAGCCGGTACAGAGAGAGAAAAAGACAAAAAGAGACCAGGTCCCTGAGGCCTTGGGGTTCATACTTTGCCACCTCCCCCTACCCTCAACTCCCCAGTCCTCAGAACCAACCCTGGGACTGCCAGAGCCCCACCTGCCCCGCCCTGGGATTCCAGAGTGAGAATGACTGCCATCCTGGGGAGACAGACTCTGGGTCTCCAGGGCGGGGTCTTGGCAGGGCCAGATCCGTGGGCCCCCACCCCACCCCAGAGGGGTATCAGCCACCACCCCACATGGGGGGAGCAGACAGGCAGGGGCAGAGTGGCGCCAGGCCTGGGTCTGGCCACCGCAGGAAGACCTGCTAGCACCTGTGGACCCAGCTTCTTCCCCCTGCCTCTCCCAGCACGGGCCTCATTAACACCCTCCCTGGGGCTGGGGCTGGGGCCGGGGCGGGGGCCAGGGTGGAGGGCAGGCAGAAACAGCTGAGGCAGTGGAAAGAGTCCTCTCTCAGGCCCTTAACTGCTTGTATGGCTCTGGCAAGCTGTTTCTTTGTGCCTTGGATTTTTCATCTGTAAAAAGAGGGCAATTGTGCACACAAAACAGAGCCCCTTAGGGGAAGCTCATGTGAAGCACCTACTGAATGCCAGACACACAGTAGGTGCACACTCACCGAGACCTGTAACGCTGCATCCCCGGGCCTTACCATGGAGCCCCCAACTCCCCACCTTCACAGCTCTGCGGGCGATCTGGGACACATCTTTCCACTTCTCCACATGAGTGTTTCCACGCTCAGCTCACCGGATTCCAGGCCGTGCTGTCTCTCTGAGATCTAGAAAGTGGGGCAGCACCCTGGCCCCAGCAGAAGCTCAGAACACATCAGCTGCTCTTATCAGGCTTGGCTCTGCCACTTCCAGACCATGGGGGTCTGTCAGTTAACCCCTCAGAGCCTTGGTTTTCTCACCTGCAAAATGGGGTCATAATAGGGGGTGATATGAGAGTGAAAGGAGGAAAAGGAGGTGATGCGGAGAGAATGGGCAGATCCTGTCCCCACCCCCGACCCCACCCTCGCAGGGGACTGGATGGGGGAGACTTGGAGCTGCTGCTGAGGGCCTGGACCGCCTCTGCAGGAGTAGGGTGGGAGGGGGAGAGCGGGATGGGGGGGAGGGAGCAGGCACAACAACGGCCAGGCCCATTTGCGGTTTGTGTCCTAAGAGAAGTGAGTCGACGCTTTCTTGTCATCAGACTTTCCAGTCACCTGCCTGGGAACCTGAGGAAAAGATTAGGGAGCCAAACACATATTGTTTCTTTTGTTCGAGGTGCCAAGTTTGGTGGGATGAATTGGCCATCTGTTCTCCCAGCTACGATCCGGCGAGCCGGAAACCTCTGCTTTCCGAGTTGCCACTTCCCATCAGTTGCTAACAAAAATGAGGGGCGGGGAGACTGTGGGGGCTACCCGCCCCTGCCCTGTGGCCTGGCTGATCCCTCGTTGGCCGGTCCCCTGCTCCAGGCCCACTGTGTGCTCTGGGCCTCAGATCCCCAAACCTGAGCATGAGCTGGGAGAAACCCCTGTGCCCTCGGCAGACCCACTGAGCCTCTCTGAGCCTCGGTGTCCCCGTCTGTAAGGTGAGGCTGGTTGGGGCCAGCAAAGCTCTGCACATCCTCCGGCTCTGACATGGGGAAGCAAACATGGCCCTGAGGTCTGGGGAGGGGAAGGCCTTTGATTGGAGGGCAGCCACTGGGCAGGAGAGATGGGTGTGGGCCCTTCCTGGGGGTTGCCCATCAGAATCCCTGACCCCCCTTTGCTGGGGTCTGACCGTCTAGCACCAAGGCCCTCCCATTTCCCCCTGGGCGGGGCTCAGAGTGGGGATTCTTAACCCCCACACTGGCTTTCTCTGGTGGGAATGGGGTTCAAATCCTCAAGCAGGGATCTTCTTGACTTAGGGGCCCTGGGGGAGTCTGTGATTCCCTAACACGGTGGGAAGAGTTTTGTGGGGGGGTACCTTTTCCCAGAAGCAGGAAGCAGAGTTTTCATCTGATTCTCAAGGGACCCTGTGGCCTTAAAAAGGTCCAGAATGAGTGAGCCCCTGGAACCTGGAGGCAGACCTGCCCCATCTAGAGTGGCATCCCTGGACTGACAGGACAGAAAGAAAGTCCCTCCCACCCCAAATGGGGACCAGCAGTTCAGATGTATCTGAGCGGGTGCTGGGTGATGGGTGTCAGGGACATAGTCCCCAGTGGTCTGGGCAGGAGAGGCCTCGGTAGGAGCTCTGCCACCTGGGGAGGGAAGCAGCTTTCAGGGTGTGGGGTAGAGGTGAGGGGCTCCTCTTGGCTGACACAGATGCCTCCTGCCTTCTCGGTGACACCTGCAGACACAGGTGACAAACAGGAGCTGCAGAAAGTGTGACTTGCTACCTAGACCTGAGTTATGCTGAGCTGATGGCTTCCAAGGGCTAGCTTTGTGGCCTCTCAGTCTCCCTGCAAGGGCCCCTGTTTCATCCCCCTTCCCCTTGCCCCCAGAGGGCTGGGAAGTCCATGCCTGCAGACTGCCTGTCTGTGCTCCGCCCTCTGTAGGTGTGTTTTATTTAATCTTCACAGCCAGAGTATGCACCCAGGCCCCATTCCACAGATGGGGACACTGAGGCTCAGAGAGGTCAAGTAATACATTTAAGGTCACTCAGCCAGCAAGGGCCAGAGCCCACCAGGACACAGCCAGCGTCAGCACCTCTGTGCCCTCCTCCTCAGATGGGCCTGCAAGCTGCTGGCAGGTTAAAAAAAAAACAACCCAAATGATTCCCAGCCCCAACCGCTCCCCACACACCCCCTCCCAAATGTGTCTGCTATTCTCCATCCAGACTGATTACAGCCCAGAACAAGGAGGCTGGGGGAGGGATGGGAGCAAGCAGGCACTGAGAAGACTTGAAAGAAAATTTGAAACACACGTGTGCTGCCTTGGCTCTGGTAACCCTGAGCCCTCAGCCCGTGTGGCCCAGCAGGCCCCCCTCCCCCCTCCCGGCCCACCCCGACCCCCCCCACCCTGGTCTCTGAGGGGCCTGCTTTCCGCGCTCAGCCCCTGCCAGGGGAAGCTGGCTGGGTCTCCAAGAGATGAAGCGCTTGGGGCTAGGAGACGCCCCCACCACCATAGCCAGTCCGTGTCTGAAGGAGGTGCGGAGGCCCGCAGAGGGAGCCCAGCTTGCTGGGGAGGAAGGGCCACGTGGGAGCTGGACCCTGGACTCTGCGACAATTGGAGAACAGCCTTCCCCCGACTGTCTGTCTCTCTTTCTTCCCATCCACCCACCCTGACATGCCCAGGAGAACCTGTCTTTTCTCTGCTCTTGCACCTGCTGCCTTCGGCTTAACCCTTTCCCGGCCGGCCAGAGCTCAGCATCCTGGAGCTTGTGTTTGGAGAGGGGCCGGATGGGCAAGAGCTGACTCTGGGGGGCTGGAGCCTGGGTCAGAGACCAAAGGTGAAGCCAAGCGACAGGCTCTGCCTCACACTGTTTATATGGAACATCCTTCCAGCAATCGGCTTATGGCCTCCAAACATGTGGCTTCAATCTCTCCCTTGAAATATTGGTTGGGGGGGGAGCTTCTGCCAACACCCACTGGAAGCCTCTCTGTGAGCTCAGCTGAGCACTTGCTGTGCACTAATAGCTCTGAGGCCCGTGCCTCTTGCCAATGGCACTGAACACTTGGTTTGCAAATTAGTTTCATATTTGGGAGGGTGTGGTCTGGGAACAGGGCTGAAGGGCTGGAGCGGTGGACAGGCAGGAGGGAGAAGGCATGGGCCTTGAGAAGCAAGCAGAACTGGGTCCACAACCCAGCTCGGTCACTTTCAAGCTCATAGAGCCTGGGCAGGTGACTTTACCCTCTGAGGCTTTGTTTCTGCATCTGTAAAATGGACATAAACAATCATGTAATCCAGGGTGGCGATGGAGGAGCAGCCCTTAGCCTGGCGCTGGCACATGGCATACTTAGGGTACTCAAGCTCCCCTCCAGTCCCTCCCCTTGTCTGCCCACCTCTCCTGAGGCCCATCGTCTGCTTCCTGGCCTGACTCCTGCCCATGGCTGCTTTATGGTTTAGTGCGTTATGTCCTGGGAGTCGGAGGCCCTGGATTTAAAGCAAAGCTTTGTTAGGAGTTGGCCGTGTGCTTTGGGACAAGACCTCTCCATCTCCCAACTGTAATGTGGTGGCGGGAGGTGCGGGTTGGAGGGGTGCTGGATGAGATGCTTCTTGGACAACTTCCAGAGTAGGATTCAGGGCCTCTAGGAGGCCCCAGAAGGACAAAAGTCCAGTGGCTTGGGGTCCCAGGATGAAGTTAGGACAGGGCTGAGGTGGCTGGGGTCCTGTGAGATGGGTGACAGGAGGACTGAGCTTCCCTGGGCAGGTGTGGGGGAATGCCTTCCTCACCTCGACCCCCCCCCACCTCTGACTCACCTCTCCCTCCTTGTGACACATCACCAAGGTCACGCTTGGTGAGAAGAACATGGTGAGAACTGGGATTCCCCTGACGAGACTGCTTTAGAGATTCCAGGGGTGATGTTAAAAGGCAACGTGTACGGCCCCAGTGCAGGCAGACCGCATTGCAATCTTCAGGATGGGGTCCAGGGATCAGTATATTAATCAGTGTGCATGCAGGGTTGCAGATCCAGTACTGGTGGGGAGCAGGAGATACAGGTTTGGGGGTTTGCTGGGCCTCGGTTTAAGTCACAGATCTGCCCAGACTTGGCTTTTGGGACCCGCAGCAACACATTTTTCTCCCCCAGCTTCAATTTTCTCATCTGTTAAATGGAAAATATTTCCTAGTTCATAAGGGTGTAGCAAGGATTAAATGCTATCTGTATTGGTTCCTAGAGCTGCTGTAACAAATTTCCACAAACTGTTGGCTTAAAACAATAGGAATTTATTGTTACATCTTAGAGGCCAGAAGTCCAAAGTCAAGGTGTCAGCAGGGCTGCTCTGCCCCCAGGGTTCCCAGGGAACAATCCTTCCTTGCCCCCTCTAGCTTCTGGTGGTTGCCAACAATCCCTGGCATTCCTCGGCCAGTGAACACATCACTCCAATTTCTGCCTCCGCCTTCACATGGCTTTCTTCCCTCAGTGTGTGTCTGTGCCCAAATTTCCCTCTTCTTATAAGGTGACCAGTCATGGGATTAGAGCCCACCCTCATCCAGTATGACCTCATCCATCTAACTTGATTGCATCTGCAGACTATTTCCAAAAAAGGTCACACTCACAGGTACCAAGGCTTAGGGCTCTTTGGGGTCCCAATACACCATCCATAAAGTGCCTGGCCATGGAAGGTGCTCGGTAACTGGGGCTGGTGGGTGGGGAGATAGATACAGAGTGAGACAGGGGAGGAGGAAGGCTGTGTGCCCTCGGAGAGATGCATGTCTGCTCTGTGCCTCAGCCATCTTGCTTCCCTGGGGTGTGACGAGGATTATCTGAGCTAATGTCTGCCAAGGACTTGGTTCACAGAGACACTCAAGAACTATCAGTCCCCTCACTATAAAGAAACAGCGATGCCTTGAGGAATCCTTAGTGGTTAATGTCCATGGTGGCTTTCTCTTGCGATGGGGAGGGAGGAGGAATGGGAATGCTGATGGTCAGGAGAGGGTACAGGGCACAAGTTGGTGTTTTTCAAAAGCCCCAAGGCCACAGAGGGAGAGGGCATGGTGAGCCGTTGTCCTTGGCGTTCACAGCCATCGGCCCCTGCAGGTTTGAGTTCACGGCCAGGCGCTGGCGTTCAAGAGCAGGGAACGGCAGCTGAGATGGGTCTGGCGGAATGTTCTGCATTGGAGTGATTGGAAGTGACGGGTGAGGCTGGGCCGGTAAGGAATGGGGCGAAGGAGCCAGCAGGCGGTCTGCAGGCTCTAGCTGTAGTGTATTAGTCCTGGGTCAGGGATGGGGTGGGGGTGGGGTCCTGAGGGGAGGAGGTGCTTCCCGTGGGAAGCAAGCAAGTGGGGACTCTAGGGTAAGACCCTGGAAGTCAGGGGACAGGCCAACAGAGTGGTAAGGAGAAAACATGGGCCATGGTGGTAGCTGGGCTGAACTCTTGGACGGCACAATTCTGTAGAATCCTCATGACCGCCAGGAGAAGAGGCTCCCATTATCCCCATTTTACAGAGCAGGAAACTGAGGCCCCGAGAGGGAAGGGACCAGCTCGAGGTCGTCCTCCAGCCCCTCTTGTCTTCTCGTTTCTTCTCCACCATCGCAGCCTCCTGCGTCCTCTTTCCTCTCCATCTTTTCTTCTTCTTCCTTCACATCTGTGGTAACCGGAAACATGGCCCGTAAATGGGGCCACGCTGAAATCCTCAGAATCTGTGAAGACGATCTTAAATGGCAAAAGAGTCTTCACAGATATGATTAAGTTGAAAACCTAGAGATGGGTGGGTTATCCCAGGTTATCTGGGTGGGCCTGAAATGGTTCCTTGTAAGAGGGCAGCAGGAGGGTCGGAGTTATGTGAGGCTGGAAACAGATCAGAGCTTCAAAAATGGAGGCAGGGGCCCCACACCGAAGAATACTGGTGCCACGAGAATCTGGGAAATCAGGGAAGCAGATTCCCCATGGAAGCCCCGAGAAGGGACTAACCTTGCCCCCACCTTGATGTTAGCCCCCTGCATCTCATTTCAGACTTCTGACTCCATTGATATAAGAAAATGAATTTGTCTTGGTTTAATCCAGAGTTCGTGGTGACTTGTTAGAGCAGCAAGAGGAAGCGAACATGCATCCTTCCTCTGCCCGGCTCTCCTTTCCTCTCTCCTCTGTCTCCTGTCTCCTCCTCCACTTTCCACTCTTCCTGCTGGGCCCGCTCCTCTCCTCCAACTCCATCTCCTTCTCTTCCTTTTCCTTTTTCATCAACTTGTCCTGCTCCTCTTTCTCTACCTCCTATTCCTCTTCTTCTCCAACCCCCGCCACACAAAAGGGCAGATTTTTTAACACCTCTAGATCGAGTTTGAATCCCAGCTCCATCGCTTGCCGGCTGTGTGACTCCGCACAAGTTCCTTTGCTTCTCTGATTCACAGTGTTCTCATCCGGAGGCAATGCCAACTCCCTGGCTTACTGCAGGAAGTTAGAAGAGATAATGGGGCAATGAAAACGAGGCATGGTGGCCACTTCATAGATGTGTGTTTCTCTGCATGTCCCCTCCTGCCCTGTGATCCACAGGGCCCCCACCTGGTGGGATGCTGACCTGCCCTGAACACTGAGACAGTCAGACACAGACATTCAAGCCACTGCCCTGGCTCTCTGCCGACCTGGGGTTAGGTGAAGGGAGGGCGTTGTCAGACAGACACGATGCCGCCCCTGCCCTGAATCGATCTCTTCCTCGGGGATCTTTGGCGGGGCCAGGTGGGGCGTGAGTGACAGTTTCCCGGGAGCGCTTGCTAAAGATACCCTCGCACCTGGGAAAATGACAGTTGGTCTTGGAGTTGTCAGGGCTCTCAGACCCCAGGTGGGCAGGCCCACAGCAGCAGTGTGCTCTATAAGAAGATGACACGTAATTACCCTTTCTTCTCCACGACCAAGGGAGACCTCCCTCACCACCCCGTCCTGGGAAATCAAGCCTTGTCCCCCTGCGGCTGCCAATGCCCAGCAGTGTTCCAGTAAATTAGCCGACAGAAGGCAAGTCTCCCGTGGACTCATCAGAAGTTTGCCCATCTCTTGGACAAACTTCAGGAAGAGTATGCCTCCAGCTGCTCATCCTCTGATCACAGTCTAAGAGGCTGAATTATAAAGGCAATAATAATAGTCTTTCTTTTGTTTTCCCATTATGTGCTGGCACTACTCAGAACGAATATCACGGATCCCATGTTCCAGCTGAGAAAGCCAGAAAATGATCAGCACAAGGTAACAAAGCTCATTCCATTGAAATGGCATCAACCACCACTGTTTCACTGCAGCAGTGCACTTGGGCATCCTGCTGCGTGTCCAGGCTTCACAAGAAACGATTCTACGGAACCGGTCAGTGAGTGGACTAAAGCGATATGGTTTAAAGGCATCATCTGCTTTTATTCCTCAGTGGGTTTGTCACCTGCCCCAGGTGACAACTTTTCCTAAGAACTCTGTGCTGGGGAGAGTTTTGATTTTCTTGACAAGAGGGGATGCTTTTTCTTCATTGGCAGTGGCGAATTATATAAATATTTGTGTTTCCCTTTTTGCTCTAGCTGCCAGGAAGCACAGGAACACATTTATTTTACAGTTAAATCGGAGTCAGTGTGGCTTTTCAGACTTCATGTCCCAAATATCTTTCCCTTTCTCCTACATTGGTCTCCTGCTGGAATGGTCCTTTTGCTGATCCTGAAAGTTAGCTCATGATTTTTCTACCAGGAGTACTAGTCTACCACAGCCACTATCCAGAATAAGATGAAGTAAAAACAAACAACTATTCATTGATCACTGTTATCATCATTCATTAATTTCCATGCCTTCCAGGAGCTGGGTGTATTCTGATCAGGACAGGACTCAGTCTGATGGCCAAATCCCTCAGGCAAAAATTCACCTGAGGCTGTCAAAGCGTCCAGAAGCAGCACCAGCCAACAAACATTTACTGAGCACCAACTATATGTCAAGCATTGTATTAGGTGCTAGAGACATGGGTAAATAAGACATAAAATGTCTGCTCCTTCACTGAGAGACGGATAATAACAAATACTTACATGACAGTATGATTTTACATGGTGACAAATACAAAAAGTAATAGGATGGAAAGAGAATCTGAAATGGGTGTACTTAGGGCAAGCTGCAGTCTCCCTCGAAGAGGTGACACTGAAGGTGAGATAGGAATGATAAGAAGGAGTAACTGTGAGAAAAGGTCGGGAGGAAGAGCATTCCAGGCAGCAAGTGCAAAGGCCCTGAGGCCAGGACAAATCTAACAGATGTGTTAGAAGCAACTTGCAGAAGGAATGCAGGAGGTGAGTTCAGAGAAGGGGGCCAGGGGCATCACCAGCAGGATCTGAAGGGCCATGGCGAAGAGCTAAGCTTTCTCTAAATGCAAGGGAAAGCATTAGGTAGTTTTCAGCATGGAGTATAATATGAACTTTTCCCTTCTCACTCACACAAATGAGTTTTACTTTCACTAAGTTGTTGGTTCACATTTGAGAAGCCAGTTGTCTCCTCAAATGATAACAGTTCTTCAATTTCCACATTTTCTTGGTGACACTGCCAAGACCACTCTCAGTCAGGTTTTTCTGAATAAGCTTTTTTAGTATTTCTTCAAAAAAAAAAAAAAAAAGGAAGGTGTCTAGAATATTAGTGAAACATTTATTTTTCCAAATAGAATATCATTGATATAGCCAACCAGAGCTTGTGAACCTGTAATTATGACTGTAACCCTGGCTGTCTGTTGAAGAACCGTAATTTTAAGCTTATTGTCTTTTATTATTTCCTTTCTCAAATGACATTTTGGAGACAACTTTGCAACAGAATGAAGCCCGTTGGTAATTCCTGGGTAATCATAACAATCACCACTATTTACTGAGCACTTACAAAGTGATGGCTATACTAGTAAACACTTTGTAATACCATTTTATGTAATTCTCACGAGAACCCTCTCCCCATTTTAGAGATGTAGAAAGTGAGGCTTAAAGAAATGCTTTGATAAACATCACATCATTGTATGTAGTAATGATGTTAATTTAGCTTTTTTTAAAAGATGTATTCATGGGAGGAGGGTATAGCTCAGTGGTAGAGCGTGTGCTTGGCATGCATGAGGTCCCAGGTTCAAACCCCAGTACCTCCATTAAAAAATAAATTAATAAATGAATTAGCTTAATTTTCCCCCCAAATAAATAAAGTAAAATTTTAAAAAAGATATATTCAGCCCTCTCATGTGTCAGGCACTGTGCTAGGATCTAGGGACCCAGAAGTGAACAAGAAAGACATGGTTTCTGCTCCCAATAAGCGCCTAGTCTAATGTGGGAATAGACTGGAAAATAGACAATGACTCTATAAGGTAATGAGAGGAGAAATAAAAAGCACAAGAGGTGTCCCGTGACTGGAACTCAGGGGTTAGGGAAGGCTCCCTGATTGACAAGACATGTAAAAAAAAAAATTCTGGAAGATAAGACAGCCCCATTCTGGGAGCGTGAGTGCAGGAGCACCGTCCCTTCCAGAGTCACCACTCTCAATTCCTGGAGGAGGACCTCAAGTTCTGTCCCCATCACAGACAAAGGACAGCCAAAGAGGCTCCTGATGAATGAGTTGGAATTTGCTAGTTAAGGCAGTAGTTAGGAAAGAGATGAGGCATGGGTGTTTGAGAGCCTGATGTGATTACAGACCTTTGAGTTAAATGTAACTGGAGTGTGTCAAGCAGAGGTTGAGAAGGAGAGTTCACTGAAGCTACTGCTTAATGTTAATTATTCCCACTTTCCGTGTAGCTCTTAAGAGACTGGTAATGAGTACAATCATCTTGTTTGGATCATTTTGTAGCAAAATGATTATATCACATATGACACTTTACTACCAGTCAAGCACATCAACTGGATCATGACAATTTGTTAAAATCTGCCCATACAAGAGCTGAACTTTGGTTGTATCTTGCTATTTGAATGATTGATACCTTTCAACTGCATAAAACCAGGGTATTTATAGATAAATTATAAAACCAAATAAATTTAAGAAAAAAGATACCTTGGAGGCAGTGTATAATTTACAGACAAGGAATTTTAGTGCCAAATAGTTAATTGGGCTTCCCAATAATCCAGGATAGAAATGATGGAGATCTAAATAAAGACAGTTGCAGACAGAGACAGGGAACATATTCAAGTAGTTTACATGAGTAATGAATATTCATACTTTTTAATATGCAGCTCTTCATTTGACTCTCTATTCTCCTCAGACAACCACCTTTTCCACCAACTAAAAGCATAGGGGATATAGAATGCATTTGACAAAGGATATATATCCTTGATATATAAAGAGCTCTTACAAATCAATTACAAAAACAAGATAAACAATAAGCTGGGGCATAAAATAAGCCTCAAACTTTCAAGTGCGCTTAAAGCATATAAAGAATGTCCTCTAAGAAACATAGCAAATATAAGAAAATATACACCATTGTAAAATAATACAATAGAATTGAGATAAAACCTGTCACTTACTACAATAATTGAGAATGAGCTTAACTCATCTTAGAAAAAGATTTAAAATGTGGCTCAAACAAAACAAGCTCAAATATATGCTGTAAAAAAGAGACACACAAAAAACAAAGAGATTCAGAAAGTCTAAAAACAGAGATGGACAAAAGTATACCTGGCAAGTGGAAATGAACAAAAAATCAGAGGAAATGATACTGACACCAGACAAAGCAGAATTCAAACAATAAAGCATTAAACATGACAACAAAGGACATTTCTTAACACTAAAAGCTTCAGTCTAAAATGAAGATACAACACACTGATATTTCTGCACTAAATAACACTGCGTTCATCTCCATGAAGCAAAAGCTAGAAAAGATTCAAGGAGATAAATATAAAAACATACTAATAATAGACTGTAAATTTACCACTCACAGTACAAGGGAGATGATGTGGGGGGGAAATGAAATAGAAGAGTTGAAACAATGTAATTAATCAGGCCGATCATACAGATAAGTTGAAGTCTATAGTCTGATAATAACATAAGTGCCCAAAACACATTCAGAAAAAAGTGATCATAAAGGAAACATCAGTAACTTCCATAAGATAGAAATATTACAAACAACACTCTGCTCAAAATAAACTGTGATGCTGACAAAAACCATACAGGTCCTTCTACCTTGAAGTTTAAAAAATACCCTGTTAAATAACTTAATAAATTTAAAGTAAGTAAATTTACTTCCTAGGCAAAGAGGAAGTAAAAACTGAAAGTACAGATATAAGAAAAACAAAATGACAATGAAGACACCCTGTATCAGAATCTATGGGATTCAGTTAAGGCAGTGATCAGAGGAAAACTCATTATTTTAACACTTTTATCAGTAAATATGAAAAAATAAAATAAATTAAATTCCCAGCTCAAAAAACCAGAGCAACAACATTAAGAACAAAGCAAACCAAAAGAAAGCAAAAAGAAGGAAATAATAGAGATGAAACCAGAGATTCAAGAAGAAAAGAACAGAGACCAGAGATTCAAGAAGAAAAGAACAGAGAAGAAAAGAACAGAGATCAAAATCTTGGTTTGAAAAAGTTAACAAAAGAGACACAACACCAGCTAATTTAATTAAACATAAAATGAAGAAAGCACAAGTATACAAAATGTGAAATGACAAAGGGGTAATAACCATGGACATATCAAATTTTTAAACAATCATACGTAAATAATGCTTTGCAGCTTTTTATGCAAATAAAATTTGAAAATACAAATGTGAGTGAGAACACAAATGCATTCTAGACAATAAGAGTGAAGGTTTTCACTATAAAAAAGGGAAAGGCTAAAATGAAGAGTACGATGTTAGATTGCAATCTGAAGTATCTGTATATAAAGTCCTATTTTTAAATGGCGGATGGATGAGTGGATGGATGGATGGATGGATGACACATAGACAGCTAAGTAGACAGGTAATGTGAGTGTATGTGTGGGTTAGTAGCCCTGTCCACTAGAGGGCCTAGATGCAATGACACCCAAGTGGGATAATGAGCACACCTAGGAGCCAGATCTTGGTTTCTGAAGATCATACTGGGTGGGGGTGGGGGGTGGGGGAGTGGGAGGGAAGCGCCAAGCTTCCTTCGATAAGTGGTTGATCCAGGACTGAGAGAGGAAAAATATATAATGAGCCTGGAATATCTTTTGGAGACACAAAATTAAAAATATGTAAGTTGCTTTAAAGAACAGCAAGATCCAAACTTTTTAAAATGCCCAACACTGGAGCAAGGTGAAAAACAAATAAATAATGATAGAATTGAATTATAACCCATAGAATAAAATAAATATGCCTGAGTGCCTACTGATATGAGTAACTGATTAAATAAATAACAGAAGGAAGGCACAGTTCTGCCATACTGGATAATTCCAGTTAATAAACGTAGAAAGGAAAAAGGAAACAGAAAATTACCATTAGCTAAACAGCACAGTAATAATTGTGTGGACTAAAGTCCACCGGTGGATGCTAAAATTAGTGGTGAAATCCTGGGACAAACAGAATTTGCGTAGTCTCAAAGTAGCGCCCCCAGCTATGTATTAACTACAAAGAAACAGATAGTGACTTTACAATGGAGAAATCTGGCAGAAATCACCTTAATCAAGTGATAAAGATCAATATCACCAGTAATAAGATATATCAACATCATGAACTCCACGATACAATGACTCCAAAAAGACTCCAAACTCATCCTTGTGTATTCTTGCCAAAAATGCAAAACCTAAATACTATCATGAGAAAATATTTTAAAAATCCAAATTGAGGGACACCTGACCAAAAAAAAAAAAAGAAGATCAATCCCCTTGGGAAGCATTAAAGTCATGATACAAAAGGAAATATTGAGGAATTTCAAAAACTAAGAAGAGATAACAATTAAATGCAATGTGGGAACCTGGCTACTGACCCTGGAACAGAAAACTGAAGTTGACAGGAAAACTGGAAGTAAAAGAACACGGTCTTTACTTAATAATATTAGACTAGTGTTAATTGCCTGGTTCTAATAATTGTACGATAGTTATGTAAAATGTTAACATTAGGGAAACTTGGATATAGAGTCTCTGTACACAAATTTCGTGATATTACTGTAAGCCTATAATTAGTTCAAAAGCAAAAATTAAAATAAATTAAAAAAACAAAGTATGTTCCCTGACCACAAAAGAATGAATAACAGAAAGACATCAGAAAAATCCCTAAGGACTTCTAAATTAAACACATTTCTAAGTGATTGAGAAGGAAAACACAACATATCAAATTTTGTGGGATGCAACTAAAGCAGCAATTAAAGGGAAATTCATAGCATGAAATGTTATTAGAAAAAGAGGAGAAGTTCCAAATTAATGATCTGAGTTTCCACTTTTAAAAAAACTAGAAAAAGAAGAACAAACTAAGTCCAATGTAAACAGAAAGAAATACTAAACATAAGAGAAAAGTTAATCAAATAGAAAAGAAAAGCAATAGAAGAAAATCAATGAAGCCAAAATGGTTTTTGAAAGATCGGCAAAACGGACAAAGTTCTAGCCAGACTGAACAGGGGGAAAAAAAAAAACCAGAAGGGAAGGAAAGACACAATTACTAACATCACGACTGAACGAGGGGACATCACTAAAGAACATAAAGATGCTAAAGGGATGATAATGGAAGTCACGGAAACTTCTGACAACATGTGACACGGATGAATTTTAGATACATACATTGTAAGATAAAAAGTAAGCCTGGGATTTCTGGGACACTTTTTTTTATAAAATAAGGAAAACCGAACAACACATTGTCAATCCATACATATGTATGAACGCAAGGAAATGACATAGTTCAGCATCATATTCTGTCTGACAGGAAGCAGGGAGACAGGATGAAAGAGAAGCACAGAGGGAAATGGAAGGTGGTGACACTGTTCGAGAGCTCCGAGTGAGGTGTCAGATTCATGATGTTTCTTGCAGAGTTAAAATAAATAAAATAAAGAGGACCACCCACCAACCAATAATGAGTATATTGTGAACCAAGAAGTTATGAGTCTAATCACATAGCCCTGAAAGTCAAAATGGAAATTGGAGCAAATGCTTAGCGCAACCTCTGGCGTATAGTAAGTCCTCGATAAAGCTGTCAGTATTGTTTCCATTCTCAGCCTGGCTGGCTCTAATTCCTCAGCCCAGATGTTGCCTCCTCCAGGAAGCCTTCTCTGCTCCTGCAGGTTAGGTCAGGCTCCCCCTAGAGTTTCCCAGCTCCCTGGACTGACTCAGATGGTAACATTTCCCAGGCTATTGGGCAACAGGCTGTTTATTAGCTGGACTCTTCCACTAGGTCATGCAATCCCCATGGCAGTGGCTGTGCACATCTGCAGCTCCAGCCCTCGGTGTCTGCCTGGCATCCAGCACGTTGTGTTCAAGAAGCAAGTGCAAGGCAGGTAAGACAAAGCCTGGACCCTGGAGCGGGGGACCCTCGCAGAGGGACCGTGGCGGAATCACAGAGTTCTGGCTGGAGCAGCAGCAGACCAAAGATGGCTAGGGGCATCTGTCAGGATGAAGAAAATGAGGGGGTACATTTCCTGTAGGGAACTGAGAAGCTGTCATAAAACTGACTACAAGTCAATCTGCTTTTTATTATCACCATGTGAGGGCAATTCTAAACAATGTCACTGATAAAACACTCCTCCCCACAAAAGAGAAAATTTTCTTGGTCTCAGTTCTAAACAATTATTGCAGTCATTGTGGAGTTTTAACAATAAGTGGATATGAAGTAAGCATCATATTAGCTCATTTATGCTTTAATTACTTACTCTTTAATAAACATTATATTCTACATGGAAGTTGATTTGAAGAATGCCCCCAGTGCAGCTATGTGGGTTCATTTTGAAACTGAAGTTCCTAAAGCTTCGGAATCACTCAGACTCATTTCCAGCAAGCCCGTGTCTCCATCCCTCACGACATTACATATTCCTGAGTTTAAGCAGTGATAGCAGAGGGGTTATAAGGATGCAAAACCAGAAAGCCAGCTGCTCCAATCCTGTCATTCTCTGCGACCACGGAGAGTTCAAAATTAAAACATGAAACTGAGGGGGAAATGGTGAGATGGAAGTTTTTGTTTGTTTGTTAAATGCAAATTTTATTTTATACATGAATCTGTCGGCTGAATTTGCATGGTGTTTTTAGAAGTAAAATGTATTTTTTTGTTCACGATGAAAACTGAGAACTAAAACAGGAAAGCGATGAGTATTACTGATTATTATATAATTATTACTGAAGGGAATCTTGAAATGCAGAGGAGGGGGGTGTTTAAAAATGATCTGCATCGGGTGCCCCTGGTGGGGACCCGCAGCCCAGAGTCCAGGACACAGTGGGGACGTGGGAGACCGAGGATGGACACAGAGCCAGGCCCTCAGAGATAGGACCTCACACCCGGTGAATCCCGCGTGGTGCCGCCCCTTACTCTGCTCCCTCTCATCACCCTCAACTATCTCTGGCTCTCATCACTTGAAAGTAAGCAGTTCTCAGCTCCCTCCTCCCTCATCCTTCGAAAGAGCCCCACCGTGGGATGGGTTCTGCTGCAAAGGCACTGCACCCCTTAGCACCTGTGCTGGCCCCTGCTGGCCCCAGCAGAAAGACAGGTCACCAGGAAACTGTGGCCCCAGTGGAGGGCAGGGTGGAGGTCAGCTCAGAGGTCAGGGTGCAGGGGCCCTGAAGCCAGTCAGCAACACCTGAGGGCCTCCCAGGGGGAGGGGCAGACGTGGGCTTGACAAGCATGTCAGGGGAGGGTCACTGAGGGTGATGTTCTCTGACCCCGTCCACGTGGCATCGAAGAGTCTGTCTGGGGCACCAACTTCTGCCCCTATCTCTTGTCACTGTGTCATCTTGAGTGCGTCACCTCTTGAGCTGAGTTCTATAACTGAAGAAAGGGCAAAGCAATGATTGCCATGATGCAGCGTTGTTGAGAGGACTAACGGAGCTCAGCCCAGGGGCTGGCATGAAGAAAGTCACCGGCAAATGGTAGATATATTTAGGATTTTTCATAAACACAAAAATAGAGGCCCAGGGAGGGAGAAAGTCCTCTTCTAGATCACAGCGAGTTGATGACAATGCCGAGCCCAGAACCCAGGTGTCTGGACAGCAATCTGGTGCCTTTTTTACCACGGTCTCTGGTTAAAGATGTGTTCAGAGCCTTCCAGAACAGGACCTATGTCTGGCATCGTCCATCCTCAGAAGCTGATGGGGCAAGTCCTCTGAGCCACCCTCATCGCCCTTCCCCTGGAGCCTGATTTCCCATGCCGTCCCCTCCCCTCTTCAGACAAAGCTCTGCCCTGAAGTCACAGGGGTGTTTTCTGTGGGGAGAGAGGGAGAGAGAGGTGGGCGGGGTGGGTCATGAATGTGTATGGGAATGGGGTGAGGGTTGTATGTGTGACTTCAGAGGTTCAGGAGAGGACCCGAAAGCCACATTCATGGAGAGCCCGTTTATTGTAGAATGATGTAGCCCAGTTGACCCGGGGCCCAGATGCAGGGCCTTCACTCGGGGGGCAGGCTGGGTTCAGATAATGGCCAGGCTGTGAGGAAGCTGAGGTAGAACATTCCCAGGTCAGGTGGTTTCCTGGGCTGAAGCAGGCAGCCAGGACCAAAAGGTTCTGCCAGCGGAAGGAACCGAACCCTCACATCCTGACACCAGCCTGCCTGGTTGTCTGTTCCACCTCCCGTTCATCAGCCCCAGTGTGCTCCAGGCCCTGAGTGCAGCCTCTAGCAGATCAGAGACCACTGGGCACATGCCAACCCCCATGCAGGATTTGTGGGGTAATTATTCATTGAGCACCTACTGTGTGCTAAGTGCTGGAAATAAAGCAAGATTCCTGCCCCCATGGAGTGACCACACAGAGACACAGGGGCCTGGAAGGGCCTGGAATAGCCTGGCCTGGTCTGCACGGAACAGTCAGCCTGACGTGGGGTTGAGGGGACAGAAACACAGAAAATGATTTCATGGACTCAAGAGAGTGGCGGCACCCAAGAAGGCAGGGGCAGCTCCCCCTTGGGGTCTGGGAAACATTGCCGTGGGCGTGCCTGTGAGGCAGGTTTGGGGAGGGAAGGCGGTGGGTGGGAACAGCATGTGCAAAGACAGGGTTTAAAGGAACGTGGCCTGCTGGGGGAGCCAGGAGGAGCTCCGGGTGGAGGGGCGGGGAGAGCGAGTTAGAAAGGGTGACTTTTATCCAGGTGACCTTTATCCAGGTGACCTGCAGGGCCCAGAGGAGCCTTCGAGGAGGTTGGGGCGGTGCTCACTGACAGATGGGGGAATGACCTCCGCCCCAGATGCTGCTGGAGCCCGCGGGTGTCTCCCACCCACCCGGGAGCCTCCGAGAGCCTGGGCTGGGCCCCCTGCCCTGTCCCCGCCCCCCTCGAGCTGTCACCAGCTCTGTGCCTCTCCCTGCTGCTTCAACATTTTCCTCTTGTGATGGATGGAAATTTCCCTGCTTGGGTCAAGTCAAATTTCTCCTGATTTGTTGTTTTACACACACTGAGGCCGGAGGCGGATCCTGCATGATTCATAAAGAAAAACGCGCTGTCTGTGAAGGAGAGTAATTTATAGGCAACGTTTCCCCAGCCTCCAGAGAAGAAACTCACCAGAGGAAGAGGAGGAGGATGCAAGACCTTCGTCCACTGTGAGTGGCCCGTGTGGCTTCTGGAGCTCCCGGTCAGCCCCTCCGATGGTGGCATGAGTCTGTCAGTGGGTTCTGCTAAAGCTGTGGCTCCCTCTGGTCATCCGGCCCAGACCCAGACTTGGGCAATCAGGAGACAAGAGGGGCCGGAGGCCCCCAGCATCCTTCTCTGCCCTCCAGCCCCTCCTTCCTCCCTCCCCACCCCGCCCCCTCTCTCTGTCTCTCATGTATGAAAATAAATGAAGTTTCCCAGCCCTTCTCGTCTGGAGGGCACTGGGCAGGCACTGACACCCCCTGACCCAGCCATACATCACGAGGGTCACGAGGTTGCTGTGGACACAAATGCTGGGGACAAGCCTGATCAGTGGCCACCAACACTCTAGGGTTGGGCAGACTTTTGCCTGGGGTAGGGTTCGACTGGTGCAGAGGATAGACTTCACAAACAGGAGAAAAAGACCGAACAATCTGTCGAAGGAAGAAAGCAACTGAGCGCTTTCTCTGTTCCGGACACTGTGCCAGCGTTTCACCTACAAAACCTCATTCCTGACCCAGTCAAGGCAGCAATAGCAGCGCTGGTCTCATAGATGAGAAAACTGAGGCTCAGGGGGAGGAAGGAGTGGTGTCCAGAACTGTGGGTTTGACCACATGCCCAGAAAGTGCCAGCAAGCAGAACATAGGTCTCCTGGGTCCAGAGAGAAGGGAGGAGAGGGGCAGAAGCAGGAACCAAGATTGGCTTGGGGTGCATCTGAGGATGGTGGGATGTTAATGGGGCTCCAGGTAAGAATAAATTAACAAGGCAGCCCCCTGCTGGGTCTCATGTCCATATCTGTGAAATGAGAGGTAAGCCTGGATTTTAAATTAAAGTAGCCTCAGGAGGGTGACTTTCAGCTGTCCCCACCCCATCCCAGCCACGCCTTCTTTCCCACCATTAAAACATACCTCCTAAACCTGGTCCCCAAAATCACACAAGCCCCATCCCCAACTCTGACATCCAGCAGGGCCCCAGAGACCCCACCAGCCTCCCTCTCTTCTGCCCACACTCTCTTCTGCCCCAGCACGCTCTCACTCTCTCACTCATCAGTCACTGTGGGCTGTGCCCCGGGCTGGGCTTTCGGAGGTGTATTGCCATGGTCCTTGTCTCCGTGAGAGGTCTCTGGCTAAAGAGGGGCATACCAGGTGGCCAGTCCCAAGATGAATGGGGACACAGGGCTCAATGACTTCCAAGGAGGTAGGGCCAGCTCTGCCCAGAACCTTCGGGGAAAGCTGGAGCTGGGCTTTGAAGAGTAAGTAGGAGTTTGCCAGGTTGAAAAACAGGAGATTCCAGGCAGCAGAACAGCACGTGCAAAGCAGAAGTGCAGTCGCCTTCTCTTCTCCCTGTTCTATATATGCCCCCAAGCCTTGAGCCCACTCTTTGCTGCTGTAGGACCCGAAGCCCCTGCCAGGGCGCAGCCAGGGCCACAAGCCCCTCCAGGCTTCCCCACAATGTCCCCTGGTAAATATGCTCAGGGACACATGAGTGAACCATAAATTAAGCCTTCTGGGGATGGATTCTGTGGAATAAAAAGCACATTCAGTAGCGAGAATATTTGTTTTTGTTTTCCTTCTCCGAGTAGATGGAAACATGCACTGACCTCACTTTTCTCACAAGTACAGTAGCTTTCCTGAGCGGCCGTCAGGCCAAGGGTGCCAGGAAAAAGTGGTGGAACATTCAGCCCCAGAACAAGGACCTCAGTGGCAGCTGTGGCCGGCCAGTGGAATACAGCTGTCAGGCCGCTGACATGAGTTTCCGAGGGGTGGGGAGGATCCGGCCGGGGCCTCCCAGGGGACCCTGAGCACCGCCAGGATGGGACTTTGAGACTGCTGCCCTCCCAATTCCTTTTCTGACACTGCAGACACAGGGTCCCAGGCAGCAGGCTGGGAGGGGAGCCCACAGAGGAGTTTTGGCATCATCCAGACCTGGGTTTCCATCCCGGCTGCCACTTTCCGGCCATGTGACCTCGGCGAACGGTTATACGTTTCTCAGACTCAGTTTCTTCATCTTCGAAGTGGAGGTAATTAAGCCAACCTCGTGGGGTTGTATGAGCTTTAAATATGTGAAAGTATCGAGAAATACAAATCCTCATTTTTCCCCTGACATGTCTGGTTTAGTTCCTACCTTGTCTGTGAAGCCCTGCAGGCCCACCTGGGATCTAAAGTTCTTTTCCACTTCCATTCACTTTGATGAGCATCCTTCCACAAGAGAAACAGACTCATTCATGCACCCACCCATTCATCCACACGTCCACCCACTCACCCATTCACCCGTCTACCCATTCACCCATTTTCCCATCCATCCATCCATCCATCCATCCATTTACTTATTTACTCTATGAATATTTCGAACAGCTAAGTACTTTCCCAGTATTGGGAAGCTGTGTTGTTGTCTGTCTGGGACCTGATCTTCACCACACGTGAACACAGTGCTTACTTCCCCCAAGAGACTGGGTAGGACTGTCCTCAGTTTCCTCTACAGCCAGCAAAGGGCTTGGCATGGAGCCTCATTTGGTTGCAAGAAAACCCAGGCTAACTAGCTTTTAAAAAATGGGAATCTAACGATTTGCATAACCAGAAGTCCAGGTGTAGTTCTGGCTTCAGATATAGTTTGATCCAGGCCTCAAGTGATATTTCCAAGACCTAGGCTCTCTGCATCTCTCACTTCTTCCCTCCTCCACATAGTAGCATTGCTGGCAGCCTCTACAGCAGCAGCCCCACATTCATTCAGGTTCAAGTACAGCAGGAAAGATTAAACATCTTCTCCAGAAACTCTACCCAGACCACATGGACTGAGAATTGGGGAGAGGTGAAACCTCGAGGTAAATGGGGAGGCGGGGATTTGACCCTGGAAAGGCAAGCACCAACTGCCTGCTGCATCTGCTCCATGCAGGCAATGGGGACCCTAGATGAACGGGAAAACTTAAAGAATTTACACACAAATGGAGGCAGGCCAAGGACACAGAAATACATAAACGAGATCACCTCAGATGATGGTAACTGAAAGGATGACCAAAAAAAAAAAAAAAAAAGACAGTGTAGTGACTGAATGATTAGAGGTGAGTTATTTTAAATAAGTGGCCAGGGACAGCCTCTCTGAGGAGGTGACAATAAGGTGGGAGCCCAGAGATGCAGTAGGCTGTCGGTGTTAAGGTTTTAATCGTAGAAGGAAGTCATCTGATTTGCCTTAATTCTTTTTAAGATCCTTCATCAAAAGACTTTTCATTGAGGGATAAGTGACATAAGGTAAAGTAGAAAAGCACATTCATCCCAGGAATATAGCTCAGGGTCTTTCCCTGATGGAGACACCCATTCTTCCTTATTCACAATTGTGTAATATTCCGTTTCTTCCACTCTCCCAGTTCTGGGATGTGATCGTCTGCTGCCTGTGGCCTGATCTGCATCAGACGTGGACACAGAATGCACTGTGCCTACACTGGCCAGGATCATCTTTGGTTTCCTCTTCAGCCAGCACCAGGCTTGCCATTCAGCAGAATAAGCCTCATTTTTGGCCTAGCGGGGTTGAGCTGGGAATTCACTCAGACAGTTCAGGTGAGCTAGACTAGGAACTGCTGAACTCCTCTCCTCCAGGCCTGACGTCTCCCGGGCTCCGGCCGCCCCTCGACCTACCTCCTTACTCACCAAGTTCAGGTGCTTACATGTGGCCGGGCAAGGGGTCTGGTGGTTGCCGAGCCCAGATTCCCTGGTGGCCAGTGTGAGGGACGTCGCGGGAAATGAGAGGAGCTGAGGCCGGCCGCCAGCCGGTGACTCCACAGCCAAAAAATGTGCTCTTGGCCACGCTCTCCTTCCTCTCTCCTCTCGGCCCTTCCAGGCGGCAAGGAGTTGGCAGGCCCGGGTGCAGATAACGGCGAGAGCCCCAGGCCCTCTTCTGTCATCGCCTCCCCAACGTGAAACCCAAGACCTTGTTTATTTATGAGGAAATTCTGTTCTGCTGCTCGACAAATGGTGTATGGGGGCCAGGGCCCATGGAGCGTGGAGCCGGCGCAGCCAGGCCTCAGCGCCCTGCTCCTCTCTGCTAATGCAAGCTCAGAAGGAGAGCTGGCAGCGACTGGGGGCAGGCTGGACACTCCCCGGATGGGGGCTGGCGGTGGAGGCAGGGGATCCTTCTGCCCCTCCCTTCTGCCTCCCAGCGGCTGAACCCCGAACCCCTCTGCTTCCCCGAGAGAGCCATCTGTGGACTGGCCAGGAAACCACAGACAAGAATAGCCTGGTGGCCAGACTGATGAATTCGCCGTAGAGCCAGCACCAACCCTTCCGTGGGACTCGCTTCCTGCCTACCTTCCTGGGAGGATGAAATGAGACTGTGTGAGTACCCGAGGGATGAACGAGGGAAAATAAAATAAAAGATAAAATCAACAGAGGGCCCACCACGTGTCTGGGGTTTAGATAAGCTATCTCATTCAATTTGCCAACAGCTCGGGCGGGTAGAGGTAGGTCCCAGTTCCATGAGTTCACTCAAGTTCAGAGTGGTGAACTAGCTTATCCAGTGCCAGGAAGTATGAGAGATGTGGCTCAAACTTAGGGCTGCTGTCTGACTCTCAGTCTGCCATCTGGATGGGGTCGAGTTGAGGACCTACACAGCAGGAGCAAGTGTCCAGTTGTGGCAAGCTATATATGGAAGTGTTTTGTGTCTGACTCGGAGTCTCTGTTCTTTCCATCACGCCTCCCTGACTCTCCAAGTGAAATGTCCTTAACAATATGCTTGATGGGGTCCCAAACCCCATCCACTTCGGGATGAAGATTGCTCATTTTAAATTCCACTTAGATATCAGATGGATGCGATTGAAAGGCCTGGCCCTAGCACAGCTCTTATCATCCAAACAAGAGTCTCTCGCTGACCCTGAATCTTCTGTTGACATTCCATGTGCATGGGTGGAGTTCGTGAACTTGGAGCTGTGGCACAAACATGTGTTTGTGGAATTGGTCCATCACTCTTCTGCACTGCCAGGGCTTCAGTCCTCCAACGATGGGGAACAGTTTTGGATGACGGAAGCAAGACCGAACACATCGGCTCTGAAGTAAATATAAGTGGGTTAAATGCCTCTATCAAAAGAAAACGACTTGAGCCTCAGAACAACAGACAAGGTCATTCTTTTTTTCCTTGCCAGTTTTCAAAATGTACCCCCACTGAACCCCAAATCTCCCAGGACTCATCCCATCCCTCCCAGTCTATGTGGACCCCTACATCTCTGATTTCCCTAACATGCCAGCTTGCTCTGTTTTTCTTACAAAAATTTTTAGACATACTTAAAAGGATAGAAAATAATAGGATACCCATTGATCTAGCACTGAGATTTAATAGAGGCTGACATTTGCCCTATGCATTTCTGCTCTTTTTCCTGGACTTTGTCACTTCCCTCCCAGAAGTAATCAGTGACTTGAAGATGATGCATGTAACAATTTCCATGCAAATGTAATACCTTTTTTCCATATAGGCATGTCCATAAACTATATAAAATTGCTTTGTGTCTTTAGAATTTCTCTAAATAATATCATGCAATAGACATCCTTTTGTAATTTGTTTTTTGAGAATTATACATACTGAGACCCATCACTGTCTCCCAATAATTTTAACTGCCATGTAGCACTCATTGGATGAATAACAGATTGTTTATCCATTTATCCATTGATAGACAACTATTTCCACTTTTTTAAAAAAAAATCACAGACAGTGCTTTGTCATATTAGCTTCCTCGTACACGCAAGCGAGCAGTTCTCTGGAAGTAGAATTTCTTAGTCGGGCTGGTTTTAACACTTACCTGATATCCGTTACCTGCTTGCTACTTTCCTCTCTAAGGATGCGGTTAGACAGGGCTTCATAAACAGGATTTGAGTTGAGGCTTGAAGAGAAATTGTGGTACTAGCAAGGGATACAAGCCACCAAGACTGGGTTACACCGTGGCGTGCCCTGTCACACTCTTTACCATTAACTCACCCTGGAGCCAGAAGTGTGATCTGTTATTAGAGTTGAGGACTTGAAGGAGCCAGTCTCTTTTTTTTTTTTAATCACATCCTCAGGTTTGTTCGATTGACACTTATTAATTCTTGTGCCAACTCCCATTTCAGAGCTGAGAGCCAGTGGTTTCTAAGCCTGGCTGTGCATCATGTTCCCCCCCAGGGAACTTTTAAAATATACTGATTTCTGAGCCCACACCTGCAGTTCTAGGTTCACTGGGTCTGGAATGGGGCCTGGGAATCTGTACTTTTTAAAAAACCTCCCCAAGTGATTCTGCGGCAGCCAGTTTGTGGCCCCAGCACTGGAGAAGCATTGATGGAAACCACTAATGATGTCTGTTGGTAAAGCTGTCGTTGACAAGAGGATGTAGTCTCTGGTTACATGCTCACGGGCTCACCTTGCCCACTCATCCCCCATCCCCACTCCATCACTGTGCACCTGGGAGCACAGTGGGCGTGGCCTCCTCTGAGAAGTCCACAAGCCCCTCATTACACCTTTAATGGGGACTTGTTCCCTGTATTGAAGAATCTGACAGCCAAGGAGGGACCCAGTTGATCTCCTTGACCAAACAGAGTGGACCCTTGCCTTCTTGTCCTTCTCACTGTTTCCACTGCACTGGCTGGAGAAGGGGGCTTGGCTGGGCCATGTGAGAGCCAGTCTATAACATTGCCCATAAGAGAGTGACAAAAACAATGCCAACACAAAGAGCATTCTCGGCCAGGAGGGAATTATTATGATCCCCATTTTACAGACAGGGAAACTGAGGCACAGCTCGGAAGTGATGGAGCTGGGATTCAGCCAGGCAAACTGAATTCAGCATCCTTGGTCAGAATCATTTTGCTAGACCCTGCCATCCCCTGCCATCCCCTCACTCTGGTAGGGCAAGTCTCCCACGGGAGGTGTTGCAAAGGGCACCCATATCTGGTCCCTCCTGTTCTGGGGGCGATGTAGGGAGTCTCTAGTCTGTATTGCACCTTTTCTGATATTAGTCCTTGCATTGAAAATAAATTGTAGCTCTTCATATGTGAATGATAATAGAACAAGAGCTGCCATTGCCTGAGCTCGTAACCATGGCTACATTCCAGACCCATAAAGACACAGTTCACATGGGTCTTCGCATGCAACACTCCCCCCACCCACACACACAGTCCGCCAGACACATACACACAGCACTGCATGGGCATCTGAACAGCCCTCCTATGAGAGAACTGAGCCATAGAGAGGCGGGGTCGCTTGGCCCAGGGTCACGTGGCCACTCAGCTGAGCTTGCAGAGCTTCTCACCCCAGGGATCTGTTCTTTCTACTTCGTGTGCATTCTAGCTCCTTCTTTAGAGTGAGGTCAATGCATATAATAGCAACAAACAAGAATCAAAGTTAGTAACAATACAGCCTCTCCCAGGAGGGAGGGGAGCCCTGCCCCAGGACTGGAACAATGACCAGTTTCTTGGGACCTTCCTTCCAAGATCAGGAAGAACCAGAGTGTTTTGACTGTGGTCAGTTCATTCTGAACTGCTCATGGCAGTGCTTCCCCGCTGCCTACTGCCCACTCCAGGCTTGTGCCCTCCAGTCTGCTCTCCAGCCAATCCCAGAGCCAACTGCTATGTGCTAATCTGCTGCTGTCACTCCCTGTCTGGAAAAACTGCGCGGGCTCCCTATCACCATTTCCTTTCTAGGTAAGAAAGCTCAGAGGGTGCCAGCTCTCAGCACATCCCAAGTCGTCAAGATATCCGCGAGGCCATTCCTGCACAACATTAAGTAAGTCCCGCCAGGAACTGGGGATAAAGAGATAAATAAAACCACAAATGGTAAGTATCAGCTCCCCAATTAGGTCTCCAAGGCAGACATTGCCGGCTGTTCTCGGCTTCCTGCCACTTCAGAATCCCCCTAGATCTGCTCTGAGACTGCAGTCACTGGCCACGCGAGGCTCCTGAGCACTTCAAATGTACCTAGTGCCGCTAAAAAACTGAATTTTTAATTTTTCAACTAATTTAAATTTAACAGCTGATCACCCACTTATTACAAATTTTTACATACGTTTGGAACAACTTGGGGATGTGACTCCACTTCAACTATAAGCTTTATGAAATCTGAATAAACAGCATGTATTTCTAATGAAAACAGCATCTGAATTAAGTGCAAGTGTAATCTACACATGGAACTTTGAAGACTTGGTCTGAAAACCATAATGCAAACTATCTCATTAATAATTTTTATACTGACTGTATGTTGAAATGATATTCAGATATATTGAGTCAAATGAAATACACTACTGAAATGAATGTCACCTATTTATTTTTTGAGTGGAGCGACTGGAAAATTTTAAATTACCCACGTCTCCCGTGACAATCCTGACAATCGTGATGATCCTATTGGTCTGCACCTCTCTAGGCAGAGAACTCTGGGCAGCCACGACCAATCGATCAGAGCTGGCACACTGAGGTACAAACTGTTTGCCATCCCTGGATAAGAGATAGTCCCTGTTTAGTGGAACTCACAGAGAAGTCAGAAAACTGGAGGAGATAACGCGGTAAGAGATGCAATTGAGCTGTACAAGGTGTGTGGGAGCAGAATGCTGGATTGATTGGTTCTGCCTTTTAGGCAATGGCTTTTGAACAGATGCTGGAGCAGGAGAAGGGCTTTCCAGGCAGAAAGAACAGCACAGGTTGGGGCACCGAGGTGTGAGAGTGCCCAGCAGGTGGCCGAAAGGGGAGCAGTTGGGTGGGGCAGCTTTGAGTTCAGTGGGAGCACCCCATTTGAAGATGCATGAGCTCTGTTCTCCTACATGTTCAGAGGCAGAAAGGGAGACCCCAGCTCGGGTCCATAGCCAATGGCAGACACTTCATGTACCCCTGTCCCTGCTCCCCTTCCTAACTCCCAGGTCTTTGATGAGCCTGGAGACACAGTTAGGAGTGCAGAAAGGAGAACAAATCCTAAATCTTTGAAAAACCAAAAAATGCTCCAAATCTTGAGAGCAGGCTACCACAGCTAGGGCTGGATCAGAGGTGGGAATTAGTTCACGTGTAAGAGTCAAGCTGTAGTCCGCTGGAGCCCCATGCTTTGGCTCCATAGGTGACTCATTATTTTTTATCCATTGATCCATTCATCATTCAATGTCTATTCAGCAGCTACTTGGGGGGAATGAATTATGGAGGATACAAAGACAAAGTCCAAACACAGTTTACTAAGGTTGGGAACTCAAGACATACTCATTAAAAATTTAACTAATATCACCAAAGAACTTAGTACAAATGTGGTATAAAGTGAGTGCTCCATAAATGTTTTCCATGGCATGCACAAGGATGTTCATTACAGTATTGTTTATAACAGTAAAAACTAGAAACAACTTAAGCTTCAGATGTCAAACTGCATGGGCGACTGTGAAGCCATGGGAGGGCGTCTCACTCTCTCTTTGAGTACTAAACAGGGCTATTTGGACTCCAGTGTAATACAGAACTGTCCCTTCTGCTGACAGCCTGCTGCTAGCTTATTGTTGAACCCAGAGATAAGTCCAGGAACTTGGGCTGAAGACAAATCCAGGGAGTATCTTTGTGCCTTTCTCAAGACTCCCCAGGTCAGCCCTCTGTGCCTCAGTCCTTCTGTCTCCCAAGAAACTCCTTGCTCCTCTTGTCTGCTGAGTGAAAGGTCTAGTTACCTTTTAGACAAGCCTCACCTTGGTCAACCGTTTGCAACCTCTGAGCTCAGGAGATCCATGATAATAAAGAGCTTTGAGTATGAAAAACTTTCAGCAGGCATAGACCTACTTTATTTTTTATTTTCATCTCAATGCTGGGAGGTACCAAAGGGAGGATTTGTCTCCCCATTTCACAAAAGAAGAACCTTGAAGCCTTGGCTGAGATGCTGTGAGCCTAAAGACACAGGCGAGAGCCAGATTTGGGAGGAAGAACATGGGAACATGTGCCTGAGGTTACTCACACCTGCTCATCCCTGAGGCTGCGAGGACACACTTAGTAGGGATCAAGCTTGGCTAGATTCCTGAAGGTTCAGGACTGTAGTGAAAAGAGCACTGGCTTTGGGGCCAGCCAGACCTGGGTTCAAATCCTGACTCCAGCACCATTTACCCATGTGGTCTTAGCTAAGTTATGCTCTACCTTATGGAAAGTCATGCCTCTCCCCCCACCCCCATACACATACACACACCTAGAGAGGGAACGAGGCTGTCATGAGGAAATACCTCAGGGGGCAGTTCAGACATCAAATGAAAATGCTGCACAAGTAAACATGAACACGATGCTCTTCCTTGTATTGGCTTCATCCATTGACGTGGCACCTGGAATCCCAAAGGAGAACCACTGCCAGGAAGGCTGTGGAAGTCCTAGCTTGCCCTTTAGGGTTTGAAGGTTGTAATGAATGGCAGATCACTTGGGGCTACCCGAAATCTATTCATCCTGCCCACTAACACACAAAAAAAGTCTTTCTCAGAAAATAACCACGCCCTCTTTACGTGAATTCTTCGTGGAAAAGGGCATCCAGGTGCTGCCTCAGCAATGGGAAAGCCAAGAGGCTATATCCTTCCTCCCACAGACCTGGTAGAGTTGGGGGCAAGAATGTGACACCCAGACTGAACTCCCTGTCAGGGCTTGGCCTTGATCCTGCAAGGAAAGGAGGATGGCAGTGAAGGAGTGGCTGAGTTTACAGCGCCTGCTACAAGAAGGTTACCATGGTTCTGAGAGGTGCCCAGAGATGCATGGCCATCTTCCTTTCTAAGCCTGCTCCTCCCACCACCTACCAATTCTATGGTTTTTCAGCATTCTTCTAAGGGCTACCCAGCCAGCACTGTTAGTCAGCTCTGGCGTCTGTTGCTTGCAACCAATGAACTCAGAAAGGCAAATGTAGCGTAGGCATTCAGTAAATCTTTGTTGAATGTATGCGTGAATGAATGAAGAAATGAATGTATTATGAACGGATGTACAAATGAATGAATGTAATAGTGAATGAGTCATAACAAAGGCCTCTCTTTGCACTTATCACACCACCCTTCCCCGACTCTCCGGCAAAAGCTATAAGGAACCTTGTGTCAGTGCCTTGATGTTCAGGTTCCCTCCCTCTACAGGGTCTTGTCACACACTGTCCCCTCTACTAGAGATGATCCTTCTCTTCACCTTGGTAACTCTTAATCTTCACACTGAGTCATTTCCTTGGGGAAGCCCCATGGCTCTCCCAAAACCACAGCCAGAGCAGGCCTCCTTATGGTCTCTCTGGTATACCACTGGTGTTTTCCATCGAAACACCTATGTCAGTAGATTGAACACTTCGGTGTCGTCATTTGATTAATGTGAATCTGTCTAGACTCTCATCTCGCTGAAGGCAGGGATAAGGTTTGTTTTGCTTGGCAACCTATCTCTACACCTAGTCTGTGCTTTAAAGGCAGCGAGCATGCAAATATCTGTATAGAATCTGTTTCACAAATAAATGAAGAGTGAGGCCCCTTGGAAGGAAAGAACAGGAGATCCTGATCCCAGTAAACACTCAATACATGCCTGCTGTTGAACTTGAACTTGACAGCTCAAGCCCATACCCAAGGTCAGTGCATAGAGATTAGCTGATGAACAGGAAGAGAGCCCGAGGTGGAGGTGAGGGAGGGAAGTGGTTATAAGAAACCTGCAAAGACAAAGGCTCAGTGGGGAGGCAGGAGACAGCCCAGTGCCAAATTGTTCCTCTGCCTTAGCTGTGGGCCAGCCCGGAACCCAGGTGTCCCGGGGCCCAGTGTGCTGCCTGTTCTCTTAGGCATTAGGAAACCTGCCCTGAATACTAAACAGCCTATGTCCCCACCACCCCCCGCCTGAAAGAAAGGAGAGCCCACAGGAAAACAGCTCTTCAACCCCCATAGCTGGAGCCCATCCCGGTGAATCATCCTTCCAGACACATTGGGCCTCCAAGTGGAAAGTGGCCCCACAGGCTGGACTGCTGCCTCCCTCTTGGGGTCACGAGACCCTGAGCAGCACCCCAAGGCCAAGGCCCAGGGGTCTGGGAACCTGCCTGGCTCCCCACAAGCCTCCTTTCCAGGAGGGTGACTCATCTCTTCAGGGACCTTGACAACTCCGGCTGGCATCAGGAGCAGCTGATGAAGACACATGCTCCTGGAAACCAATCCCCCAGCCGAGGAGGGAGGAGGAGGCAGGCCCAGGGAGTGGGCGTGGGGGCAAGAAAAGAAACCGTGGTTCTGAATTTTAACGATTTTTGAAAGAAAACTGAGTAAACTCGAGTTAGCTGTTAGTAACTTAGAATGATGGGGCTGTTTTCACTCTGGTACCTAATAAATAACTTTTGATTTGGTTTCCAAGGATAGACTGAGCACTTCAAAGGACCTCCGTGGGGAGGAAATGAGCCTCTCCCTCCATGCCCTCCAAACTCAGGTGAGGACTGAGGTCACCAGCTGGAGGGGCTCATCAGGGTGGGGCCGGACCGACTCCCTGGCGGCTGACAGACTTACCAACTGATTGACTGACTGGAGAGCTGACTGGCCAACAAGCTCATGGAGAGACTGACCGACAGGCTGACGGACTGGTGAAATAACCAAGTGATGGTTGAGCCAACGGAGTGGTTGATGCTCCAGTGAACAGACTGACTTCCAGTTGATAGACAGATGGACTAGTGGCCAGCCAACAGACCAACTCAGCGACTGACTCAGTGAGCTGGCGGTTAACCTGCCTGCCTCTCCAAAACCCTAGATAACCAGCTGACTAAATGACCAACAGGCTGATGAACCCACCTACTCATGGACTGACCGAAGACTGTGGAGAGGACGAGGGCAGATTGACCGACACAATACAGAGAGCTGGATTGCCAGGACTCCACACAGTGAGGACTGCTCCCCAAAGGAGGATCAGATACGATAATACATATATACAAAAAAGAGAGAAAGAGGTAGCGGATGCAAAAAAAAAAAAAAGACAAAAAACCAAAATATCCACTATCCAGTGCAGAAGAAGAGGACTCTGGTGAGCAGGCTGGAGTCAACCCAACTTGATTGACGTCCAGAGTTGCATAAGGAGACTGGGAGATTCCAATCAAATGGCAAGATGCTGTTACGGTCTGTTTTGTGGCGACTGAATCAAATGAGCAAATGAGCGAGTGACTTCAGCTATGGCCTCTCTTTGACATCCTTCTGACCCTCCTTCTGTCTCCCATCATGAGCACAGCAGACTCATTCATTCTCCTGCGGTCAAGATGTGGGGTCATAAAAGGCAGTCATGGTGCTCTTCTGGTTGTAGGATTATGCATGATTATTTTTCCTTTCATTTTCTAATTATATCCTCTAGTGGAGCTGTATTAATTTGCAATGGAAAAATCACATTTATAGTTTTAGAGGGAAAAATAAAAACAAATTTGGTCCCTTCCTCTCTCTTGTTCCATACCCAATAAATATTTCTTGATTTATGGATCCAAGGAGTCTTCAAGGCTTGCCTCTTTTTACTTCTTGATGTCAACATAGTTTATTGAAAGCCTGCTAGCCATTTCTCTCTTTTTCCTAGATTACTGGAATAGCTTTCACAGTCTTTCCCTGTTTAAGTGTGTTCTTTATACAGATACTAAAAGAATTTCCATCACATTCCTCCTTCTCAAGAATGTCCATGGGCTTCCAAGTACTCATCTGATTATAAACTTTAACTTCTTAACATAGAATCAAAGGACTTTGAATATCCAGCTCTCTCTCCACATCCATGCAAAGATGAACACACAGACACATGTGCGTGTGCACACAAATGCTAGCTAGCTGTTCTAACTTCTCATCACTGCCCAGGGCCTTACTCTAAATTCTTGACTCAGTTACATGTCTCACAGTTTCTTCTCAGCCAGGAATGGAAATCCCACCCCCAAGTTGTGCCTGTCACTCTGATGAACTCATCCATCTATCGATCAAGAAGTATTTACTAAATACCCAATACTTGCCCAAGAATGCAGGTACTGTGGAATCTCTAAAGACGGAATGGAGAAGGGTCCTGACATTTCCTGAGTACTTACCATTGCAAGCATTGAATTCATGTAGGTGATCTTTGAGCATCTTCAGTGAAATACGGTATTATCTCCATTTTACAGATGAAAAACTGAAACACAGAAAGGTCAGGCAAGGTCATTTATCCAAGGTCACATGGCTAGGGAGCAACAGAACTATGATTTGAAACCAGATGTGCCTAACTCTGATGCCTTTGCTTTACCACCCAGTTGGGAAAGCCAGCTATGTTTTTCACCCACCCACCTACGCACTCACTCACTCATTCATTCATGCATTTATTCATTTAGTAAATGTTTACTGAGCATCTAACCAACTTCACACCGGAAGAACATCACGTGCTGGGATAATGATGATGAACAAGACAATCATGACACACACCTACTTGGAACTTACTGTTTGCTGAGGGTACGTACTGTTTGCTGACCCATAAAAGCATACATATATACATATATAGTGTATATATATATATAATTATTATATATCAATTACACATAAATATGTTTATATACCAATATACTATATTAAATATATATACCTATATATATCCACATATATATTATATATATATATATACACACACACACATTCCACATCAAATTTTAATGATAAAAGAACAAAGAAACTGGTGAAGGTGAGGTACAGAATAACATGAGTCATATATATTTCTTTACAGTTTGCAAAGCCCTTTACAAACTTTATTTTGAACCAATTCTTGAAAGATAAAATTCTACAGAGAAATTCAAAAACAGGCTAAACAGTAGGTACAGATGACTGGGACCTAGTCCTGAGGTGCAAAGTGTTTGTTTGTGCAGCTCGGATAAGCAGGGCCATGGTTGGACAAGGAGAAAGTATGGATGTGAAGCCATCAGGGTGGCCTTCAAAGGTGTGATGAGATTTAAGGCTGAACAAGGGTTGGAGACAGACCTGGAGGGGAGGAAACCACAGCACGAGCCAGCGTCTTCAGGCCTGGCTTGAGGTGTTCCATCCAAAACCTTCTCAGAGAATCCCAGCTCTGTGGGGTGATGATGGACTGAGATGTAGGGACCTTGTCCAAGGAAGGAGAGACACTGAAGAGCCACAGAAGATGTTCAAAATAGGACCCTTAATAAAGCCAGGGTCATTGAGATAACCAAAATAAAATAATAAACTGCTTACAACATTCTCAAGCACATTGTGTTTTGGGATTTTGCAAGAAGGAAAAAGGCAAGAGCCTGCTTGTCTCAAGACTGGTGCAACTTGGCACAAACCAGAGCAAGAACCACAAATAGCCCTGCATGGGCCCAGCAGCTTCCCCTGGCTGAAGCTGGAATCTTGGGGCCATCTGCATCTCCCACCCATTCTCCAAATGCTAATCCTAGACCTGCTGCAAGGCTCACTTCCTCCTGTGAAGTCCCAGCAAGAACACAGGCTTGGGGGTTCCTAGAGTGAATCTACCAATGACCCACCATGTGACCTTGGGCAATGTCTCCAGACTCTCTGGGCTTCAGTTTTTTCTGTAAAATGAGGAAAATCATAACTACCTTTCGTTTGAGAAGGTGCTGAGCAGGTGAGAAGCAGTCCTGGAGCTAGGCAGGGCATCCTACCTTCACAAGTGCAGTGCCTGCCTGAAGGTGAAGCCATGTTAGAAGAGCATGAACTCGAGAAATGGATGGAGATCGGCTAGACATCTGGATCCAGCCATACCTGAAGCTGCACATTATTCCCATGAATATATACCTTTATTATCTTCAGAAAGTTTGAATTAGGTTTCTGTCCTTACTAAAGTCCTCTCATAGGAAGAGATCGCCAAGGACTGAGACATTTGTTAACGTTTTGGGTTTTTGTTTTTTTTAATTCTCCAAGAATCCTATTATGGGTTGGAAGAGGCTGGGGAGGAGACTTGGAATCTCAGGATTCTCCTTGAAACTCTGCCCCAGGAGGGAAGTTAAGAATCTTAAGGAAGAAAAGGGTCCTGAAAATCTAAGAAATGCCCGATTAAAATAATTTCTACCACTTATTGAATACCTGTTACATTCATCATGTATTTAGCAACGCCTGCTGTGTGTCAGGCACTGTTCTAGGAGGGGGTTCCATCCTAGTGGGAGAGCTGAGTCTAACCTTTGCCAGTAGGGGCTAGGAGTTCCATTTTACAGATGAGGAAAATCAGAGCTCAGAGAGGAGAAGGGAGTCCCCTAAAGTCACACCTCTGGACAAGAGTGGATTCAAGATTCTAACTGGGGTCTGTCTGACTTCAAAGTCCATGCCCTTGTTACCACTGTAAGCCACTCTCTTTGTAAACCCTGCTCTCAGGAAACAACACTCGGCTCCTATTTTTGCCTGGGAAGGGAAGGGGGGAGGCAGGCGCCTATACATAGCCTCTGGCTCATGAGTTGGGACCCACAGCGTCTCAGTGCTTGGCCATGTTTACGTTGCTGGTCAGACAGGCCTGAGTGTGTCTGCCCAAATGGACTGTGAGTTGCGTGATGGAGCTGGAGGTTTTGTCTGAGGATCTTCCGACAGCCAGAGGAACTGGCAGAGGGCTGAATTTGGCCACCCTGCCCAGCCTGTGGCTTTTCAGTTTGACCAAGATTCTAAGTTCCAAATGCACCCCATCTGTCCCACTTCACCCCGATTTGGGGAAGACACTGATGGTAAGATGATAGAGTCAGAGAGACCTGGGTTTGGATGCTATGGTAGTTACAAATCACCGAACTCCTCTGTGTCTCAGCTTCCCCACCTGAAAAACAGGAAGACTGAGACCCACCTTCCAGCGTTGCTACAGGGACAAGACAAAGTCAGAGATGGATACATTCCTAGAACCATAGTAGGTCCTTGATGAGCCTGTGGTATTCCCTCCCCTTCCCCTTAGTAGCCCTCGCTGCTGCAGCTGCCTGGCTCACCGGGGCATCCTCCTCCACCCGCCAGCCCAGCCCCCAACCCCCCGTCCAGCCCTAACGACTTTTGCAGCCCATCCCTGGTGGCAGTAGCTGAGAGGCCCGAGACTCCCAGGGCCCCCAGGCTCTTTAATCAGCCTCTGCAAGGACTGCAAGTGATTCAGCCTGCAAGTGATTCGGCACCGGGCGCAACAACAAACAGGCCTGCAGGGAATCGCTTCAGCAGAAAGATGTTGGCATGTCTCTATAGCAACTCGGGGAAAATATTTCACGCAAAAGTCCATCTGCTGTAACATAAAGGGAGTCCCAGCCAATAAGCGAGTTATAACGAGTTATAAATTATTTCTAATTTGTGAGCTTCATTTTACCAAACCACAAAATACATATATACACATATATATATATATATATATATACATGCATGTACCTATAGAGAGACATACACTATATATTTTCTTATTCGTTTGCACAAGCACACGTGTGCAGTCACGAGACAATAGCAATGTGGTTTTGACTGAGTTGTCTCATCTGGTGGTTCTGATTCACCAGCAGACAGAATGTTCATCCAGGGGCTGGATGATGTGACCCAAGCAAGTGGACCTCAGTGACCGCCATAGCCACTGCTAAAAGGAGGGACCTAACTAAGTTATGTAGGGCTATTACGTGAGCCAGAGCTAAAATTTTTTTGTTAGTTTTGTTGGTTTCTCTTAAGGAAAAAAAAATTTTTTGGTTGTTCCTTGTAAAGAGACATTTGTATTGATTCATTGGTATAAAATGCTTTGTAGAGGCTATCAGACTGGAAAAAAAACAACGTGATAATTCGCATTGTGATGCTTTTAATTTTATGTGTTGTCAACACTTCAAAGTAGGCCGGAGCTCTGCTTGGGCGATCTGGGACGTTTCTCATTGCACGTCGAATCTAGGCTGCAACTGTCTGCAGCTCCAGAGCCTCTTGCACGACGCCCACTCTGGCTTCAGTTCGCTCTGCTTTTTTTCTCCTCTTTTCTTTTTTTTTTTTCTTTCAGTCCCTGCTTTCTATGTCTGGTCTGCAAAACTCCTGTGGCCTGGAAAGAGAGAAAAACGTGGTGGTGACAGGGAGGGAATGGGGTAAAATAAGCACGGGACATACAGCATCCTTTTTCCTCCTAGAGAAACGCCTGGCCTCCCAGCCAAGAACCCCGCAGGCCATCTCGGGGACAGGGACTGGAGACTAGGTCACCATCCTGATCCCAGAGAAGTATTGCCATGATGGCCACCCCACCCCCCACCCCCAGCCATACATGCTATTCCAAAGGCTTCCACTGTGCCACTTAACCCTGCCCTCCACCCCTTGAGGATGGTGGCATTTTTATTTCCATTTTACGTTACATTTGATTTATAACTGAAGTTCTCAGGGGTAGAGGGAGCTGAATCAGAATTCAAACCCAGTTTTGTGTGACTACACTTTCTTCCCGCCTGCCTGGAAAGACACAAGAGAGGCTGACCCCAAGAGAGGAATTTCTCGACTTCTACTTCAGAAAGTTAAAGCAGCATCAAATACTGTGTATCAATCCAGACCTACACTTACACTTCGTTTGTTGTCCTGTTTCAACCTCAGGATGTTCTGCGGCAGGTAGGATGATGCCCATTTTACAGATGAGTACACTGAGACTCAGAGAACTCAAGACACTTTCCCAGGGTAACACAGCTGGTTAGAGAATGTCGGAGCTGACCTTGGCAGTCAGGAGGCCAGATCTCGCAGCCCGGGAGCCCCCGGCATGTTTCCCTCCGTCTGGTGTCCCTCAGGTTTGATGGTGAGCTGCCGCAGGCTGAGCAGGGCCCGTCGCCCACATCTGGGCCTTCCATGGGGCTGAGAGCAGAGTTGGCCTGGTTTCCTGAGAGCATGTCGACTTGATGAAACGCCGCAGAGGCAGGGCCCAGGCAGAAAGGTCAGTAAGGGGAAGAGGGCAGGAACACCCTGTTACCAGATCTGGAGAAGAAATGGAAAGTGAAATACTTGGAAAGTAACTTCGGCCGGCCCGGAGGAAAGTGTGTCGGGATATTTCCAAAGGCCTGGATGAGCAAGCCTTTCCCCCACCCACCCCCACACCTCGCCGGAGGGGCAGGGGCGTGTGCAGAAATCACGGTGGAGGCTGCTTCTGGCCCGATTCCCTGGCGTTCAGGTCACTTCCAGGGACAGTCCCTGAAGAGCCAGGAGATGATCTTCCTGAGGCCCCTTGTCCAGCAAGACGGCCCCTGCCGCCCCCACCCTTCACCACCCCAAACCCTCCCACCCCCAGCCCCCGCCCCCGCCCTCCAGGAAGGGCAGCAGTTTCAGCTGCAAGATCTTAGGTTCACCAACCAAATCTTTCCCCAGGGGCCCAGGAAGGCCCTCCCGGCCAGGGTGACTCGATTTGGGATCAGCATCCAAAGACCTTCCATCTGACCTGTTGAGTTGGGGCCTTGGAATGGGGAGCCTGCAGCTGCAGAAGAGGCCACGATCTGTCCACTGAGTACATTTGCAAGCACAGCCCCACGACGGCCTCGGCTTCAGGCACAATCAGGATGAGCCAGTCGGGAAATTTGGCTCAACAGACCAGGCCCCTAGTCTGGCCAATTTTTCTCTACTTTTTGCTTTCTTGCTTGCTTTTTTTTTTTTTTTTCCTCCCTTAAGCATTAGAAGAAAGAGCACACCTTTCAAAAGCCAAGTTGTAGCAGTCTTCTGGGTGGCTGGATTTCCAGCGCGGAGCTGGTCTCTAAGCTGGTCTGTTGCACGTGAGGCGAAGGAGCTGGATCCGGGAGGGCCGCGATGTCCTGGGGCTCCCGCCTGAGTGCAAGAGGCCATTTCAGGATCTCTGAGACTGGCTGAGAATCCACCTCCCCTGAGGGTGAGCCAAAGGCAGGGCCTCCGCTGACCTCTGCCCTCCCTGAGCCCCGCCAGAAAAGAACAAGTCCCGAGCACGGCGGGAGGCCTTTCAGTTAAGCAAAGCGAACACTCCCATGCAAACCCTGGAAGGCCCACACCAGAGCTGGCGCATGGCGGATTCGGCTCCAGTTAGCAGGGGTTTGGAGAGGCAGTGGAGCTGAACGCCCTCTCCTTGCTCATCCCTGCACCCCTCTCCCCCTTCCTGGGCCTCAGCCATCTCTGAATCCTCAGCCATCTCTGAATTCTCAGCCAGGTTCCATCATCAAACTCTTCCCCCAAGTGGCAGCAAGATGTGCTCCCAGGACCCAGAGGGCAGAACTCTTGTAGGAGACGTTGGCATGGAGTAGCTAAGAGCCTGGAGTCAGAGAGATCTTGCTTCGTGTCGCACATCTGCCACTTAGCAGTTGTGGGACCGTTCATTCCTCCTCAGGAGCCTCAGTTTCCTCATCTGTAAAATGGGGGCAAAAACCTCACCCATCTCACACGGCTTGGGTAAGGGTAAAATGAGGCAGTGGGCGTGAAGCACTGCAAGCTTGGCATTCAGTGCCCCAAATGACAGTTATCCTATTTTTTGCTGTTATTGTTACCATTTCCAAGCCTGGCTCTGGGAGGCACTGCGTGTGCGCCCGTGCAGGTGTGCCCTGCCCCCTCAACACACACACAGACCAGAAAGTCAAGGAACCCCCTGAGGGCATAGCCTACAACTCTGTATCGTCATAGGATTGAGAGTTGGATAGGATGTTGGAAAATGTCTGAGGCTGGAGAGACGTGTCTGGCTGTCGTCTCTGACCGCCATGAGGCCGAGCGGGACTGGAATGCAGTTCTTATTTCTCTAGATTGCCTCGCCTCATTTATCACACACCTAGCAAACATTTATGTTGACCACCTCCTCCGTGTCAGACCCCAGCTGGGCCAGAGGCTGTAGGAAGTGAAGAAGATGGTCCCTGCTCTCATGGAGCTTGTACCCCAGGCATCTAACACTGTCATGTGTCTCTAAACTCCCATCCTGTGATCCTGTGCGTACTCGAAATCCCAGGTGCACTGAATGTGTGAGCTGCTTGAGCCCAGCCTCAGGTCTCAGCCCCATTTCCTTCCATGGTGGGTGGGCACCCCGAGGGCAGGCCCGTCACTCCACTCGTTCCGGGCAGGGAGCTCGCATGTCACAGCCTGGACCACCCTGAGCCGTGCTCATCCTCACTGGGGTCTGTGTCTCCCCATCAGGCTCTGCAGGCGGAGGTCCCCTCTGAGCCATGGCAGTGCCTGGCAGGGAGCCAGCCTCGGTAAATGGTGGTTGGATGAAAGATGAATGAAACAAGGTCGGTCATTCATTTATTCATGTATTCATTCTCCCTACATTTATCCTGAATCAACTCTGTGCCCAGCTCTAGGATACAGAAATGAATGGGCCATAGTCCCTGAGTTGAAAGTGGCCCAGTAAGCAGACATGAACAATGACAGAAATGTGCAGAGGCCAGTGGGCTCCAGGGGACAATGAGGTCAATTCTACTGGGAGGTGGGGGATGAACAAGAAAGGCAGCAAACTGAGCGACACCCAGACAAGGTCTGGACGGGCAAGTCCAATAGGCAGACAAGGAAAGAGCAAGCTTTCCAGGCAGAGGGACCCTCCTGAGAAAAGGCCCTGAAGTGTGATGTACTTTTGGAAACATCAGCTTTACCATTTGGCTTCAGTCTGTTATTAGCCCCATTTTTCAGAAGAGAAAACTGAGGCACAGAGAAGTGATGTAATTTGTCCCTAAGGTCTCATAGCTATTTATTGACAGATAGGAAGTAACTGACCAGGTCACAGAGGACCTTAAATATCAGATCAAACTATTGGATTCTACCTTGAGGGTGGTGAGGTGCTACCAAAGGATTTTGAGCAGGAGATGTCTGATGTGTTTTTCACTTTTGATAGTTTCTTCTGGGACAGTGAGGAGAATGGATTCAAGATTCCCAGTAGCTATGAGTCTAAGGAGGAGAAGTCATCTCTTGCATATGTTCAATAGAGAACATGCACAGAAAAGTTAATGGAGGCATTTCCATGATGGCAGGAACACTATCAGCAAGAGAGCAGATGAATAAACAATGCTATATACGCACAGTGGAATATTACTCGGCAGTGAACAATGACTGAACCACAGAAACGAGCAACCATGTGGCTGGATCTTGATGTATCAGTTGGTGATTGCTATGTTAGCAAACCACTCCAGACTTGGTAGCTGAAACAACCACTATTTATTTAATTCACAATTCAGTGGGTAGGCATTTCAGGCTGGGCTCAGCTGTGCAGTTCTTCTGGTCTTAGCTGGGCTTCCTCATGAGTCCATGGTCAATGGAGAGATAGCTAGGAGGTTTGGCTTCCAAGGGTTGAGAGGCTGTCAGCTAGTGGGTTGGTGGCAATTCAGCCGCATGTTTCTCATCACCCAACAAGCTGACTCAGACTTGTTCACATGGCTGTGGAAGCTTCCAATGAGAATGAGGGAGACCACAATGTCTCTTAATGCCTAAGTTCAGAAATGACACTAAGCCGCTTCTGCCACATTATATGAGTCAAAAGCATGCATAAGGCTGGCCTGGATTTAAGAAATGGGGTAATAGACTCCACCTCCTGATGCTCCCATTGCATCATGTCACATTGTGAAAGAGATGTAGAGGCACGAAGAGGAATAAATTGCAGCCGTACTTGCAAACCAGCTACACTGCTTGGCAATATGATATTGAGTGAAAAAAGTCAATTCCAAAAGGTTGCATAGCACATGATATCCTTTTATAAAATTTAAAATTAGACTTCAGGAGGGCATACAAATGAAAAGAAAGATTGTATGAAAAAGGAAGAAATAGAGCAATAAACACAGGATGCAAGATGGCCCTCAGAAGGCAAAAGACAAGTGACGGAATGGGGGAATAATGCATTTGGAATGCAGGTTATTGACAAGGTCCTGGTCTTTATTTTCATTATTAAAAATGACAATCTTTAAAAAGGGGGTCAAATGAAAACTAGATTATTAGTCAAGTTGTGTGCACTTGAGGTCAAGAAAGAGAGAATGGGAAGTTGAGAGAGAGCAATGGGCCAGTACAGGCTGCTCAAAGGGTCAGATTGCCTTTGGGAATCTCTTAGATGTGAGTGAAGAGAGAGAAAGAGGGTCAAGAATTACTTCTGGGTGATGGTGCCATCTCTGAGCTGGGGATCCTATAGAAGATGACAGTTTGGGGAGAACCAAGAGTTGTGTTTGGGGAATGTTGGGTGTGATTGCCTGTGAAGATCCAGGAAGCTGGGTCCCCTAGGCTGCTGGCTTTCTGGAACATGGGAGAATGGTCGGGGCTGGAGAAGGCAGAACCTCAGCACATCTGAAATGGAGACCATCCCAGAAAGCCCTGTGTTACATCAGGGTGGAAGGCCTCCCTTCAGCTGAGAGCCACCCCTGGCGGCCTTGGCCTCACCCAGCCCTTCCTGACAGCTCCTCGGGGCACGTCCACAGCCAGGTTCCCTTCTAAGCAGTCAGGCCTCCACCCTGAAATCCTGGGCCAAGCGAGCAAGCTTGGGGTTGTGGCTGAGGGGGCCCCAGCATCAGTCTCCTCCCCCGGCAGGGCCAATGGGACCCCAGAGGGGGCTGGATGTTTGTGCAGATGACATGTTTATGACCCAACCTCTCCTTACTCATGCTTTTGGCTTCCCCTCGCTGATTTTGGTTGGGTGGATCCCAGTTCTGCTGCTGGATTTGGGAGCTTTGGGGCTGGGGCTGAACAGAGCTTCCTTTAACGGTTCCAACCAAGGATGGTTCCAGCCCCTTCCCCCAGTCCTCCTAGACCTCATATTTTCCCACACCCATCTCTATTACAGAATGCTAGCATCTCGGAGCTGGAGAGGGCCTCTGGCATCACTGCATCCAATGCCTCCGTTTCTGGATGGAGAAACTGAGGCCAAGAGGGAGGCAAGGACTTGCCCAAGGTCACCCAAGCAGATAGAGACAGAAGACACGGGCATCCAGGCATGTAGCTCAGGGCTCTGAAACCACCCTCCAAACACCAGCTTCCCTGGTTGCTGTTTTGTTTGGGAAAGGGCAGTCCGGCTTTTTCGAGCCTGCCACGGTAACTTTCTCCTCTCCCAGGGAGGCAGCAGACAGTGACGGACTCTCTGCTTTTACAGTTTAATTCCATAGGAAATTGGAAATTGCCTGTCAGAGGTGTCCGGGTGGCCCAGCTGCCCCGCCCCGACCTGGCCGCCAGAGCGCCCGCTTCTCCCCGCTCCCTGGCTTGGGGGCCGTTTTCGGAAGCTCTTCCGAGGGCTCCTGTGGCTTCTCTGCCTGCTCTTCCTCCCGGAGCACGATGCTAGCTGACATTCGATTCCTGGCAGTCTCTGGCCCTAAGCTCCAGCCTGGCTCAGTACCATCTCCTGTCTTGGGTTCCCAGGGAAATTGGAGGAAGGGGCCCCCAGCCGTTTCCTAGGCGCCTGAGTCACCAGGATCCCGAGAGTCCCTGCACTGCCCTCCCAGAACTCATGACTTTCCCAGGGTTTCTGACACTGCAGCTGCAGCGGGTGACACTTATCTCCTCCCTTCTCTGGGAGTCCCCTGCACTTGGGATCTTGTGCTGGCATCTCCATCCTTCTTAAGAACCAACCTGGAAGCCTCAGGAGTTCAGTGTTACTGTTGTGCAGTTGGTAGAGGAGCGAGTCCCTGGCTTCACACACCTGGACTGAATCCCGGAGCCACCACTCCTGAACTCTGTGATTTTGGAAAAATTGCTTCACTTCTCTAATGCCTTAGTTGTCTTGTCTATAAAGTGGGGGGTGATAATAATAATACCAAATGTATAAGGTTGTTGAGAGAATTACATGGAATAGTGCCTGTAAAGCATTCAATAAATGTTAAAATTGGTAATATTCTATCTTAGCATCCCCCTCATCCAGCCCCTCGGGGCCAAGTCCAAAGCTAGGCTGTGAGGAACAATAAGTTCTCCTGGACTGATCCCTTAAACAACTGGCAGAAAATATGGTAAAACAAGCAGGCTGTAGCTTCCTGGGTCCTATTCAATGCAATAAATCTTCACTGAGGCTTATTATGTGCAGACACTATGCTTGGGGCTAGAGACACAGCGATAAGAAAGATGACACTGTCCTGCCCTTGCAGTTTCATTCCAGGGAGGAGGCAGGCAAGTAATGGAGTGCTCCCAGCACAGGGGCAGGGGACACGGTGGAAGTGAGCTCAGGCCCAGAGGAGGCACGCCTCACCCAGACCTAGGTGTCAGGGAGAGGAGGTGAGTCTGCAGCCGTGATCTGATGGATGAGCAGGGGTGTGTGTGTGTGTTTTAAGGGTGGGAAACAGTGACCCAGATAAAAGGTTTATTGTGCACATATGCCTGAGGGAGCAAGACCCAGTGAAGGAATTAAAAAATGCTTAATGTGATTGGAGTGAGGAATAGGAGAAGAAAAATGAGGCTGGTGGAGTGGAAAGAAGCCAGACCTCAAAAGGTCTTATAGATTTGTCCCAGAGGCACTGGGGAGCCACTGAAGAGTATACAGCAGGGGAGTGGCAGAGGGAGATTTGCCTTTTGGATTGCCTACTCAGTGTGGTGGATGGACTGAAGGGATCAGGCCTGGAGGCAGGGAGACATGCAACGAGGCCATTGCAGTGATCTGAGTGAGAGAAGATGGTAGAATATGAGATAAAGGTCAGTCCTTAGGATGACACTTACAAACTATTCCAAAACTGGCCCACTGGACCTTCCCAGTCTTCCCTCTTGCTAAAACTACGAATCAAAGGGATCCATGGGCCTGAATGTATTAAGCATTAAGTGCAGCATGTGTGTGGGAAATTGTTATCTCTGGGATGGGTAGTGGGTGATTTTCTGGACACACCCACATGAACTTCCTGGTGGATTCAAGAGCAGCATCTTCCGTTGGCTCTCAGACGATTCTAATGGACACTTGCAACTGGGGACACACCGTTGATTGCCATACCATTCCTTCCAACCAAATTTCTTCACTGCCTTGCCCCCCTGGGGTTTCTGGTTGAAACACACACACACACACAGCCCCATCTCAACTTGATCGTTACTTTTTTATTGTATTCAGACATTATGTATAAAGAGCAGAGAAGACTAAAGTGTACTTTTTTTTGTTTCAAAAAACTTCAGTCTTCACTGCTTTTTGTACACAACATTAGGAATGCAGTAAAAATATTATGACACCTGAAACATATGTTGTATGTCAATTAACCTTAGTTTAAAAAATTATGAGACAGCTAAAGAAGCAGGGTGATTAAAAAGTTAGTATGACAAAGAGAAAACATAATTAATAGAAACAAACCCATAACGGATAGTTATTGAAGCTGGCTGATAAGGATTTCAGAACAACTATTATAAATATGTTTAAAATTTTAGAGGTTAAAAAGGTGATGCAATTAGGTATTTCTGCCCAGAACTCTAAACTCTAAAAAAATAACAAAATGTAAGTTCTGGAACTAAAATATGTGAAATCAAAAATTAATTAGATGAAATTAACAGTAGATTAGCCATTGCAGAAAAAAAATCATTGCACTTGAACACAGGTAAATTAAAGTTGTTCCAAGTGAAGTACAAAAAGAGAAAAATTGAATAAAAATAGACAAAAGATCAGTAATAATGATGTTTAATAATGTGAAATACTATAAAGCAGTCTAAAATACATGGAGTTCAAGTCCCAGAAAAAAAGGAGAGAGAAAATGGGGCCTAAGAAATAGTTGAAGAATTAATGACCAAAATTTTCTAGGTTTGATTTTTAAAAAAATCAACCCACAGATCCAAGAAGCCCAATAAGTCTCAAGCAAGATTTAAAATGTGAGACAAATGTCAAGATGATAGACTTAAACCTAATCATATAATCTTATTAAATGTAAATGTTCTAAACAGTCCCCAATTAAAGGGCAGAGATTTTCACATTGTATAAAAAAGAAAAAGAAAAAAAAAACTCAACTATATCTTGGCTACAGGAAATGCATTTTATATATAAAAACAAAAATAGATTGAAAGTAAAAAGATGAAAAAAGAGATACCATAAAAAAAGGGATGACAAAAAGAGTTATCTCCAATCAAAAGAAAGTTGGAGTGGCTATGTAAATATTAGACAAAGTAGATTTCAGAGCAGGGATAAAGAAGCTCATTGTATTACAATAAAGAAGTCATTTCATCAAGACGTAACAACTCTAAATGTTTATGCACCTAACAAAACAGCTTCAAAACCCGTGAAGCAGAGCTAATACAATTGAACTACAAAGAGAAACAAACAAATCCATCACTATAATAAAATATTTCAACACTTTTCTCTCAAGAGTTGATAGAATATGTAGACAGAAAAATCAGTAAGGATATAGATGACTTGAATAACAGTATTAACCAACTTGACCTAATTGGCATTTATATAGCGCTCCACCCAAAAATAGCAGAATACACATTCTTTTCAAGGGCACAAAGAACGTTGACCAAGAAAGACCATATTTTGGGCCATAAAACAAGTCTAAATAAACTTTAAAGGATTCTAGTTATATAAAGTATGTTCTCCAACCACAATGAAATCAAATTATAAATTAATAACAGAAAGATCTCTGGAAAATCCACAAATATTTGAAACTAAATAACACACTTCTAAATAACTGAGGGGTCAAAGAAAAAAAATCAAAAGAGGAAATGGAAAGTATTTCATACTGAATGAAAGTGAAAAGACAACATACCCAAATTTGTGAGCTGCCACTAAGTCAGTACTTATACAGAAATTTATAGGACTAATTGCTTGTATTGGAAAAGAGTGAAATTCTCAAATTAATGACCTCAGCTTCTACCTTATGAAATTAGAAAAAAAGAGCAAATTAAACCCAAAGAAAACAAAGGAAAGGAAATAATAAAAATCAATGCAATAAAAACAGAAAAGCAAGAGAAAAATCAATGAAACCAAAAGCTGGCTTCTTGAAAATATCAATAAAATTTTAAAATTTCCAGCTCAACTGATCAGGAAAAAAGAAGAGATTATATAATTGCCAATAACAGAAAAAAGGAGAAGTGATGTCACTATGAATTACAGTCCTAAGACTATTAAAGAAAATGAATTTCAGTTAAAGATCATACCAAAAGCAAAACTCCAGGCTCCAGATGGCTTCATTGGTAAATATTACCAAACATTTAAGGAAGGAATAATATTCGTTTACACAAACACTTCCAGAAAATTAAAGAGAATACTTTCCAATTTATTCTATGAGACCAGCAGTAACCTGATACCAAAATCAGACTAAGAAATAACAGTATAAGAAAACTATAGACCAATATCTGTCATACAAAAATTCTAAATAAGATTTTAGTATATCAAAATCTTTAGTATATCAAAATCCAACCGTAGAAAGAAAGGATAATTCATCATGACGAAATGGGATTTAATCCTAGGCATACAGGTTGGTTTAATATTCAACAATCAATCAATGTCATTCACCATAGTAAAAACTAAAAAGAAAAATCATATGATCCTCTCAAGAGATGCAGAAAAATTATTTGACAAAAAAATCCAACATTTACTTCCTGATTAACAAAAAAATACCATCAGCAAACTAGGACTGGAAAGGAATTCCTCAATCTCATAAAAAAGGTTTACCAAAAACCTACAGCTAACATTATACTTAATTGGAAAACACTGAATATTTTCTTCCTAAGATCAAGCATAGAAGAATGTTGCTTTTCACCACTTCAATTTAGCATCGTACATGAGGCAATTTATGTCCTTTATTATATGTTAATTATATCTCTATAAGATCATTTTCATAGGTAGAGGTTGATTAGATTTTAAGTGATTTTAAACTATGTACTGTAATCAAGCAATTCACTCTAAATATGAACAAACAGACAGGGCAAAATAAATACATATCAGACATAAGAACTGGGAGAGCTTCCTCTAGAGAGTCCCAAGGGATGAGTTTCTGACAAAATTATAATTATCTCAGAAGAAAAATTTGAAATGTGAGTAGAAATGGAAAACAAGGGAAAAGGTAACTAAGGGCTAAACCTAAACATAGATCTTTATGAAACAAACAAAATACATCTAGCTGAAGTTGGGGGGAAGATAAAACAAAACAAAGAAAATGATCAAAAGAACATTTTAGGAGAAGATCGTTGGAATTACAGCATTTGAAGATTTTTATAGTTCAGTAGAAAGGAAAAGATATTCATTCATTTTCTGTCTTATTTAGTTCAATATAACATGTTAAAATGTCTGGAGCAACCAATTGGAAAGTTAGAAACAAATTTCTAAATTACTCATTGATTTAAGAAGCAGTGCTATATTGAAACATCTAAATTGCACAAGTCAGCTACTACTGAACTTTTCGGGAAATATATAGCCTCAAATGTTTACATTTAAAAAGAAGAAAAGTTCACCATTACTAAGCATTCAATGGCACAACTCCCACCAACACAGAATTTAACAAGGAATAGAATAATAAGAAAAGAAATTACTGAAAAATATAACATATAATAAAACAGATCAGCAAGGACAAAAATGTTCTCTTTGAAAAAACTAATAAAATAGGCCAAACTAGTTATATTAACCAAAAAAAGAAAGAAATGGCAGAATCAACAATATTAAGAATGAAAAAGAGACATAAACACAGCTGATATTAAACAGATAAATTGTGAAAACCTTTGCCCATTTATCTGAAAACTTAGACAAAGGGACAGATTCCTACAACTCATTAAAACTGACTCAAGAAAAAAACAGAAAATTTAAGTAACCTAATAACTATAAAAGAAATTAAATCAGTAGTTTAAAATTTTCCTACAAAGACAACTTAGGACCAAAAACCTTTACAAGACAAGACATCTTCGTAAGTAGTCTATCACCAGATAATTCAGTCTTAAACTTTTTTTCATAGACTAGGTGGGAGGGAACATTTTATGAACTTAACCTTTTCTTGATTAGGAAGTCGGAATGATAGCACAGTGAAGGAACCCATCTCATTCTTGGATATAAATGCAAAACTCTAAACACAGTTTTGTCAAACACATAGTATACAATCTTATGGTTACCCGGGAAAGGGGGTGGGAAGGGATAAATTTGAGAGTTTGAGATTTGCAAATGTTAACCACTATATATAAAAATAGATAAAAAACAAATTTCTTCTGTATAGCACAGGGACTTATAGTCAATATCTTTTAATAACTTTTAATGAAAGAGAATATGAAAATGAATATGTGTATATGTATGCATGCTGAGACATTATGCTGTACACCAGAAACTGACACATTGTAAGTGACTATACTTCAATTTTTAAAAATTCCTTTAATGAAATGAAATAAAGTTTTGTCAAACAGATTCCAACAATGCCTATTTAAAAATCCAACTCCACTAAACTGGTCCTATGCTAAGAATGCAATTTAATTCAATATTAGCATGTTGTTTGTCATATAAGCATCATTTAAAGAGAAAAACCATCTGATCAATTCAACATTCATTCATAATAAAAATTCTTAGCAAACTAGGACTTGATAGGTATTTTCTTAACCTGATAAAGAATACCATCAAACAATTTTACATCAAGTCATATTTAATGGTGAAAGCATTCCCTTTCAGAATAAGGCAAGGATGCCCACTATAACCACAATTATTCAGTATTATACTGGATGTTCCAACCAGTGGATTAAGCCAAGAAGAAGAAAAAATTTAAGACTTTTAAAGAAACATATAAAAGTACCATTGTTCACAGGTGATGGGGTCATCTGGGGAAAAGCCCAAATAGTATACAGATAAATTATAAAATAACAAGAGAAAGACTGCTGGATGCAAAGTCAGTATTCAACAAATGATTACATGTTTACAAAATGTAATCTATTTTTTTAAAACACAACTTACAAGTAACCAATAAGATAAACTTTTAAAAAGAAATTTCACAAGCTATGCAATCCTTTGGGGGAAAAAATTGCAAAGCCACATTGAAAGACGTTAAGGAAGACCTAAGTAAATGTCTAGAAGTGTCATTTTCTTGGAGAAGAAGTTTCAATGTCATAAATACATCATTTCTGTCAAAACTGATCTACAGATTCAATGCATTTCCAAACAAAATATCAACAGAGTCTTTTATGGAGCTTAAAGGATGATTCTAATGTTTATACGGAAGAGTAAAGAGCCATGGATGGCCAAAAGACTCCTGAATAAGGAGGAGGAGCTGGGGGGAACCTGCCTTTTCAGAGATCAAGGTGTGTTATAAAACTCTGAGAAAGAAGAAAGTGTTACAGGTGCAGGAATAGACCAGAGAGAGACCAATATAAAAGAATAAAGAGCCCAGAAACAGACCCATGCGAATAAAGAGACTTGGTTTGTGCCAGAGTGGCACTGAAGATAAGTGATAAAAGACGGGCTTTAGTCCTGGGAGTACTGTCTATCCATATGGCAAAAGAGTGAAATTGGATTCCACCAGTTGGATTCTAGTCTTAACTGCAAAAGCCAATGCAAGAGAATACTATTAATGACTTCAGACAAAGGAAGCGTTCCTCAAAAAGATGCAAAAAGCCCAAATTATTATAGATGAATCTATTTGACCATGCTAAAATTAAGAATGTCTGTTCACAAAATACCACAGAGTGAAGAGACGAACCATAAACTGAATATATTTGCAACACATCTAACTGATGAAGGATTAATATCCAGACTATATAAAGAGCAATGATGAATCAATAAGGGGAAGCCAAGCCATACAATAGGAAATGGATAAAAGTCACAACCTCTTCAGAGAAGAGGAAACATCAGTGGCTTATAAAGTACAAAAATATGCCCAACCTCATTAATCTTGGAAATGCCAATTACATTCATGATGAGATAGCATTATACACCCATCAGAGCATAAGAATACCAAATGTTGGTGAGAATGTAGAGTCTTGAAAATTTCCATAAACTACTGGTGGGTTGTACTTTTCACATATAAATGGTATCATCATAAAACACTAACAGTGTTAATAATTAATGAACCTTGAAGGTGGGGATTTAGCTCAGTAGTAGAATGTGAGCTTAGCACACACGAGGTCCTGGGTTCAATCCCCAGAACCTCCATTAAAATAATAATAATAATAATAATTAATGAACTACAGCTTCTACACTTGAACATGGATGCCTCTCAAAATTATAAAAATGGAAGAAGAAAGTCACAGAAAAATACACACAATGTAATGTAATTTCACTGATGTGAAATTTAAAACCAGACAAAACTAATCAAGGTATTGTTTAGAAATATGTGCGTATGTGGTAAGGCAACAAAGTAGAGAAAATAAATGATTAGCACAAAATTCAGGGGAATAGTTTCCGGGAGTGTGGGTGGGAGGGTTGGTAGGTGGATGCAAAGGGAGAAGAAACCACAGGGAGCTTTGAAGCTACTGGAAATGTTCTGTTTCTTAGGCTGAGTTATTATTCTTTGTATCGGATTTATCTGTCATCTATAATCTTCTCTGTGTCACATATTTTATAATATATTTTAAATAAAATAATTTTTAAAAGAATGTGGTTTATTATTAATAAACAAAGAGTTCTTATAAAGTAATAAAAGATCAACAATATAATAGAAAAGATGAACAAAGGACTTTAACTGGTCATGAAAAAATAAAAAGAATGACTTTAAACATATAAAACGGTGCTCAACTTTACTCATAATAAAAAGAATGCAAATTAAGTCACAACAAGAAACAAATTTTCTCCCAATTTATTCTCTCTCTTTCCCTCTATAGACATAGGTAGGTATATGGATATTGACAAGAAATATGTGCAGGAAATAGGCACTTTTACACAAGGTCAATGAGAATATAAATTGGTACAAGGTCTTAGAAGGACAATTTGGTAAAAGCTATCAAAATTTAAAATACACATGTAGCAGCTTATTCTACAGACATAATCACTCATCTGTGCAAAGAAGCAGGCAAGATATTTAATCTCTCTGTGCCTTGATTTCCTCATTCATAAAATGATAATAATAACACCTGCCACCAGGATTTATTTTGAAGGTTAAATGACTTAACACAGGAAAACATATTATATGAAACATATATGAAACAGTGTCCAGCATGTGTTGAGCCCAAAGAATGTTAACCACTATTGTTATTATTATCATGATAACAGTATTGGCTGCATTATTGGTAGACATCAAAAGTAGAAACCCCCTAAATGTTCCTCAGCTGTGGGCTGATGGAGTAAATTATAATGCATCCATACAATGGAATATTATGCAGCTGTTAAAACGAATAAGGTAGATGTATGCAAAACCATCTTAAAGATAGTGTTAGGTGAAAAAAGCATAGTATTGAAACATCTACATGACATGGTATTTGTGTCAAAGACACACTCACCAACATATACGCTTATATGCTGGTAAGTGGTGGCTTCTGGGCAGGTAGACTGAGGACTAGGGGTCAGAGATGAGAGTGAGATTCCTTTGAAGGACAGACGTTTTGTGCTGTTTGCACTTCTTACCCTGTGTATTAGATGTATGCACAAAGGAGAAGAGAGGAGGGACGGGGAGGACTTCAGGGGAATCAGGACTGGTGTCATGCAGGGGAGAGTGGAAGCAGGAGGAGGGGAGGAGGGAAAGAAGGAGGAGGGGGAAACAGGAGGAGAGAGGGAGAGAAAGAGAAGGGGACAAAGAAGGGGAGGAGTACCTCTTACCCGAGGTTCTGAGTCCATGCTCTAGTCCAAGCCACCGACTGGCTATGACATGATCTCCTAATATTCTACCTGCCTGGGGGGATGGGCGTGCTGGTCAGGCCACTCTGAGCATCCAGCCTGAGTGACAGTGCTGGTTCTCACTATCCTTTCTCTTATGCATCAGCCCCAGGGGCTCTGTCAACATAAGTCCATCCTGCGACACAGATCTGTCTGCTCTCAGTGTGGAGACAAAATCAGGATTCTGCAACGCTGCAGGACACTCCCTGGGCAGTGAGATGAACTTGGACAGCGGCATTGAGATGAGTGTCCCCAGTGGAGGTGGGGCCAGTGGGGGGCGAGTGGTCACATGTGGGCCCTCAGTTTCTACCCTACACCTTGCGTGTGGCCAACACACATCTTCACTGACCTCCCTCTGGGGCTCCCTGGCAACAGGGCCTGGGGAGATGTGATCCACTGCCTGCTTCCTTCTCTCCAGCCTTCGTCATCCTACTGACTTCCCCATGTCTCAGTCTCTCATCCCATAGCCCCGCAGATTCTTTCATACAGTGATCACAGGGGACCAATCTTCTCTACGTGGACCAGCAAAGTAATGACAGTACACACCATTTACGGAGTGCTTGCTAAGTGTCAAAGCCTGCAGTCCATCTCCACACCCTACCATGGTTAATCCTCCCAGCAACCTTATGGGCCAGCTGAGACTCAGCAGGGTCAAATGACTAACCTGAGGTCACAGCTAGGAAGCCGTGGATTCCGGATTTAAACGTACATCTGTGTGTCTCCAGAGTTCATGCTCTTAAACCCTGGGATGGTGTGCTTCCCCCGGGCTCCACCCAGGTGGCCGGCGGTGGGAAAGCCCAATGGTTGTCACCATCTGTGATGAGTGAGGATGGGAGAGTATGGAATTTTAGTGCTGGCTTCTCTTATCAGAAATATCTTTCCTGGAAAAAAAAATTGTCTCTGTCCTAAGATGTGCCTTTTGGCTTTTTACTCTCTCACCAGGGCTAAAGTGCAGCATATTTTTCCCAGGGTGGCCTGGGATGGGTGGAACTCAGATGGAAGCAACTTCCCGTCTTTGTGAAGCCAAGCCTCATCACCGATACCTCCCCACCCGTTCCTGCAGCATCCTTCAGAGTGGAGGCTGGGGCTAGACTTCTCCAGCCCTAACTGTGATCTCTCCGGGGCCAAGTATGAAGAGGACTGGGCCATATTGGAAATATATACTTTCTTCAGTGTAAGGAATTTGCCCACCTCCTCCCTGTGAGCTGTGCAATCAAAGGCATGTGTGTCTCTGCATGCAAGGATGGTTTTGAATGCCTCCTCCATTAACTGCCTCCCATTCTTCTGGGCCTTGAAGTGTAGAAAATTCCTTTGGGGGTACCTGGTTTGCTTTAAGATCTTAGGTGGGGCCTCAGACAGCTCTGGATCCTCTTTTTCTGTTGCGGGGTAAGAGGGACAAGGATTAGCAGGAGGGGGTGGTGGTCAATGTCAAATCTTAATTTTTCTCAACAGAAATGATCTAGAAGGCCATAAAGCAGACTATTCAGAGAGCTGAGGCAGATGGGAGCTGCCTGGGTGAAGGTGACAAGGAGAAGGAAACGGAATTCAGCCAGAGACTGAGCTAAAAGAAAGAGAAGTGAACAGACCTGGATGAGGGGGGATCAGCCAGCCCCCAGTGGAAGCAGCCCTCCCAACTTTGACTCCTTCCTTTGTTGGGAAGGGAGGTGGGTGGGAAAGACAGCCCCAGGGAGGGACTTCAGGGCTGTGTTGTGGCCTCACCCCACCTCTCCCCATTGCACGTCCACTTCTGGGCAGATGTCACAGGTCATCAGACGTCGCCTCTGCACTAAGTCCCTCTTACTTGTCAGCCTGGTGGAGAGGTGAGGGGTGCAGTGCTCGAACCCTACTTAGCTGTGTAACTTACATTCTCAGTTACTCCATCTCTCAAGGAGAAGCAAAGATACCTCCCTGAGACCTGTGGTTTGGGGCTGAGCAGGGTGCCTGGCTGAAGCAAAGACTCAATAAGCAGCTTTTACTATTGTTATTATTATTACTATTTTTTCCTAATGCCTAATAGTAATTGTTATCATTTAAAGAGCTCTGACTGTCTGTCAGGCACCGTGTTAAATGTTCTGCACGGATTCTCACTTAATCCTCACCACCCTAGGAAGAAGGTACTACTATTACCCCTGGTTTCCAAATGAAAAACCCAACCTTGGGAAGGTCACGTAGCTAATAATGGCAGGGCTGGGATTTGATCCCAGACAGATATCCAAGCTTTTAATCTCCATCTTGCTATTCTTGTCACCCAACATCCGTTCTCCCATCTCCTAACAAATGTACAACAATTTTTCTCTAAAGAACTACGCTGTTGCCCATGCTCATCCACATGGTTAATATGGGATTTCATCCTTACTCCAAAAATGGGCACGTGATGCAGGCTTAGCCAATTGCATTCCCCTGACCATGGTAATTGATTCAGGGGTGAATAGATGACTCAGCCAGGATCAGTGAGTTGCAAGAAGACCTTTGCAATAAGATTTTTCTATGGTGGAACCAAGAAATAGAGAAAAAGAAATGGGAGCTTGATGATCTTTTCTTGATACTCTGGATCAAGCCATGCCTGAAGCCCTAACTGCTTTAGTTTACATGAACCAATAAACTCTCTTTAAGCCAATCTGAGTTGGGCATCTAACGTTTAAATAGAGATGGCCCAAACTTTTACACTGAATGCTGCTCACAAATGTTTGAGGAAAGACACTGCATGAGGATAAAGCATTCTCAAAATGCCTTACCAGTTTATAGTATTTATCATTCAAAGACAGATAATTCCTCCACAAGGGGCCTTTCTGTCTTCTCCTCTCCTAACTGGAGAACACAGAAAAGAACCCTGTCCAGCTGAGGAATAAGACTTCTCACTCTACTCCCAGCCCTACAAAGGGGTAAGGGGGAAGAGATTCCCTCATGAGAGTGCGCCGGAATGGTAACTGGTCCAGGAGATGTAAGGGTCTCAGTTTAAAGCGATAACAAAGCCAAAATTATTCTGAATGAATGCATTTTTAAAAATCAAATCCAGAGCAAGAAGGATCCCAAGTATAAAAAAGAGTAACTTCCATTCTATCACTTAAAAATCATCAAAGCACAAATGTTTTAATCATTTTTGCTGAATTCCTTTACGACTAAACAACACAGATATTGTGATAAATAAAATTGTTAAAAAGAAAAAAAAGGAAAGGAAAGCATTTCAGTGATCTTTTCAGCTGCCAAATTCAGAATATGGAAATTGTTTCCTTCTTCACTTGAGACCACACCACTCTTTTTTTTGCTCCTGGAGTTAAGAAAACATTCTCACTTTTAGTCCCCGGTTACCCCTGTAGCAGCCTCTGCCCACGGGCCCCACCCCACACTCATTGTTACCCTGGGAGCCTCCCGGCCATAAATCCTCCCTTCAGCACGAGTGGCCTACGGCTCGTGGGGGCTCCCTGGACTCCCCAAGCCAGCCCTGGCCAACTCCTCTGCACAGTGAGCCTCCAGCCCAGGGTCCAGATTCAGGGAGGAACAGCTTAGCAGAGAGAGAATCTGAGTCCCCAGGGCCGGCAGAGCACAGCTGGCAGAGGGTGGAGGCAAATAACGTAACTCAGGGTTTTTTGTTTTTCGTTTTTTTTTTTTTTTCATTTTAATTGAAATGTAATTCCGATACCATAAAATTCACCCTATTAAAAGTGTGCAGTTCAGTGGTTTTGCAAGGTTGTGCAACCATCACCACTATCTAACTCCAGAACATTTCCATCATCCCCAAAAGAAACCTCATACTCACTAACAGGTCAGCCCTAAAGGAGAAAACGCCACTTGCCCATTTCTAGCTTTGGAGTTTTCCCCCCTTCCCCTCGATGGGAAGGGTATGTCCTTCTCTCACTCATTAGATGGAGAACACACAGAAACAGATTGCTAATTATTCCCTTTTCCTTGGACCTTGATGTTTAAACACAAGAAAAAGAGGCCCAAAGAGGAAAGACTTTCTAAGGACCCAAGAAATATCTATGATACACGACAGTCACTCCCTCCCTCGTGGCATTGTAACTGGGAATGGCTTTTTGCTTTTCAACTGTTAGTCGAGGACTAAGGTGAAGCAAGCAAGGTGCCCAGGGTGAAAATGTAAGTTCTGACTTTTTTTTCATTCTTATTTTTTGTTGGAGTGTAGTTGATTTACAATGTTAGTTTCAGGTGTATAGCAAAGCAATTCAGTTATACATACACATACATATATTTTTTTTTTCAGATCCTTTTTCATTACAAGCTGGCTGACTTTTATTCCTAACTGTATAAACCCTGGAGATCTTGGGCAATTCAAGGGGAAGGAGATGTTCAAGAGGTAGACCTTGGGCTTCCTGCCCATCTATCATTTGAAGACTCAAATTGGTTTTAATTTGAGTTTAAAAAAAAATAAAGGACAGATCCCAAGTTTGTGAACCCAGTTATAATGATCACTCCAGGGAAATGTGAATTGTCTTCTGTGACCCACAATATAAACTCCGGGTGTTTTGATGGGGAGCTGGGTAGAATCTAGGACAGAGGGCAGGGATTTAATGATACGGTATGACATTAACAGAGAATGGGTTTACATTTCCTAATTAAATGTGCTTTGATTACCGTAACTCAACTTCACAAATTCATTGCACTTTCCTCTGATGGCCACATAAAGCTGATTTTCCTTCTTTCCTGACTCCATTTCTTCATTCACCGAACATTTACTGAATGCCTTCTACGATCCAGGCAGAGTGACAGAAGTGGACATATAAAGAAGAATGATATTTTTTTGTTTTGTTTTCAAAAAGGTCAGTCTTAGAGGTTCTTAAAGAAGACAGTCTTAGAAAGAAGACAGTCTTTGAAGCAGACCTTTGCAGTTCAGGTCCGTGATAGACGTGTGTGCTGGGATGGGTGAATGTCAGGAGGTTCATCTCAGCACGATGGTCATAAAAACCTTGAAATGATTTAAATGTCTAAAAATAGGGAAATGGTTGGGGATAACGTAAATGTAGGGGAAAGATTAAAATGGTTTTCTGGCCTCTTTTGAAGCATGAAAAGATGTGACCATGGTCAGTCCCCATTCACAAAGCAGTGCTCGCCTGGAGCTGCATGAAGGGCTCCACTAGAGGTGGGTCATGTGCTGGCCCCACTCACCTGCACCTCCCAGCACAGAGGCTGTGGATATTCTCATCCTGTCACAGACTCATTGTACCCACAGATGTCATTTTCTGACCAGTGCATGCATTTTATTTTATTTTTAAGTGCATGTATTTTAAATCTGATCCCCTTGGAGAAGACAGAATTGTTTCTGAGAATGAATGTTTGGTACAGGTGTATGTACAGGTGTGTGTGTGAGGAGGGGAGGGAGACAGAAAAGAGAGAGAGAAAGAGACACAGACAGACAAAGAGAGAGAGACTGAGAGAGCCAGCAGTTCACCTAGGAATGAGCAATTAGGAAAAGAATCACGTCCACAGCTTCCCACAGTGGGGAAGAAATCCTAAAAGAGCAAGGGAGGTGGACTCACACCAACCCCAAGCAGTTATGCAGAACACAGCATGTCAAAGCCACACTGTCTCTTGCTCTGTGGACTTTGGGGCCACCACAATGTTATTTCTTGCCTGGACAAATTATGCTTGTGGGACTGCCCTGCTGCAGGGAAGAGAGAAGTGCCCTGGGGCAGCAGCAACACCTACGGGTCAGGAAAGCAATTTTCCAAAAATCCAGGTGAGATTTTGAATGGACAGAGGCAAAGAAGGTGGGAGGTCAACATCCTGAGGACAGGGGAGAAATGGTATGTTCTCAAGAGGATCTTAATGAGAGGTTTGCCCTCCCCCAAGCAGTGGGATTTCCTTTCCTTCTTACAAAATAACCCCCATCAGTCAGTCAGGTTGGGCACACCTCCACAACTGTGGGCCATTAAGGGAGGGGGGAGGATGGCGGACGGAGGGCATATGGGACCCTAGCATCAAAATCTGTGAGTTCTGATCACCTCGAATGGGAGTCTGTAGCCCCAGAGGTCCAGGGTGCAGGCAGAGCAGCATGAGCTGTGGCCCTCGGAAGAGCAGAGACCAGTCTGGAGGACGAGGAAACTCAGAGGAGGGCTGTCAGGGTGTCAACTACGGGAGACCCACCCCTGTGTTTTCACAAATAGACTGGTGGCAGACACTGGTCATGCTCACCCAGACCCAAGGTGTCCCCTTCTGGGCCACGATTCCTAGACACTCTTGCAGTTGGTTGCAGCCACATGGCTGAGATTTGGCCAGTGGAATGTAGGCAAAAGTGATGCACATGACAGTTCTTGGTCTATCCTCCCACCTTCCCTCTGGTGTGTAACCCAAGGCAGAGGACCCAGTGGAGGACTCCAGGACCTTGGGATGTTCCGGATTCCTGAATGACTGTGTGAACAGAGCCTTCCCCTCCTGCATGACCTGCACCTGACTGTGACGCGAGCAGGAAGCAGACCTCCCTGGGACCGAGTCCCTGATAAGGGGCAACTGTCTGCGGCGGTTAGCTCCCTGTGACTAACACAGTATTAGACGTGACCTTTGATGGGAGGGAAACGTGGACACTTGGGTCGTGTCCAGCTGCTTCTCTTTAGGGAGAGCAGACTCTTGGATGTGAGGGTTACTTTTATAATCACAAAGTAACAGGAGAGAGACTGAAAGACACAGGCAGGTAGAGGCACTGAAAGAGACAGAAACAGAGACTTACAGCGATGTCCAGAAAGACATTTAGAAAAAGGTTATCAAAGATGTTCACAAAGGTGAGTGGGTTTCATGACCACTGAGGCCACTAACCAGGGAAGCCCAGCCCAGATCTGCCCGCACGAGGGAGGGCACGCCCTGTTACCGTGTAAGAAGGCAGACTGGAGGGGACAGCGGTCAGCTGGCGGGGCGCTACTTGAGGGGTCCCGAGACGCCCGTATGTTGACGATGATGATGACAGACCCAAGCTGCACTCAGTCGTCCCTGGATCTGAAGCTACGGGGAAGCTGGAGCGGTTGGTGGGAACTACGTGCAGTCCTGGTGCTGTGTGTGTGTATGTGTGTGTGCGCACGCACGCGCGCCCTTGCACACCTCACTCAGCGCTGCCCGTATAGCAGACCACACTCCACCCTGAGTGCTGGAGCTCTGGAAATGAGTCTGTCATTCAACCGGTGCCTGTTGACTAGAGGCCCCATGATGTGCCAGACCCCCTTGAGACACTGGGAGTAAAGCTAGTGAGGCAGTCAGACAAGCACCTGCCCTCACGGAACCCACGCTCTAGTGGGACATCACCGAGTAAATGAGAAAATACATCAGGAGGTGAGAACATCGAATCAGGTGACGTGGACTCAGTGACAAGACTGGGAGACATTTCAGACGGCGGCGTCAGGACAGGCTGTACTGGACGACAGGTTTGATGAGCTTTAAGCGGAGGAACTGGGGGAGCCTGGGGACGGCCAGGGGACCTGAGCAGGGGAGCAGCGTGACAGGTGTACAGGCTACATGAGGATGGAGAGGGAGACGGGGGCCAGGCCAGGGAGGCCATGCGGGCCCTTGTGGGAAGTTCTGGTTTCATTCTCAGGGCTGTGGGAAGCTGTTGGGAGGTTGTAAATGGAGGAGTGACACGATCAGAATTATTTTTCTGATATTTTTCAGGGCTGCTGTGAGGAGTGGATGACGGGGGCAGGAGTGGAAGGCGGAGGGCCCGGGGGTGGCCAGCCCAGCGGTCCAGGCAGCACAGACGGTGGGCGGAGCCTCCTGTCCCAGCTCGGCCCCAGGCTACCTGGGGGCCCATCGGTACCCCTCTTTGCACCCCTCATCAAGAATTCACGGGGGTGGACACACACTCAGTAAGCCTGAGAATCAGAGCACTGAGCTTGGGAGTCAGACACTGGCCAGCCCTTGGGCAAGGGGTTTACTTTCTCTGAGCCTCGGTTTTCTCATCTGTCAAATGGACATAACAAGCTTTCCTCAGAGCAGGGCTATCCTGAGTGTTCCCCTCCCCTTGTTCAGGGCCCCCCTGTGCTTCAAGGCCCTGCTGAGCCACACAGGACACAGGAGGCTGTGTCCCTGGGAGGGCCTCGGGAGGGGCTAGGCTACTGAGCCCAGCTGTAGGGCCCATTGGATCATCCAGGCTGAACCTCACTGTCCCCTGGGCCACCCCGGGTCTCACCCTTTCTTTCAATGGGGTAACGGGAGGAAGCAGGCAGGGCCAGGGCAGGGAGCAGCCCCTCTATGAGAAACAAAGAGCCGGCTGGGTTAAGGGGAGGCGGAGGACGTGACTCACCGGTCGGACACAGAAGATCCCAGGAGGAGACGTTCAGGAAGTGGACCCACCCTCCCCCACCCACCTTTGGCTTCAGGGAGGACATGTAGCCCAATGCTGCTCACATCTCCAGGCTCTTAGGGGAGAGAGGAGGGGCTGAGCAAATGGAACAGAGGTCACTGGAAGGTTAAACGGAGACATAAAGGGTCCTGGGTTGGGTGGAGGTAGGGCGGGCCTTCTTCTAGGGTTGATGGATCAGTGAAGAGTCAGCGATCAGGGGTGAGGTGGGCAGTGAACAATCAGTGGGAGCCCCAGGGGTGGTGGAGAGGCCACGATGAAGGCTGGGGTGATGGGTGGAGTCGCAGATGTCACAGCACTCACCATTCCCCTGCACGTTGGCCCAAAGGGGACGGACCAGAAGCTCCTACAAGTCAGTCTGAACGCTTCCTACAAACAGAACAGGCCAGACAGCTGGGGAATTAATGCTCATCACAGGACCCCACAACCAATGGCTCCTGCCTGTCTGGTGGGCTGGTAGGTGTCCTACACCACCTTGCACAGCCGGAGCTGGATGGAGCCACGGCTGCCTCCCCTGATACCTGCACCCAGTCCTGGCCTCCTGCCCCTGCCTGTCTCGTGGCCCCATTCCCCTTGCCAGTGCTTTTTGGAATCACTTTCCAAGTAAACTGCTTGTACTCATATCCTCATTTCAAAGTCTATAGCAGGGGAGCCAAACTAAGACAAGAAGGGAGGCAGCGAAGGGTTTCTAGGGAGTTACAGGAGGTCAGTGAGGGAGGAAAATGGGCGGACGGCAGAGAAAATGGTGGGGAGTGGGAGTCAGCCTCTGTGCTGGGCTGATACCAAGACTGGGCCCAGTGATGCTGCTGTGGGCCACCTGGGCCGGGCTCTGCTCTTGCTCCTGTCTTAGCGCCTCCATCGGATGGAGCTCATCACCCAAGAACATGTGAGAGGGAAGGGCGAGGAGCCTCTGCTCTGCTCCAGGCCTGCAGAGAACCCTCTCCCAGGACCAGAGTCCCAGGGAGGCTGGGGTCCGAGCTAGAGCCCCAGCCCCAGGCCCGTTCCCCTTCCCGACTTAAAAGGCCTGATTGGAGGCGTCTGGGAGAATAAGGTGGTTGGGATTCCACCTGAGTTTTCCAAATACTGCAGGTCTAGGTGACGGCCCCAAGCACCAAACCCTTTGAACTGGGGTGTGGGAGCTCCATCGGGGGGCTCAGGACTCAAGTAGCTGCCAAGTGACTTGGCTGAGGGAGCCCTCGGCCAGAGATCCACTCCGCCAGCACGAGACCGCCAAGACTTCCTTTCTGCCTGTCTGCATCCTCGCGTTCAGTGATGCAGCAGGTACTGTCAGAGCCCCTGCTGGCTTCAGGCACCCTGAAGGTGGTGAGGGTACGGCAGAGAACAGAACAGGCACCATCCTTGGCTTCGTGGACCCTTCAGTCTTGGGTAAAACTAGATTATAAACTAAAAGACCATAGAAGAGATGTTGCTTACAAACCACTAATGAATAGTAAATAAATCCTAGAGATCTGATGCACGGCAGAGTGAGTATGGACAGCAATATTGTATTATAATCACTAAGCTAGATTAGAGACTAGATCTTAATTATTTCAACCACTACGAAGAAATGATGATTATGGGGTGGGATTGAGGTTTTAGCTAATGCTATGGTGGTGATCATAGTGCAATGTATGAATGTATCAAATCAACACATTGGACACCTTCAATTTATAGACACTGCCCTTTACCCATACCCCTCCTGTGTGTGGTTGGAAAACTTTTTTGTTTTGGGGGTTTTTCCTTGAATACACAAATTCTACTAAAAATATGTGTGTGTGTATATATATATTTTTTTCAATTAAAAAACTAAGAAGACAATATTCAATATGTTGTAAGAACCTATAACGGAAAAGAATCTGGAAAAGAATAAACACAGATACAGATACGTATTATTGAATCACTTTGCTGTATCTGTGAAACTGCCTCATTGTACATCAACTACACTTCAAATAAAACAGAAGACAAACCAGATAACCGCAAATTGAGAAGAGCTTGATGAGGGAATTAAGATGCTATATTGGGAGTTAAAGGCAAGCACACTTTGAAGGCCGGGCAGGGAGGGCCTCTCTGCCGATGCCCCTGGGATGGCTGAGCTGACACTGAAGGGGAGAAGGAACCGGCCGTGGGAACACCACCAGCCCAGAAAGGGCCCCCTGCTCCCAGGTGAACAGAGTCAACTGAGCTACCCACGAGCCCGGCGCTCCTGGAGACACAGTCTCATTCAGTCCTCGTAATCCCAGGAGGAAGGTGCCAGGATTCCATTTACAGATGAGGAAACCGAGGCTCAGAGGGCGACGTGACTGGCTCAAAGTCAGCACAGCTGGTGACTGCCAGTGCCAGGACTCCCATCCCTGCAGACCTGCGTCTTGCCATGAAGTCTTTGCCTGTGCCATTCTCTGAACAACCTTCTCCATTACTTTTTTTCCTCACATTTCGGCTAAATCTCAGTCACCCAGCAGTCACCTCTTCCAGGAAGCCTTCCCTAACTTGCCATGCCTGGGTCAAGGTCCTTTTCTGTTTCTATGGGTCACTTGCAGGGCAGTAATTGCAAAAGGTTAAAACAGTCTCTTCATTGCTGGGAATGTCTCTTCCTCATGCCAGTCACACGGTCACAGCAGAACCCACCATGCTGGTGACAGGTCCCTTTCCTGGCTGCTGTTGACTGGTGGGGGGCAGACACCTGATACAAGCTAAGCCAATCAGAGACCTTCCCTGGGACCTTGGAATTGGAACCCAGAAAGAGGAGTCTCTGTGCAGATGGCTGGAACTGAGACCACATGCAACAGGAGCCACGTTCTGCCATGTGGCCTGAGGAGCAGACAGGCCGCAGGCAGTGAGAGGAGAGTTGAGGCTGTTGCTGGGAGAGAAGCAGAGGTGAGAGATAAAAGGAAGTTGCTTCCCAGGTTCCCCACCACCATGCTCAGGCTGCGACTCAGCCCATCCCTGGCGCACGACCAGCTCTTGGAGGCCAGGCAGCCCCACGATGTCCTTCTCGTTTCTGTTACTCATGGCCAAAAGACTCCAAATACAAAGTGCTCAGTCAACATTTATCAAATGAATGAAATGGTCCAAACATGGGGCTGATTCCACTAACTCTTTCCTTGGTATGTTCATTTGGAGAATAACCATAACAATAAAACTGGTTTAGTCCAAGACTGTAAGGCCCAGGGGGCAGGCTCCCTGAGTCCAGAAAGGAGAGGAACAGTAGACCATGACCCCAGCAAGAAGCCCCATGACACGGCAGGTGTAACAGGTGCCTTTTCCAGGGCTGTCTTCCTTCCCTGGGGAGTCACCCTCAGACAGAAGGTCTCAGGCCTGAAATGGGTCCCTCCCAGCGACCTGGGCAGGTCCTGGGTGTGAGCTGCAGAAGGAGTCATGGGTTTGCCTGGGAACCAGAGGTCACCAGTCAGAGCGGATGCTTTGAATTTAGACCCGGGTTTATGAGCCACAGCGGCCGCCAGCTGAGGACAGGGCCCAGCCCTTCCCGGTCCAGGGGCCGCCGGGAGGAAGGCGCACTTTTAATGGAGTGCCTGTGTCTCCCAAATGTTACGCTAGGCAGGGAGTTTGGACCAGAATGAAAGCAGAGGGTCTAATTTTAGACAGTACCTATGAATGAAACTCGACCCAAGCTGGGGAGGAAATACCTTCCACCAGCCCGTGCCAGGACCAGTGTGTGTGATTTTCTGCTAAATTAGGCAGCTCCTGCAAACAGGTTACTGTGGGAACCGGGGCTTTTTTCCTCTTTTCCCTCCACTAATTGGTCAGACTCTTTGTTTCTAAATATACATCCCTCCGCCCCTCAGCCCCCTTCTTTTACGAAAGCGCTTGGTCACCACGTCCCCGCATGTTCTGGCTGGTTAACTGTCTGTTCTTTTTCTGCCCTGCCCTTCCCCATGTGGCCCTGGCTGGGAACAAGAAGGCGAGCCATTAGGTCAAGAGCATGGGACTCGAGAGCCCTGGATGTCATGCTAGCAGAGCCGAATGCCAGCTTGGTTGGGGTCAGACAGAAGCCAGACCCAGATGGTGCGCGTGATGAAGGCAAGTGTCATGACTGTCCTGTGCTTAGCTGTCTCCCAAGGGCCTCGCACAGAGCTCGGCGGGGATCTAGGCTCAGTCAATACCTAGCAGCTCTTAAAGGGAAGACTTTTGCCCACCTGGTGGCTGCATTTGAATACAGTTTGAGTAGAACAGAGGTCATGAGGTCATTTTTTTTTTTTTTGCTTTAAAGTGATTCAGTAATGTCACTCAGGAGCAAAAGAAGAGTGTGACCCACCCGCCAGCGCCATAGATGTGACAGTGGCAGAGGGGAGAAGAAAGCCTCCAGAAGCCAACAAGCCGGGGCCCCCCGTTCAGCCCTGGGTCTTCCTGCCTATGTGACCTTTGGTGAGCCTCTTGTCCTTGGTAAACCTCGGTGTCCTCGTCTACGTCCTTGTCTATGACTTTTCAGAGTGGCCTGCCCCGGTGACTCTCGCCTCAGGACCTTCCCAGTTCCCGCTCCTACCGTGGCCTGGCCAGACTTGGGGGCGAAGGCGGAATCACGTCAGCCAAGCAGGACAGAGGCTGGAACGCAGCTCGGTTCCCAGTCTGGGGCGCGGCCCTGGCCCAGCTCAGGATCCGGTTCATCTGTAGCTGGACTCTGTGGCTTTGGAGCGAAGATCCGTGGAGCGTCCAAGGTGGCCCTGCAAAGTGAGCAGGCCTGGGGCGGGGAGCGTGCAAGGGTCTCGGTGGTGACAACGGTCTTCGCAGAGATGAGCCGGGGTGAGGTGGGCTCCCTCCCCAGCAAGCCCTGACCATTTGCTTGTCGTATGTCAAATGACTCAGCCATTTGGGACCCATTTTCCCTTCTCTAGAATCCTTCCCACAATGTTCCTGGGGAGGGGAAAAGAAACTTCCCTAGGAGCTGTGTTTATTTCTGAGCATTTATTTTCTTTTAGGGATTTGGGTTGGGCACTTAGTGAAAAAAAGGGCCACCTTGGCTGACTCTCTTTCTGCCCCTCTTCCCACAATAACCTACCCCCAAAAGTTTTTTCCTAAATAGAGATTTTTGCCCTTTTTTTTCATTCTTTCTTACTTCTCCCTTTCCCCCTTCCCTTTCCCTCCCTCCTTCCTTCCTTCTTTCCGTAAATGTTTCTTTCAAGTTCAATTCAGCAAACCTGGTTTGCTGTTAGATGTGGGTAGAGGTGGAATGGAGTGGTTAGATGTGGGTGGAGAGGTCTTGGTGTGCACTCACTGCAAACGCAATCCCTTTAACCAACGTCCGTGGGTTCACGGAGCACCCACAGCGCTAACTGTACTCACCATGGGGAGGGGAGGAGGGGCAAGGAAGCAAATCAGGACAGAGGAGGCTGTGCTTTGTTCTACCGGCAGGGTCAGGAAAGGGGTCCTCAGGAAGATGATGTCTGAGCAAGGCTTTGAAGGTTGAAGAGGAGTTCGTCAGGGGGCCAAGAGGGGAGTAAACACCCCAAGGAGAGGGAGCAGAGTGCACAGTGGCACAGAGTGTGACAAAGCGTGGTACATAGTAGGTCACACAGGACAATCCGAGGTGGACCCTGCCCTCCTGGGTCTTATGGCCTCTCAGGGTAAAAGACACAGGAGAGTCCAATAGAGTGTAGAGTGAACTGAGGGCTCTAAGGGCAGCTCAGGGAGTCAGTGGGGCTGAGAAGTGGCTTTGAGGGGGGCTAGCCAGGGAAGGCAGCCTGGCACTTTAAAAATACAGACTCCACACCTCACTCTCAGGGAGTCGGATTCAATGCACCTGGGGTAGGGCCTAAGGTGTCTGTTTCTTAAAGCTCCCTGGAAATTCTGATGTGCAATGACCTCTGAGATCCACTGCTGCTGATGAAGGAGACGATATGAACAAAGGGGATAGAATGAGGCAGGAAAATGAGGAGGGTTTGGGGGGAAGGGCAGTGGGACCTGCCTATAGAAAGACACAGGAGGACACACTGACCCTAGCCATGGAGAGCCTCAGATCACAGGCTCAGAGGCTCAGTCTCCATTCTGTTTGTGAGTGGCAGCCACTGAAAGTTTCAAACAGGGGCACAATCAGAGTGAAGAAAGCTGGAAGTAGAGAGGGACCAGAGGCAGAGCACCTGTTACACAGGCTGTTGGCCAGGGGAGTACTATGCAGGCTTGACCAAGGTATCTCTGATCATCGGTTTGCCGAGTGCCTGTCAAGGTCACTATTGTTATTATGGTAGATGTGATGGTTAATTTTTTGTATCAACTTGGCTTGGCCACAGTGCCAAGATAGGTAGGCAAACATTATTCTGGATGTTTCTATGAGGGTGTTTTTTTTTTTTCCATAAGATTAACATTTTAAATCAGTGGACTTGGAGCAAAGCAGACTGACCTCCACCATATGCATGGATCTCGTCCAATCAGTCGAAGACCTGAGTAGAACAAAAAAGACTGCCCGCCCCTGAGCAAGAGGGAATTCTGCAGCAAATGGCCTTCATGTTTGAACTGCAGCCCTGGCTCTCAGCTGGGACTCAACCCTGACCGATGGCCTTTGGACTTGAACTGTAATGTCAGCTTGTCCCTTAGTCTCCAGTTTGTGCACCCACCCTGCAGATTTTGGACTTGCCAATGTCTATAATCATGTGAGCTAATTCCTTTAAAAATCTCTCTGTCTCTGTCTCTTTCTCTGTCTCTGTCCCATTTTGCTGGAGACCCTGACTAATCCTAACATAGCAGGGATACCTTGATTCCTTCACCAATTTGTGGCTTCAACAGAGCTGAGCTCTCTTGCCAGCAGTGGCACAGGGGTACCTCTTGGCCAATCCATAACTGTCAGTGTAGCACTACCTTCCTCATCAAAGCCCTACCTCACTTCCTGCAAGAGCCTGGTTCCGTGACATTGGTTGCACATCTGGGTTTTCTTTGTGTAAACTGAAATCTCTTAAGTAAACTCAGAGTATCAAGCAGGATGCTTTCAGCAACAAGACCCCAAAACCTCAACTCATAAACCGTAAGTAAATATTTAGCTCATGTTTAGCTCATGGAAGTCCAGGTGCAGGGCAGTTTCCAGGACTGGCTGGCTCAGCGGCTCAGCATTGCCATCAGAGAGCGGGCTCCTTCCAGCATCCTCTGTGTCTCAGTGGTGGTTTCTCCCTCAGCCTGGTAGTAACATGGCCACGGTGGTTCCAGGTGTCTCAACCAGACAACACAGCATCAGGGGAAGTGGGAGACCCTCAGTGTGTGGCTTTCTCTTAGAAAAGAAGAGCTCTGGAGAGCTCACAGCAGACTCCACTCCCATCTAACTGGCCAGAATTGTTCCACGTGACCACTCTTGAACCAGGGTGGGTAAAATCGTATTAACTGACTAACCTCCTTGGAGGCACCAGATGTTAGAATGAATGATGATACCAACCTGATCGCCCCTGCACTTGCAAAAACCTCTATTAGAAGACTCCCTCTGCATTACACATCTGTTTGATAGATGTTCCATCAAAGAGGTGGGTTCTGACAGGTCTAATGGTGGCACATGTTGACAATGATTCTGAACTGTATTTTGCTATATTACAGCCCTCCGAGTATTCCTAGAGGCCACCAAATGTCTTGCAAATGCCACCACCAATATGTCACTCTCCTCCAAGGTGGCTTTCTCCAGCCTTGAGTAAGAGGTCACACCGTATATGAGGATCTGGGAAGAGAGTGATGACAGTATGCCAAGTATAGCACATACAATATGTCACTTGCTTCCCTCAGGAGTTCTAGGAAATATCTGTCATCATCCCTTATGTCGGTCAGGGATCCTTCAGGTGCGAGTAACAGAACACCCAGAGACTAACGATGACTTAATTACGTCCTGTAACAAGGCGTCCCCAAGTGCAACAGCTCAGCGTTGTCATCAATGAGCTTTCTGTCCTTCGCCCATTTATCCCCAGTATGTGGGCTTTTAGTTACAGGCTGATCATCTCGTGGTTGTAAGATAATTGCTTCAGCTACAACTAGAACATCTTTGCACAAAGGAATTCAAGGCAGAGAAGAAAGAAAAGGAAAATGTTTTGCAGAAACCTCCAACTAGACTGCCTATTGGTCAGAGCTTGGTCACATGCCAGGTCCTCAACCAATTATGAGCTTAGACCAAATGTGACGTATCAATAAGTTAAAAACATGGTCATGCGGATGAACCCATGGTTCTGACAGCAAGGAAAATGGGGGTAGTGGCTATTTGGTGGGCCACTAGCCGTGTCTGCCGCATGCCTATTCTACAAATGATGAAACAGAGGATCCAAGAGGTTAAAGTGAAATGGCCAAGGTCACCCAGGCTGCAGGAGGCAGACGTAGGATTCAAACTCAAGTCAAGGTATTTTCAATCAAGTATCTTTCCATGGTCAAATGATAGCTGGTTAGGAGATATGCACTGAAGCTCTTTTTATTCACCTTTCTGAACCTTCCATTAACCAATTACACTTCCTGCTGGCTTTACCTGGTCACCCCAAGTGTGGAAGGGACCCTATACTCAACTGACCACCTGGCCCCATCACACTCACAACCAACCCAGTAAGGACTTTCAGTTTGCTATTTGGGGGTAGCTAGACACAGCCCTGCTGGCAAGTGTAGTCATTAACACCCAGCTGTTAAAGGCCATGACTCCTTGTTTGTGCTGAGCCATTTTTATGACATCCGAGTGAACACGAGAGGAGGGTAGGCAGAACCATTTTAAGAGTTCCTTTATAAGGGTTTAATCTTAGAGCCCACAATGATATAAATGTTTAATGCTTTTTCCAGATGTGGATTGGGAGAAGCTGTGTGCATAAACTTTGAATTGACAAAGGTCTGACTTAGAAAGACAGGTGTCACAGGAAAACGTGGTGGACAAAACTCTGGTTGGGAATCAGGACACCTCCTTCTAGTCCCATCACTGATGCCTGCCATCTGTGGGTCCCTGAGCTGGCCACCTCTTTTCTCTGGCTGCTTGTTCTCCCCCTCCTTGCTTTTGTCCACAAACACCTGGAGGAAAAGAAATAATTCTTACTCATCTTTGCTTCCTTTTTGCTGCCTACAATCTGGGCCATAAAAGGTATGCAGAAAGCAACTGAATCAATGAATGAATGAGTGAATAAAAGCAGGGAGTGGATGTTTCCTCTTGGGGGAAGAGTAGTATCTGATTTCCCCATTGTTTTCCGCAGCAGAGGAGGAAATCAACCCAGGTTGAATAAACACAGGAAGGAATGAAAGGTTTCAAACCACAGGTTGTGTTACCGACTCTACGTGGCCATTGCACTTGCTGGTTCTTCTGCCTAGAACTTCCCTCCCCTGACTCATTCTGATCACAGCTCAGAAATCCCCTTCTCAGGGATGCCACACCTGATCATCCGATCCAAGATTCATACCCCCACTTCCAGCACCTCTGTATGTTTCATCACATCCCCTGGTTCATTTTTCTTCCTAGCACTTTTCTCAATGTGCAATTATTTTATTCATTTATGGTCTTCTCCCTCCCCCCACCTCACCCCCTCTAAAATATAAAGTCCTTGAAAGCAGAACTGTGTCTACCTTGTTCACTGTGGCAGCCCCATCAGAATGTCTGGCACAATGTGGAAGTTCAATAAATATTTATTGAGTGTGTGAACAAATAACTATGACTTCCAACCTATTATAAGGTTTCCAAAGACCCCTTCTCCAGAGCCAGAGGCTCTTTCTCATCCATCCAAATCCCTGCAGGGTGTCTCACAATATAAAGCATCTCAAAATTCTTTCCAGGCTTGGAGTCAGTCAACTCACATCACCGTGGCCCCTACTCCGCTGACTGTACGCCACGTTCTCCCATCCCCAGAGCCCTGCCCTTCATCCTCTGGATTTCTGGTTACATTTAATTACGGTACAACCACACAATGGAAAGTGATACAGTCGCTAAAAATAATGGCAAAGAAGTGCGTGTACTGACATGGTAATTTGCTTACAATATATCGTAATTCATTTACAACATTTTATATAGGTGGGTAGATTCCATTTCAACAAAATCTCTTTGCGTAGATACACCTCTACGTGCATGGACCACATGAAAACAATTGGAATACTATACAGCAAAATGTTACCAATGATAACATGTGTTATGTTTCTGTTATGTTTTCCCCTATTTTCTAATTTTCTCATGTTGTTTCTATATCCCTTGTGTAATTTCTGAAAGGATTCAGATGAACCATATGAAACTGTTATTTTGATAGATCAAAAACACTCAGTTAGCTTCCATTTCATGTGATTAGGTGAAATGAACTATAAGATTACCTAGCAAATGTAGGCAGGATTGAAGGTTAGAAGGCATTAGACAGACTATAAAGACTGAGGCCCCAGTGGGATTTAGAGGTACAAACTACTACGTATAAAATAGATAAGCAAAAATGATACATTGTATAGTAGAGGGAATTATAGTCATTATCTTGTAATGCCTTTTAATGGAGCATAATCTGTAAATCAACTCGACTTCTGTTTTTTTAAAAAAGACTAAGAACCCCATGATTGCATGCTGGGTGCAATTGCCATGGAGAAAACAGTCCCGCCAGTGGGATCAGGTTTAAGAAAAGAGAAAGGAGGCAAGTCTTTTAAAGCCAAAAGACTGTGAGCCTGCTATGTCCCATATTAGGACAATAAAATTCCCTGTCACTGCTAATCAACAGGTGACACCTGAGAGTATTGATCAGGTAAGCACTGGGTGGTCATTTCTGCTGCATCTGTGGATTTCAGGGTCCCCCACCGGGGCTCCATACATAGAGTGCCTGATTTGGGAATGATAGTGCCCAGTTACCCCTTGTGCAGAAGTCAGCTCTGTGCTCAGGGAGGCTAAGTCAAGATTCACCGAAGGAAGGAGAGGAAGAGGCAGGAGAGGAGAAGCAGGAGGAAGAAGGGATATTTATATTTCCCAAGCACCAGGGTCAACGGCAGGCGCTTTCCCTGGTGTGCTAAGCCTTTTCACACCATCGTTTCTGAAAAGGCAGTGACGCCACCTGTCTATGACAATCATTTGAAAAAAACTGAAGAGTCAACGTTGAAGGAAAATCCCTAATTTAGATGTTCCAAAGAGCCTTTCATGGAGTTCCACAGTGATGATTCTGATGTGCTGTGGCATCTGTCAGAAGGTTTTCTCACAGATTAGCACCTAGTTCAGAAGCAGGAAGACAAGGGTAAGGAAGATGGTGAGAGGGTGGAGCCCAGGCATTGGTGGCTCTGGGAAGGGTCATAACCAGCCTTGGTCACTGCGCTCAAACCGCAGGCCAATGTGCTTCGAATGGTTAGTGTAGACATTCACCCTCAGGGAAGAAGGGAGCTTCCCCCAGCCTCTGGGAGGCAAGAGTGATGTGAAGCTTGGATGCATTTGAGGAAATAACAACAGAAAAGGCAAAAGTAATATGCCTACGCCCCAAAAATAGAAAAGAAAAGAAAAGGAAAGCACAGGAAAGGAAAGGAAGTAGCAAGTCCTAGAAGGTGAAAAAAATCAATCAAAAATGACAAATAGCTAAAAAATTTGTATTCAATTTATTTAAAAAAAAAAGAGTGGGAATTCTGCTTCACTAGAAATCAAACAAAGGCCAAGCAAAACAAGAAGATGTCAATTCTCTGCTGTCAAATTAACAAGTTTTTTTTTTTTCAAATTAACAAGTTTTAAAGGTTAAAAGTATGTAAGATGGGAGGAGGGTATAGCTCAGTGGTAGAGTGCATGCCTAGCATGGACGAGGTCCTGGGTTCAACCCCCAATGCCTCCATTAAAAAAAGTATTTTTAAATAAATAAACCTCCCCTCCTCACCAAAAAAAGCTTAAAAAATTAAATTTAAGAATACAGACTTGTGGTTGCCAAGGGGGCGGGGGGTGGGAAGAGATAGACTGGGATTTCAAAATTATAGAATAGATAAACAAGATTATACTGTATAGCACAGGGAAATATACACAAGATCTTATGGTAGCTCACAGAGAAAGGAATGTGACAATGAATATATATATGTTCATGTATAACTGAAAAATTGTGCTCTACACTGGAATTTAACACAACATTGTAAAATGATTATAAATCAATAAAAAAAAGTTAAAAAAATTAAATTAAAAAAAAACAAACAGAAAAACCTGACTTAGCAAAATGTGCCCAATTTTTTGAAACAATATTTTCTCCAAATTTGTATTTTTCTAAGCTCTTCAAATGTTCCTCGTTTTTATAATAAACACTTTAAGTCTTAAAAAAAATTAAATACAAAAATGTATATAAGATTCTATGCTGATGAGGGTGGATAATACAGGCATCCTCAGTACATACGTGTGGAGCTATGAAATGAACAACACATAACAGAAATGTTCGAGTATTCGAGACCTTTGACCTAGTAATTCTACTTCTGAGCATCTGTCTTAGGAAAACAATCCTTCAAATATTTTGAACTTTGATTTAATTATTTATAATAGCTTAAAAGTTGAAACAACTTAAATCTCCAATCATATGGGGATGATTTATAAGTAATGACAATATATTCACTTAAAATAGTATTACAAACTTTTACAGTGCTGTTTATAAACACGTTATTAATAAAGACAATCAAAAGCACACAAATGCTCATCACATAATATTCAGTGAAGAAAAATCAGGAACAAAACCGTATATACATATCCAAACGTTGTAAAGTAAAAATTAAATGGAGTGAAAAAGATAGCAAAGAAATAACACAGGGGGTGGGTACAGCTCAGGGGTAAAGTGCATGCATGAGGTCCTGAGTTCAATCCCCAACACCTCCATTAAATAAATAAATAAACCTAATTACCCTCCCCCCCCAAATAACACAACATGTGAAAATTGTTCGGAGGTGATTGGAACCATTAGTGATTTGTGGGTTTTCCTCATTCTCATCTTATTACCCAAGATTTCTTTTTTTTTCTTTAATACCTAATAATGAAAAATAAAGTAAGCTGTATTTTTGGACAGGGAAAAAATTTAAAAGATGCATGTCAAATACTCTGCAATTTCTCCATCATAAATAATAAAACGCAATGATGTCTGTAGCACACTCCTGACATACCTAATCCGTTTTGTCTTCCTTCCCCAGAAAGCAGTCTTGCCATCATTATTGTAGAAGTGGGGTTTGAGCCAAATACGCTTAACAAACTCACGCAGTACACAAATGTCAGTAAACCCAACAGAAGAAAAAGAAGGCGAGACTACACCAAGAAGAGCAATCTAATGAAACGTAGATAAAACACTGTTTACTTGATACATGAAATGCAACAATAAAGTAGCAGCATCCCTTCCTGACCTGGGCTTAAACGAAAAAAATTCTAGGAATGGTGTAAAGTGGGCAAACTAGAGAAAGACACCTTAAAGGCACACTTTTAAAAAAATCTCAAAGGGGGTTGGAATGTTCTTATTTCAAAAGAAATGTAAATATGATACATACTATTTCTCTGTAAATTTGGTAAAAGGAGCCTGCTGTTTCCAGAGGAAAGAGAAGCAGTGTGTGGAGTTTAAATGTGCATTCCTTCACTTGCTGGCTGGGTGGACTTCTGCAAGTCACTTCATCGATCCCTGGAGGCTCAGTCTCCACATCTGTAAAATGGGGAAAGCGGGCCACCTCCCTGGGTTGTTGCCGGGAGCCACTTCTCATTACTGTTTTATCTATTAGGTACGCCCTCTTTGGCAGCACTAGGCGAGGTGCTTCACATGCCTTATCTTAATGAATCAGTAATAAGACAGCACACGTCGAGGATGTGTGGTTTTATAAACTCTACTTCCCGTTAGTGAATTGGTTTTAAAGAAACAGCCTGCCCCACGAAAGCTAGACCATAAGTAGAAGAGTCTGAAACAGGTCATTTGGTCCAACTCCCTGTCCTCCAGCAGGTCTGAGTTTGCTCACATGTGTAATATGCCTTCTTTCAATCATCAGGAATTTATTGAGCATCTACTGTCCGCCAGGCATGGTGCTGGATCTGGAGGCATAACTATGGACAAGGTGGCAGTGGGCCTCGTGTGTCTCAAGTGTACAGTCTTGTGCGGGAGGCAGATCAGAAAACGGATCTTGGCAACACAGACTGACATGTGAACCATAACAAATTCCAGCTTCGCTGTTTAGTACACACGTGACCTCGGACGAATTACTCCGCTTCTCCACACTTCAGTTTCTCACGTGTAAAGTGGGGACAATAATAGTTCCCACTTTAAAGGGTATTTGAGAGACTGAAATGAACTAATATGCATAGACCACTTAGACAGTGCCTGGCACATACGAAAGCTTTAGCCGTGCTTGCTATTAGATGGAGTTTGGACTCCACCGCGAGCCCAGTGAGGACTTTTGGTAGGGAAGTTACAGGAGACGATTTGTTTTTAGAAAGCCCTTCCAGCCGACCCTGTGTGGAAGACTCGAAGGAGGGTTGGCTGGAGGCAGGGAGTCCGGGAGGTGGCAACTGCCATCATCCAGGCGAGGGAAGATGTGACCCAAACTGGCAGTGAGGGGTAGAGCAAGGGGCCAGTCCAAGAGATTCAGAAGACTGAGGAGGACCCACCAGCAGAACCGAGAGACCCAGGGGATGAGAACGAGGAGCCAGCCAGGGGCAGCAGGCTCCTGGCTTGAGTGACAAGGACTTGGTTTGAAGATCTGTTTTTAACTTCCCACGTTTCAAGCCTGCATCCATAACAAGATAATGAGGTTCTTGGAGGGCAGAAACGGCTTTACGCATCTGTGATTCCTGGGGGCCTGGTACACAGTGGGCGCTCAATGAATGTCTCCTCCGTCCTGGCCCCTCCCAGCCACCAGCCGTTCCACTGGGCTGAGCCCCTGCCAAGGCCTTTACCACAGAAAACCAAACCGCAGTGGGTTTCCAGAAATGTGGAAAACATCCCCTCAGGAATCCAGACGTCCCCATGGCTCTCCTGCGCAGCAGAGAGGTGGCGGGAGGGGGAGGCCGGCTGGTGACGAAGGCTGGGAGCTGCAGGCCACCACTGTCCCAAAGGGCCATAAGTGGCCCGTGGGGAGTGCCTGAAAGAGGGGTCAGGGAGGGAAGGGAGGACCTAGAATGCAGGTGTGCAGAGGATCCGGCACATAAGGGCTACCGAGTAAGGCCAGAACAGGCAAAAATCTACCCCCATTCCTCACCCCCCACCCCCCACCCCCGCACACAGAGACCACCTCCTCTCCATTTATGGAGTATCTGTGAGGTACCCACACTGGGCTAGGCACACGGCTCACATAATCTCCCATGATCCTCCACAGCCCTGAGACTCAGGGATGATTGACAGATGAGGAAACAGACCCAGAGAGGTGAACTCACTTACCCAAGATCACAGCTCGTAAAGGAAGGTTTGGAGATTCGAACCCAGGCCTGTGTGGTCAGTCCTAAACCCTTTGCTTTTAACCACCAGTCAAAAGGCCAAAGCCTGAAGCTGGTGGCCCTTGAGGTCAACTCAGCATGCAGACATGTTTTATTTGGATCTGAAACTGCTTTAAAAAGTGGGAAATTTCACATAAAAGTCCAGGTTTCCGGCTTCTGGTTAGAAACCAGATCTGGCAACCCTGGGCCCACCTTTCCACAGGACCACAACTGGCCGGGCTGAGGAGTTGCTGCCCCTCGCCCCGCCCCAGCCCAAATTCCTCATTGATGGCCTCTGCTCGGCCCCTGCAAGCACCTGAATTTGGATTCTAGCAGGCTTAGGAGCACCCTCTTAGAAGACAGACCCAAATCATAATATGAGATTCAGTGCCCCCTTCCTCAGCATCCATGTGTACCCCCTTATCTCTTTTTCTTGTGCTTAGTGCATGGTCTTTAAAGTCAGACCTGGGGCCCATGGCTTCCCCTTTCGGAGCCTCAGTTTCCTCATCTCTAAAATGGGGATGCTCATCTGCCTATCTGCCAGGGCTATGGAGAGAATTACATATGCTTCCAGACTCTGGGTTTGGGCCCCACACACCCCCTCCTTCTCCCTTCTGTGGAGAATATGTTCAGGGGTGCTAGTGGTCCCTCAGGCCCAGACCAGGCAGCAGCTGTCAGAGCAGAACTGGAACAGGCCAGGTTTGTGGGTGCCCCTGGGCTGGGTGAGGTGCCACCTCTGGGCTCACGGCCCTTGGGCTGACCTTCCCCTAAAGCTTGTTGGTCTAATGAACTTGCTCGTTCCGTCTGCGTTTTGTTGCCCTCTTTAGAAGGCACACTCTGTGAGGCCTACGGCCGTGTCTCCTTCCCACCTGTACCCGGTGGGCTCACTGTGCGTTAGTAAAATCTTCCAGTGATGGAGGCCCTGAGACTCAGTCCCTGGTCCTTTTCTCTTGTCTGTCTACACTCACTCACTTTGTGAACTTCCCAGTGTCAAGGCTTTAAACTCCATACACCAATGACTCCACCGAGACCCGCTCCTGCCCCTGCCCCTGCCCCCCAAGTGCATGCCTAACTGCCTTCTCAGCATCATCACTTAGCTGTCTAGTGGACGTCTCAGACTCAGCGTGTCCAGAAGTGAACTCCTGATCTTCCGCTCCGAACGGCTCCACCCGCAGCCTTCCCCCTCTCAGGTAGTGGCAGCTCTGTCCTTCCAGCTGTTCAGTCGTAAAGCCATGATGTCATCCATCAGCTCTTGCCTGGATTACTGTAGTGGCTTCCTGGCTCACCATCACCCTGCTCATACCCTTACCTCTTGACAGGCTATTCTTTACGCAAGAGCCAGAGAAATTCTGTTACAACTGAAATCGATTCATTTCTCTCCTCTGTTCAAAACCCTGCAATGACGCACTCTGACTCAAGAGTAGATGCCAGAGTTCTTAACAATGGCCTACAAAGCCCTCCGTGGCCCAGAGCCCTCTATGACCTCACTTACGGCTCTCCCCTGCACTCAGTTTCTGCGACTAGCACAAAATCAGCCAACTAGCAGGGCAAGGAACAGACACTAGAGCTCAGGTCTGCTTTGACTTCAAGGCTCTCAGTTTACAAAGCACAACTTCATAGCAAGTCTCATTGCTTTCCCTGGACTGCAGTCTTCTCATCTCTGAAATAAAGATACTTCCTCCCACCTGGATGACACAGGAGGGGATAGGATTAGAGACTTTCTAAGATCACATTCCACCTCCGGTATTTGATGCATCTGAATGGGACTCAAGCAGGAGCTATGTTCTAATCATTTCTACATCTCTGGTACCTGAGATGCATGTGTGGGTAGAGGATGGATGGATGGATGGATGGATGGATGGATGGAATGTAGGTGGATGGGTGGAAAAGTGGGTTGGGGATGGATGGATAGATAGATGGAAGGTGGGTTGGTAGATGAATGGATGGATAGATGAATGAAGAGTGGGTGGGTGTATGGAAGGTTGGGAGTAGGGTGAATGGATTTATGGATGGATGGATGGAAGGGAGGTGGGTAAATGGATGAATAGATAGATAGATGAATGGATGGTTCGATAAAGGAATAAACTAATGAATGAATTAATGCATAAACAAGGGACACTCAGAGAGCTGAGAAGAGGGAGAGAAGATATTGAGGAAGAGCTGCTTCCTGGACTTTCTGATTTGGAGGACTGAGGTAATACCAAACCTGGGAGAGCCTCACTTGCTTACCAAATACACGATGGGAGCCCGAACTTTGGGAGGCCAATGGAATGGGAGCCAACAGGTCATCAAGAGGCAGATTACGACAGAGCAGAGAGCACAGACTTTAGTGTTAGAAGGACCTGGGTTCAAATTTTTTCACCGCAGCTTAAGACCTGAGTGACACCAAGCCCCAGTTTTCTCAGAGGCACTGGGGGTACATAATCCTTGCTCTCTTGTGGTCACTGTGAAGACTAAATGAGAGAGTGTATCAAGATATATTCTAAAGTGCCCGGCGCATAATAGATAAGCAAAAAATGGTGCTGCCATCATGGTTATAAAAGGTCTAAACCAAGGAGCAGGGCCAGGCCAGGTCTGGCACCTCAGAGTGGACGGTCTTGATGCTGCCCCAGAAGCTTTGATGCGGGATGCCAGGTACAGAGGCCAAATGCTCTGTCTATATCTGCCCATCTCCACTGGCTCCGTGGTCCAGCTGGCCGGGGCCTTGTGGAGTACACAGGTCTGCCTCATGCAGAGCAGGCCGGGCTGCATCCCTCCCTGACAGGTTCAGGCAGCCTTCTTTAAGGGGCCAGCCACCTGCCCTGCCCCCATATGACTTAGGGGGAGAATTTGGCCTCAGGGGCTAGAGCTTCAACTTCTCAGGAAGCTCTCAGACATGAGGAACTTTCCATCCACATTGCAGGAATTTTTTTGCAGAAAAGGAAAAAACTGAAAACCTTCATCCTTTGGCCTCTGGGAGAATATTCCTTTTATGTGAAACTGGCAGGGAGGGAAACTCAAGATTCCTTCTCCTTCGCCTAATTGATATCAACATGAAATATTCTGGTGTTGTTTTAATAAGACTTTGGTTTTCCAGCAAGAGTAGGGGAAAAAAAGAAAAAAGATCTTCTCCTGGACCAGAATATTTTTAGCGAAAATATTTTGCTTGCATCGTCCCTGCCCCCTCCCTTCCCTGTTCCTGCCCTGGCTTCAAAGGCACAGCAGTGCCGTTCTGGGGTGCTAAGCGGCTGCAGGCCCACACTCAGCACCCCCTCCTCCCCTTGCATGGCAGGCAGGCCGGCCAAGGAGTGCCAAGCCAGGAAGATATTTTTTCCAGAAGCGGCATCTGGCTCCTTGGCAGGCACACAAGCAGTTGTGCTGGCAGCCGGGGCTGGCCGGGGTCTGTCGTGTGTTTAGGCTGCTGCCTCTTCTGACTCTCTCCCACAGACACGATGTTCTCTCTCCTAGGCTGGGCCCCTGCTGCCCTCGCCCCTCGGGAGGGTGGGGCGGAGGGACCTCTGAGTGCCTGAGGGCTTCGCCCCTTGCCTCTCAACAGAGTCTGACACTGGAGACCCACCTGGGCTCCGTCTCTTGCCAGCTTGACTTTGGGCAGGTGGGTTAACCTTTCTGAGTCCTCAGTTGCCTCAGATGGGAAATATGAGTCATCACCCTCTCCATAAACTGCTCCGCCTGTCTGATCTGGCCTGGACCTGACTTTCCAACTGAGTATCTCACACTCTTCCCATCATACATGAACTGCCCCCCATCCCTCCCCGCAAGCATGGCCTCCTTTGCTTTCTCGAGCCTCCAAAATCTTTGTAACCTTAGAGCGTTGGCACTTGCTGTACCCTCTTTGCCCAACTTTTGAACACCTGGGTCCTTCTCCCACTTCCGGTTGCCACGCAAAGGCCACCTCCTCCGAGAGGCTTTCTCTGACTTCTCCGTCTCGAGCAGCCCCTTGAGCTGCTACCACATTTCCCTGGAGCTTTCCTTCAGAGCGCTTATCAATACCTGCTCTGTGTGTTTGGTATCTGGTGTTTGGTATTCTTCACCCCTCTCCTGCCCCCAGGCTAGGGGCTCCACGAGAGCAGGGATCTCGTCTGTTTTGTCCATCAGTGTGTTCTAGCCACGCCGAGCAGGGATTTCCCAGCGGCTTTGGATGAATTCAAGGACTCCCAGGCCCACTGGAGATGCTTCCTGATTCTCTCTTCAACAGCCCTCAGGAGTCATAATGCCCCCAGCCCATCACCCTGGAGAGGGGCACTTGGAAGGAGGCCAATGTTCAGCATGCGCCCTGACATAACACGTCAAGACCACCTCTCGTATCCCTTTTATCTTCATCCCAACCCTTCAAGGTAGGAATGATTATCACCGATTTGCAAATGAGGATTCTGAGACGCTGAGGGACTGACCCGCTGTCACACAGCTAGGATGCTGCCAGCTCAGCCTAATCCCTCTGCCCTCTTTCTCTGCTCCCCAGGGCCAGTCCGGCCACCACGCTGTGTGAGCTGAGGCTCAGGCACGATGCCATGATAAACACCAATGACAGCTCTCACACTGAGTTGTTTGTGCCATGCCAGGTGTTCTCCATCCATCATCCTGTGAAACCCACAGCCGCTCTGTAGGTGGTGATCGTGAAACCCCACTACATGGAGGAAGAAACTGAGGCTTACACGGATGACGTGGCCTCCCTGGGTACACACAGGAAGCAGGGACTGCCCTAGGTGCTCAGTGGAATGGCCTCATTGCCAGAGTGAGATCCTTCTAGCATTTGTGCTATGCTTTCTAATGCACCTTTAGTGCCCATTTTTGATCACACAGCTAGAATGTGACTGTGCTCAGTCATTAAATGGATGGATGGATGGATCCCAGAGCCAGATATGAATCTTGGTCTCCCTGGATAACAGAAACCAGGGTCCCCATTCTGCCTCTACCTTCCATCCCAGGCCGAGAGAAGGGTCTAAACCTCATGGATGTCCAGATGCCAGCTTTAAACTGAAGGTCTAGCCCCACAGTAAAACCACTGCAACCAGCCCATGCAGCTCTGTCTCCCCACCCTCCCCACCCCCATCCCCAGAGGGGCCAGAGATGAGAAATGACAGCCAACATCTGATTAAATCGAATTCTCCTGCCACCCTCCCTATGGCCACCCAACCGCATCTGTCCTTGAGACATCAGGATGAGGGTGCTGACAAGCCCCTCCCCCGGGCCTGTAGAGGACCCAAGGCACAGAGAGGGGGAGACACTTGTCAAGGTTACTCAGTCTTGGGTCCCAGGGTTAAGCTTGTCTGGGTGGGAAGGGCTTCAAACGCTGTTTTGTGAGCAAGCAGGTGGGGCCCGGCAGCTACCCGGCCCCTTTGCCACGGGTACATTGTGACAGCTCCCCCTTTGCAGATGGTGGCGTCTGTGGCCCAGATGCAGTCCTAGTGTCTGTGGAGAGACAGGCCCATCAGCTTCAAGACGACCTCTTGCTTCGTGGGCAGGTCTGATCCACTCACCAGACGTGAGGAGATACATCTAGCAGGGTTTTCTAGGCAGGGAACAAAGCCAGAATATTCCTCTGGACAAGCAGAGTATCCCCTTGGCTGCCCAGCCCTGCCTCCTTCTCTGGGTTTAAGCCCACACCCCAGCCTCAAGTACCCTGCTCACATTCCAGCAATGCTATACAGCACCCTGCAAGGCCTTTGAAAATGCCATCTTTTCTGCCCAAAATGCCTTTCCCTACTTTATCCCTTGAGGAATTCTTGCTCCTTCCTACAACATCTGGCTCCAGTGTCCCCAGCCCTGTGCCTTTCTCCTACCTGGCGCCTCTCATCCCGGCCCTCTGCTCCATGATGGCCTGGCTATGCGGCTGCTGCAGGGCTGGTCTATGAGCTCGGGGCCGCAGAATCCCTGTCGGACGGTCTTGATACCCACCCCGTCCCTGCACCAGTCCCAGCACCTGGCACATTTGGTCGCTGGGCCCTGGTACCCCAAGCCTCTGAAGGCATTATTTGTCCTGAAGTTGTAGGGGTCAATCTGGAGATGTGATTCATGTATGAACACTTGTCAATTTAGAGGAGTCCCTGAACTGCAGAGAAATGCAGCCTTTATCAGGGTTTTCAGATGACCCACTAGGCGCCGAGGGTGATTAAGGGCCATTGTTTCACATCAAATTTTTTTTTCAAATTGAAGTATAGTGGATTTACAATGTTGTGCAGCATAGTGATTCACATATATCTGTCTATCCATCTACCTGTCTATCATTTTTCATTATAGGTTATTCAAGCTACTGAATATAGTTGTCTGGGCTATACAGTAAGTCAGACAGGGAAAGACAAATATCATATATCACTTATATGTGGAATCTAACAAAGTGACACAAATGTACTTATTTACAAATCAGATAATTCTTTTCTCTCTGGCCACTAACACCTCCCTGGCTGTCTCCTCAGCCCCCAGCACCAGCCTGGCCCATACATCCTTGCAGAATGGAGACATGAACGAACGCAGGGCTCAGCTCAGCAGACCCTGAGCTGTCCAGATTTGCAGCCTCCCCCACCCGCTACGGCAACTGAGTGCAAATATCACGGGTTTGGAGCTGAAGAGGCTCGAGGTTGAATCCCAGTTCTGCCTCTTCCCAGAGTGGGAAAATGAGTGAGTCACGGGAGTGAAGAGGCATAATTCTGGAGTCTGAGACTTCAAGGGGTGAGGGCACTGAGTGCACGGGGTGACCGGGATGACCGAGGTGACCGGGGCTTTGGAAGGGTCTGTCCCGCCCGAGGTTGCCCTGCCTGTGGCTCCGGGGCAGGTGGGTCTGGGAGGGCCGGCGGGCCGTTTCCGCCGTCCCCTCCCTTCCCTCCCCGCGCCCGCAGCCAGCTGTGGGGCAGACATTCCTGGGCCTGCTCATTGATATTCAGGAATGGAACTCGAGCCGCTCCCGGTGCCCAGAGCGGGCGGGCACTCAGGCCCTCTGCCTGGGCCCTTCCGCCCAGAACTAGGGGGGGGAGGGTCTAAACACCCTCAGCAGCCAGAGGGAGCATCCCGGGCCATGGACCCAGAAGCTGGACGGCCGGGGAAACTGAGGCCCCAGGGCACTCCGAAGTCTGGGGGCGTGGATAGCTGGAGTCTCCTGACTCCCGGCACAGTGCTCACTCTCGGGAAGCCCTCTGAGCTGCCAAGTGTCCCCGGAGCTTCCTGCTCCTCCAGGTGCTTCCGAGTCTCTCCCAGCTCCATGCTACTCTCCCGAGACCCTGCTGAGGCCCCACGGAGGGAGAGGGGGCTAGATCGCAGGCCAGAAGCTGGCTGGCTGGCCTTCCCACACCTTCTCAGCAGGGAGACTGACCGGGAGGCTCCTCCCTCACAGCCTCCGTTTGCCAAGCCCCCACCTCACACCTCCAGGTTTTTGCAGATGGGCCTTGTTTTTCCTTGGGGTGTAAAAGGGCCGATCATTGCAGGCCGGCCACAAACTCCCAGCTCCTGAGGAGAGAGGCCCCTGACCCAGGGGTCATAGGATGAGGAGGGGGTGCACCTTCTCAGAGCCAGCTGGGACCCAGCCCTGGGGCTCAGGCCGACACGCCAGGGGGAGGCATAAAAGCCCCTGCACCCTCTCCCTGGAGCACCACTTAACCATCCACCACCACCACCTTGAAGCTCCTGGTCACTCTTCCCTGCCTCTTCCTGAATCCTACTGGGCCCAGGTGTCCACCCTTCTCCAAGTCACCTGAAGGACTCGGGGCCAAGCCTGAGACCCTTGAAGGATGGCCCACCCCCATCCACTCTGCACGGCCTCTCCCCTAGCTCAGCCTCCCACCTCTCCTTCTTCCAGAACCTTCCATGTTGCCCTCCAGAACTCCAGGTCTGTACACAGCACGCTCTTTCACATACCCACAGCTTTCTCCTCTTCTCAGATCCTCTGCTCCACCCCCTCATCAGAGCTGCCCCTGCCTTGAGGGTGTCCTCCCCGCGTGCCTTACCAACGGGAGTCTGGGTTTCTCTCACATCCCAGAGAAAGGAGAGCGAGGTGGCGCCACCTGACTTCACATGGCCACTTTCTGACCTTTGCTGCTCCTCCTGCTTCTCAAAACACCCAGGTGTGCAGGGCTGACTGGCTGCACCTCACCCCCACTACTGTCGTCTACCAGCCTCTCCCATTCCTCACTCGCTGAGGGCTCCCTTCTCAACCTGCCTTTTGACGTTGCCCTGGGTCACTTGGACCCCAACCAACTCCTTGGCCTTGGACTTCCTCTTCACCAATGCCCCCTCCTCCACTCCAGATCAGTTCTCATAACATGTCATCACCAGAAATGCAAGAATTCAAACATTGCAATCTCCAACTGCAACCCTCTGTCTTGGTGTTCACTTGCCCTCAGACCACCCCCGCCGCTCACTGACTGGAACAGCTCTCAAATGCATCCACTGGTTCTAGCATCTCTCTATCCCACTGTCCCCTGAGCTCCTGCAGGACAGGGTCACATGTTACTCCATTCTGCATCCTCACTGTCTGATCGCACAGGGCCTGGGACTCTGTAATGATAAAGGTCACTGTAAGTGCATCCAGCACACACTGAGCAACTGCCATGGCCCGGGCACTGCTCGAAGTGCCTTATGTGAGCGAATCATTTAATTCCCCATTTTAAAGGAGGGGAAACCGAGGCCACAGAGGAGCAGTGACGTGCCCAGCACCACACTGCTAGGAAGCATGGAGCCAGGATGTGAACCCAAGCAGCCCGCTCTGCAGCTCACCTGCCTGATCTCCCCAGTACGAGGCTCCCCTGGTGTAGCACGGAGCTACACTTGTTAATGGAGTTGAGTTGAACGGAGATACCTCCCCACCAGAGTAGAAGCAGACACCCTAGAGTTCAACCAACCTCCTCCTGTTCTTAGAACTGCAGCCAGAGATACCATTTGCCAAATACTGAAGAAACATGTAAGGGGGTGGCTAAAAGCTTAATCTGGAGGCAGACATTCCTCAGTTTTGAATGCCAGCATTTCACTCACCAGCTCTTGGACCTTGCTCAAGCAACTCATTTATTTCATGCCTCAATTTTCTCATCTTTAAAATGGGGGCCAGTCATAGTAAAAGTGAAACGAGAAGAACACACAGAAGGCCCTTAACTCCGTAGGAGGTGCAGAGCTGATGAGCAACAGATATTCACTGAGCACCTCCTATCTACCAGGCGCTGAGCTGAGTGTGGGGGTACAGGCTGGAAAAATAGGCTGGGCAGGGGGAGGAGCATTTACAATCACAGGTGTAGGACGATCTCTTAGGAAAACCAACCCCTGAGGGGTTTGGTTGCTTTAATAACAGATTTGCTGGGTTCTATCTAAAGCCAGCTTGTGCCTGAGGTGAAGCGCGCCTGCTCTCACACCTCTGTGCCTTTGCACAGGCTTCTCTGCTCAGATACTTCTCCCTCACCCTGGCCTAACTGGAAAACGCCTACCCAACCTGGAACGCCCAGCCCGAGTACTGCCCACTCTGTGAAGCTGCCTCTGATTCCTGCAGAATAGAATCAGTCTCCCTTTTCCTCTGGCTACCCCGAGCACATTGTATACACTCTTACCGAAGTAACCCTGTTCATTCACAGATTCAGTGCATAGATAGATGACAGGTCAATAGATTGATGATTGATGGATTGATCGATAGAGCAATCAACAAACATTTGCTGAGGACCTAGATACCTACTTTGGGCACTAAGATTACAAATCATACCTAAACATTAACAACTATTGAATATGTGCTATAAGCCAAGCAGTTTTAAATGCTTGATATAGGGGAAAGGATATAGCTCAGTGGTAGTGGCTGCTTGGTGTGCACGAGGTCCTGGGTTCATTCCCCAGTACCTCCATTAAAAATAAATTAAAAAATAAATATATGCTTGATGTATAGTCTTCACAACAACACTGTAAGAGAGGAGCTATGATTACCCCCACTCTACAGATGGAGACACTGAGATACAGAGACGTTAAGCTACTTTCCCAGGTCTCACAGCCAGGATGTAGCAAAGCCAGGCTTGCTGCCTGGGCTCTTACCGGCTCTACCACACTGCCTCTCATGGGCTGGATGAGTCAGTCCTTCCCCTTGAGTTTCGGCCACATCCACTGCTTATTTCTAGGTTGGCCCATCCCCCTGGTTTGCCTGGAACCGGGGGTTTCACACGACTTGAGACTTTCGATGCTAAACGTGGGAAAGTCCCAGGTAAACCGGGACAAGTCGGTCACTCTGGTCTTCCCTCGGAAATGTCCTGGAACCAGATGACTCCCACATCTGTCAGGTCCACACCCACCCTCCAAGCAGCCTCCAAAGGGAAGAAAACCTGTGTCCAAGTGGGATCCTGTCCAGAGGCAGGGAAGCCCCTCCTGGCTGCTCGTCCAGGCCCTCCCAGTCCCCAAGGTCTGCAGGCTGGCGGAAACGGACATGAGGAGGGGCCGGCCCAAGGCCTGCAGGCCAGGGAGGTGACCTCAGAGCAGGTGCTGGGCTCACCTCCTCCCCAGGGCCCGGCCGAGGCCCCGCCGAGGGGCATGCTCCCCGCCTCGGCCGGCTCCCGTCCCCAGGTCTCCCTCCGCCCAGCCGAGGTGATGCTTTTCCCGGTTCAGCCAGGAGCCGGGGAGACTGTCCTGCCTTCTCCCAGCGCCAGCTGGCCCTTCCGAGGTGACGGAGGAGAAGGCCATCCCAACACGCTAGGATTTCTCTCCTCTGCCCATCTCCTCCTCCTCCCCCCCGGCCCACTCTGGCCCTCGGCAGCCGCTCAGACACCCTCCTCCTTTACAGAAAGCACTTAATTAAAGCTGAAGGGAGGGACAAAATTCTATTAAAACAAAAAACAGAAAAAAAAAAAGGAGAAAAAAGAATAGGGTAAATAACACCAGGCCTGGAAAGAGGGTGCCTTTCAGTAAACACTGACTCCATTCCATCAGCATAAAAATATGCCAAATCGTCCCTCATTTATTTTATTATATTTCATTTTTTAAATTTTCTAGGGGGGTTGCTGGGTTTATTTATTGATTTATTTTCAGAGCAGGTATGGGGGCTTGAACCCAGGACCTTGTGTATGCTAATCATGCACTCTACCATTTGAGCTATACACTTCCCCTAACTTGTCCCTAGTTTAAAATAATAAACTCCTTGACTCCCACACTCCCCATCAGTGATCACCCTCCTTTTCTTCTCATCTTAACAGCAGAATGCCTCAAAAGAGTCTGTGTTCACTTTTCCCCTTTCTCCCGATCCCGCGTCTACCATCCCCACCCTCCAGGACGCCCGCATTTCTCTAACACCAAAGACTTCCGGTGATCAATTTGCAGCCCTTCCTCCTCCTTTTCCTCCTTCTCCTCCTCCTCTTCCACCACCTTCTCAATCCCCCAGGAGAACTGGGCGCGGGTAGTCCCATCCCTCCTTCTTGACACGTGGCTTCTGGACCCACTCTCTCCAGTTCCCCTCCTGCCCTCTGGCCACCCCTTCCTGCTGCCTTGGCTGATTACCCTTCATTTGCTGCCCCTGAATGTTGGAGAGCCTCAGGGCTCAGTCCTCCATCCCTGCAGCTGCCCTTGGGTGGATCCCATCAGTCTTACTCCTTCAGATATGCTCTCTGAACGTCTGCTACTCCCAACTCCTGTCTTCTGTCCGGACCTCCCTTAGACTTGCTGCTCTTCGAATATCCCTAATACGCACGGACACCAAGATCTTGAGCTTTCTGTCTACCTATCCCCCAAGTATCCGCAGAGCTGCCCCGTAAGCACCTTCTCCAACCACTTTATACCAAGTAGCACACACCATAAACATCTTCCACCCAAAACTTGCTTTATTGCTCTTGGTATCATTTTTCATAGCCTGTTATTTTATGTATTTATTTGCTTATATCTCATAGAATATAATGTCCTTCCTTCAGTACAGGCCCTCTCTACTTTGTTTCCTGCTTTAGCTCCAGCTCATCTAATAAATATGTATTATAGTTCATATACTTATAAATACATGTATCTTTAACATATAAACATGCCACATGCCCTGATGCTATACCAGAGCAGTACCTGGCCTGGAGTGGACACACAGGAAATATTTGTAGAATGGATGAGTGAATGAAGGGACAAATTAGTAAACAATAAACAAATAAATATGTATTTGAATAATGAGTGATTAAATTAATACAAAATTATGTTCATGGCAAATAAATGGTGGCATGCTAAGGAACACATGTCAGCAATTTAAAGGAATGGATTATTGATCTATGCAACCTCATGGATGAATCCCCAAGTCATTCATCAGAGTGAAAGGAGTCCGACACAAAAGAATGTACTCTGGGTGCTTTAATTTCATAAAATTCTAGAAGAAGCAGATTAATCCAGAGAGGCCAAGAGCAGATCAGGGGTTGCCTGGGGTTGGGTTACAAGGAAGGATGGATGGCAAAAGGGCACCTAGTCTCTTGGGGGTGATGAAAGTGTTCTGTATCTTGATTGTGGTGGTGGTCTCACTGGTGCCTACACCTGTTAAATCTCATCAAGTTGCTTCCTTTGAGTAGATGCAGTTTTGGGTACATAAATCAGCCCTCAGTTAAGCTGATTTTAAAGAAAAGAAATGTTAGTTCATGAATGAATCAATTCATACATTCACGCCCTCCCCCAACCAGCTACTCCAGCTGGCTCCAAACACACGGATATAACCTAATTGACACAGCTTAGCTCTCTTCTTTCCCAGCCAGACTTTTTCTAATGAGAGTGGGAATGGGAATCGGTATCTATTTAGTGCCTCCTATGTGACAGATACTTTGGCCATAATTATTTTACATCTTTCTCACAAAGCCTTGGGCAAAAATATTCCCATTTGACAGATCAGCATACTGAGACTCAGTAAAGGAAAGCGACGTCTCCAAAATCATACAGCCCCGAAATGGCAGAGCCAGGATTCAAACCTGGGTTTCTCAGACACTCTAGCTTCTTCCCACCAAGGCTCCTGATAGTAACTTGGGGTGTGTGTGTGGTCTTGGACGTGTCTCTCATCTCTCCTGAAGAAAGTGTTGCCACTACAAGGGGACCAAATGTGTTTCTCATCATTTGTGAGTGTTTGAGACGATTCAAGGAGAAGCAGTAGCCAGGCCTAGACGTTGTATCCAGCCCATTGAGGACAAGTACATCATCCCAGCTCAAGCAACTGGTTCAGCCCATGATGTCCCTTTGGGGCTGAGAGCGGTTGAGGGAGCTAGTCTGTGCCTCAGCGTGGGGCTCTGGGAGTTGTATCGGCAAAGCCAGGGATGTGTGTATATTGAAGCTGTGGTGAGGGATCCAGAGGAGACCTCGGTATGACTCTGCCCTATAAATCATAATCTACCACCCAAGTGTGAGGGAGAAAGAGGGGGAGAGGCAAAGGAATGCATGAAACTGACATTTTTGAAACCTTAACAATATTCGGGGCCCTGTGCCAGACACTTGCACACATATCTCACTTGAGCCTCACAGCACCCTGCCAGGTAGATAGAATTTTAGTTCCTTTTTTTTAGATAAAGAAACAGGCTCAGAGAAGTGCAGGAACTTGTATAAATCACATAAATGGTACGTGGTATGCTGCGTCCCTTCTACCAACTCTTTCTTCCATAATAAAGGTCTTGTTATCTTTAGATTTTCCCAGTTTAGCATTTTCCCCAAAGAAGTTCACTGCCTAATCCACATCTATTCACACACCCATCCACTCATTTATACACTCTTCCATCCATTTATGCCTATATCTAACCTACATGCATGATCATTCAATTATTCGTCAATCTAACCATCCACTCACACATGCATTCACACCGCCATCCATCAGTGCATGTACATATGCATCCGTCAACACGTCATCCAACCACAGATTCACTAGACAACGTCCAACTACCCAACCAACCATTCAGCCACCTCGTGGTCCACCCACCCACACATCAATCAATTACCCATTCACACATATATCCACCTATCTATCTGTCCCCCACCTGTTCGTTCAACCAATCATTCCATGATTCATCCATTTATCCATTTTTCATTCATTCATCCTCTCATCCAAACAGATAACCAACCACACACTATCCATCATCCCTTCCACATGTCTAATCATCCATTCTTCCTTCGTTGATCACTTCAGCTACCCAGCCATCCACTTTTCACGTGTACAAAAACACATACATGCTGCAATGGTTAATTTCATGTGCCAAGTTGGCCGGGTGGTGGTACCCAGATATTTAGTCAAACAGTAGTCAAGATATTGCTGTGAAGGTATTTTTTTAAATGAGATTAACATTTAAATCAGTGGACTCTGAGTAAAGCAGATTACCTTCCACAGTGTAGGTGGGCCTCATCCAACGAGTTGAAGGCTTTAAGAGGAAAAAAAATGTTGAGGTTCCCTGAGGAAGAAGGAATTCTGTTGCTTATAGATTTGAGAGATATTTTATAGCAGCATCCTCAGGCCTTGGTGACTGAAAGATGACAGTGTCAAGGAGAACCCCGTTGTTTCTGGCTTGAGAGTTGAGACGAGTGGAGGTACCACTGCCGAGAACGAGGAAGTAGGAGAGGAAGGGAAGGCAGTGGGCCGCTTTGGGTTGGCAGTTCCTAGGGAATATGTTGGGGGGGACATTCAGTAGATGGGGAGATATGATCAGCTGGAGATTAAGGAACAGAGAAGAGAGTATAGAGGCTTGAGTCAGAAGGAATAAGTAGATGACAATCCTATTTGAACAGAGGGGCCTCAGGGCCATAAACAGACTTCTATAGGGGAACGGCAAGGGGATCCCAGAAGACTGGTTTCTGCCCCAGCTGGGGTCCTGACCTCCCCCTGCTCTGAGCTCCTGGGAGGAGTTTGGCCCCTACCAGGGGGCCCTCCAAGCCGTTCCCTCTTTCTCTGGGGTTCATGGAGGGTTCACAGGAGCAGCCGGACCCCGTAGGGCTCCGGCACAGATGGGAAATGGGGCCATCGCGGGCTCCGGCCAAGGGGTGGGCCCCAGAGCTCCAGCTGGAAACCCCATTTGGGGGCTGCGGGGATGTGTGTAAAACTGCTCCCTGGGTGGTTCAGGCTGGTGCAGCTCAGAGAACAAACTGTTGTCTCTGCCATAAATCCCCTCGGCCATAAAGTTCCTTCCCCCCTGACCCCTTGGCTGGTGTGAGAAACTGAGGGCAGGGCAGGGCAGGGTGATGACCTCCTGACTCCGGGGCCACTGGCCTCCCAGCCCACCATGTCGCTCCTTTCAAGGCTTCCCGGGCCTGCTCAGGGCCCCAACACTGAGGGACACCAGACCAGCCTGGGAGTCAGAAGCCCTGGTTCAAGACCCAGCCGTGCCCTGGTTTCCCCTTAGGTCACTGTCCCCCATCCATATCTCAGTTTCTCATTAGCAAATTGCCTTTGAGATTCCTGTCTTGCCTCTGGAGGGGACTGTGGGGGTCAAGGAAAAGGGGCAATTTAATTCACATGCTCCATCATTTAACCTCTCTGGGCCTCAGTTTCCTCACCTGTAAAACTGATAAGACCTATCTCAAGGGGTTGTGTGGATAAAGCGAGTTACTAAATGAGGTTCTGCAAGCAAAGTACAAAATCCAGCGCTTTAGAGCAAAGCTTTTTGAAAGACACGCATGTGCCTTTCCCCTTGTAAAATGTCTAAAGGATGTTCAAATGGTCATTTAACACTTTGATGACTAGGGAAAATGTGACTCATAATAATTTTGTGTATTGCCTGGAAAATGACATGATATGTTTTGTTGCACCTCATTTTCCTAGGATTTTTATTAATTTATGTTGCAAATGTGTGTATTATATAAAAATGAATGCACATGGTACAAAACTAAGACTTTATACATGACAAGCAAGCCAACGTCACACCCCAATTTCCCAGCTACCTAGTTCCCAACCAGTATTTAACAGCTTTTTGTGTATTCTTCTAGAAAACTTTATATACATACGTATATATGTAGACAAGTGAGGGAAGGAGCCAACATACTGCTGAGTAATTGAGGTCACTGATGTGGACCACAGGGACCTGGAGAAGCAAGTGGAGAAAGCGTAGAGGAATCTGTGGTGTACCATGGAGATGGCCCCCTTCAGGACCGAGGCGCTCATTCCCCAACTGCCCACGGTGTCACCTGATGATGGTGCAGAGCTGAGTCCCTCTCCAGGAACTGCCCTCAGCCAAAGCGAGCTGCCTCGCCTGAGTCTACACCCTTCCCAGGGGCAGCGCACATCCAACAACTGGCCCCCATGCCTCAAATCCAACCACCAGGAAATGCCACCCCAGCCCCAGATGGGACTGGGAATGCCTTTGTTTCCATTGCGAGGCAGCTCAGTTTCTCCCTTTGCCCAGGCCTGCTCCCCTCACCCCCTCAGAGGACTCCCTGCCCATGATGCAGTGGTGCAACTCTAAAAAACTTGCACTTGCTTTTTTGGGGGAAACGGGTCATTACAACAATCCTGGAAGCAGATGGCTGTTGCCAAGTGTCAGAAAAGCTATGGTGTGTTCATCAGACCAGATGAACGAGAAGTGGCGAGTATACTGGAGACCTTGGTAAGAAACCTGCCTTACAGAGAGCAGGAGGAAGACTGCATGAAGAGTCAGGGAGCCACCCTATGGATGCTGTTTTTAGGGGTCCCGCAGTCCTGGGGCATGCTGAGTCAACTCCCTTGAAGGAAAGAACAACTTACTGCATCTCACAGGCGCACCATGAAGAAGGGAGCATGGTGCCTGGTGCACGTTTCACACTTGGCAATACTGTCCTGATCCATTGACCAAGTGACATGGAGGCTGGGCTGTGCATGGGAGGTGAGCAAGGAAGGGAGGCGAGCAAGGAAGGGAGCAAGCAGTCAATACGATCCTGAGCTCTGAAGCCAGGATGATGGGGCACCTGTGTTTCCATCACTTACGGCTCTGTGACCTCAGTGGGGGTAGTAACGGTGCCTCCCTTGAGGCTGCAGGGAGTTAGTACATCTAAAGCTTGTAGAAAAGCTCCTGACACATGGTAAATGCTTATTAACTGACTATAAATGACAGAGTGGCAATCAAAACCCAGGCTTAAGCCAAAGGTCCTTTCCACTGCACCACCCAAGAGATGGGACCAAATGGCACTAAAGCCAAGGAAAGCATGAGCTGCCCAACCTGGGTCGGCAACAGGGATGCCGCAGCAGTCATGGGGCAGCTCAGAGCCGAGGAAGACAGGAGGAGAGAGCGAAGCAGCTTCTGCGGCTTCAGCAAACACAGCCTGTGAGCTGCAGATTAGAGTTACCAGAGTCTAGGCTGGCCCAGGTGGGCTGCGGAAGTCAAGGCAGGTGACACGAGACACCACAGTAACACTGGTAGTAATAATACGTAGGCAGACAACACAGGGGTGCGGGTAAGAGGTATAAACTATTAGGTATAAAATAAGCTGCAAGGATGCATCGTACAGCATGGGGAATAAAGCCGATATTTTACAATAACTATAAATGGAGTATAATCTTTAAATACTGTGAACCACTATACTATACACCTGTAACTTATATCACACAGCACCCATACTTCAATTTAAAAAAAAATCAAATTTAAAATATTAACTATAAATAAAAAGCCCCAAATACCCTGTGGCTTAACCAAAGGTAAACTTACTTCTCACTCATGTCAGGTCCCATGACGGTGAGAGGTTGGTGGCTCTGCTTTAGGAGGTCACTCAGGGACCCAGGATTTTCCATCCTGTGGCTCCAGCATCTCCCAGCACCTCAGAGTCTGCTGGAGCATCTGCAAACGGCCAGGAAATGGGAGAAGAGAGATGCACAAAGGATCCCGCAAGGAGGCTTTGGGGCCAAGCGGTGGCCCCATCACTGCCACCACACTCCGTGGGGCAGATCTCAGTCACGGCCTCACTTAGCTGCAAGGGGGTGGGGAAGTGTAGACTAGCTGTGATCCCAGGGAATAAGAGAAAACAGATTTGGGGCACAGGTCGCCCTAGGCTTTGAGCAGGGAGACCAGAATGATGCTTCCTCCAGGCCATCCTTATGCTTGGCCCACAGCTAAGCACTCGGAAGTCCTCACAGACGCCTGCCTCCGCGCAGCGCTAACGTGCAGCTGGGACTCCCAGGACAGAGGCTGTTTACAGCCCATGGCCGCTGTGCTGGGTCAGAGCCTTTCCAGGCACTCACTGTACTGAACGCAGCCCTGCCTCCCCTGGCTTAGAACGCTTCCCAGTTGGGGTGGAGATTCACCATAGTCATTCATCAGCATCTGAATGCTGGAATTAGACCATTTGGGGTGAACCCAGCCTCTGCCCTTTGCTAGCTGGGTGACCTTGCTCAAGTCACTTAACCTTAACCTTGTCTTGTTTACCCAGGCTCTGTGACCAGAGCCCAGCGGAATCAAGATGAGATCATACATGTCCAGCCCAGTGCCGGGTGTACGGCAAGGACTCGTGTAATTAGCATCAGTCTTATTCCAACTTTTATTCCAGGTCAGTCAGCCTAACCCAGAAATACCAGCAACGGGAAGATCTAGAAAGAACGTGAGGCAGAGCTGATGGGCAGGCGGGGAAATGGGGATCTGGGGTCATCACTTTCTCAGTCAGAGGGGCCAAGGGAACACCCTCCTGACCTCCACTCAGCTCGCCCAGGCACGGGGCCAGGAGGCTTGCTCTGCTCCTTCCCCTGGAAGACCCCAGCCTGCTCCCTGGCTGCCCTGCTTCCAGCCAGCCCGCTCTGATCCATCCTCCACACTTCCTGTCCAGGGGGATCCGTCGAAAGCACAACCTCGGCGAGCTGCCCTGCCTGAAGCCGTGGTCCTCACCATGTTCAGGACGGAGCTGGAGTCCTTGCGAGTCTGCGCTGTTCACCCTGATCCTGAGCCCGTTCCACCCCCTAGTGCACACCGCACCCACATAACACCTGCTTTTTTATGCTCCAGCAACTCTGATTTTCTTTCAGTTTCCAGAATTCAGCAGGCACTCACTTTCTCTCTCACTGTGAGCCTTGGTACATGCTGGTCCTTTGGCCGGAAATGGTCTTTCCCCATCCCCACCTAGCTAACTCCCACTCATCCTGCAGAGCCCAGCCTTAGATTTCATCTCTCCCAGGAACCAGATTCATGGTCGCTGGAGATTTTGTGTTACACGACCCCCTTCATCTACTCCTGCAGCCCTCTGTCCTCTCCCCGACTCTGCATGCCAGTTTACTCTGAATGAATGGAGTGCTTTTATAACACTGCTCTGCGTTATAATTTGAGATGCCTCAACATTCAACTTCAGCTTCAAAATTCACCCCAAATACGCTATGTGGCTTCCGCCTTGGAAAGCCAATAACCAAACGCCAACCTCACTGTCATTTTTAGCAACCCTAAACTGTATGTGATAACTGGTCATGTATCATGTAGGTTTCCCATCACATCCAATCGCTGCAACAGCATCCGTAATACAGACAAGACACACCATTGTTAATATCTGAATATTTGCTTCCGGACACAAGCAATGATGCCAAATGTAACTCCGAGTGGAAATTGCCTTGGAGGATTTACGTCGTATCAGTCAGTGAAAGGGTGATGCATCATTACAAGCAGAAAAGCCTTCATAATTCATGACACTTGTGAACGCTGTTCATTTTGCGTACAAAAACAATCATTAAGAAAGTTCGGATAGTTCATTAAAGTTAACAAATTGACAGCTGTTGGAAGACACCTGCCTGTGGGTCTCTCATTTTTCTACATACCTTAGGAGCCGAGTTCTGATTTTCCTTTCCATCCTGGAAGAGAGATTTGGTGTCTCCCTCCAGAGCAGTGAGTGTGTCTCCCAACCAGTATAACAGAGAAAATGTCTCCCTTCAGAGCAAAAGTCAGGCGAGATTTCTGCCCATTTTAAGGATCCAGTTCCCTCCACTTGGGGCTCCTCAGCGGTGACACAAACCCACTGCATGCACAGCAGCCACCTGGCCCTTCCAGTCCCTGCACATCAGTCATATTCATGCTGCCTGCTCTGTTGTAGGTAAAAATGTCTTTTGCCTCTGACCAAGGAGTTTTGTGTCTTCTGCCAGCATCCATGAAGCAGCGCAGGCCAACTTGTTAACTTATTAGTAGGTAACATTCAGACCCTTTACAGCTCTTGACAGCAGTTTATTTGAATATTAAGAAAGAGTTTGTCTTAGGTCAGGTTCCTTGGGAAACTGGCTCTGAGATTGGAAGTTGGATGGATGGATGTATGGATGGAGGGGTGGATGGATATGTGGATGGACAGATGGAGAAAAAAGGAAGGACTCCTCTTGGGGGTTCAGGCAGGAGAGGTGCATTGTCTCCCCAGGCCTGGAGAAGGGAGGCAGGTATGAAGCAGCAGATGATGGGTGAATTCTCATGTGCCGCTGCCTGACCCAGCACGTCTCCTGTTTCCAGTCTGCACACTGACCCTCTCTAAGGAGGGCTGCGATTAAACCCAGCTGAACACTGAACCCCGGGGATGGGAACTCCACAAATTCTGCCCCCCTAACTGACAGGCAGATGGGGTTGTCAAACTCAGAGAGGGAAGGCTGCCCAGGATCAGGGCACAGACCGCCCCCCTCGGCTGAAGGCTTTAATCGAGGGATTATGCACATGACTGTTTTTGGCCAGGTGAAATTTGCGAAAAGCAGACAGGGCTCAAAATGCAGCAGAAACCTGCTTTGGATTTACAAAGCAGACCTCCATGAGAGTGGAGGGGGGCTGACTGGAGAGCTCCCTTTCCAAGAGGGAAGGTGGAGGAAAGTGGAGAAAAAAGGTGGGGGAGGACTCACCCCTCCCACACACCCACCGCGTGTCAGGTAGGATGCTGAGAGGCTTAGAAATGGCAGCTCCAAACTCCAGTCACCCCTCCACCACCTCCATGTGCAAGGACCACCTGTATGTTGCTACTGATAAGAACTCAAGCTCCCATCAGTAGGAATCATAACTGCAGTGAGGGCAGCAAACTTTCTATAAAAAAAGAGCCAGATAGTAAATATCCTGGGTTTGTGAGCCATGTGGCCTCTTGTCCAACAATCCAATCCCACTCGGCCATTGTGGTGTGAAAATAGTCACAGACAATCTGTCAACAAATGCATGGAGCTGTGTGCCAATAAAACTTTATTTGTATAAATAAAATATATTTTATTTTGAACTAGATTTGACCCACAGGCCATAGTTTGCTCACCCCAATATAGACTTAAGGTTATAAAACACTGTAGCCTATTTTAAATATTAGCATTGAACAAATTAAAGATTTTTCAACCCATGAAATACAAGATAGCCCCAAGGTAATTTCAGGACCTTTTAAGAGTATCAATTCATATAGCACCACAGGCAGGGCAGGGTAGTATGTTGTATAGGGAAACCTGTTAACCCCATCAGGGTGGTTCTGGGGCAGCCCGTGGAGTGGCCAGATAGTACACAGGGTGCCCAGGAAAATTTAAATTTCAGGTAAATGACAAATAATGTTTTAATAAATGTATGTTCATGCTTAATAGTTAGAAGGAACTAGAATATTTGGAACATATACTAAAAATAAATTGTTGTGTTTCTGGAAACATTTTTATTTGCTAAATCTGGCAATCTTAACAGTATGTGTAATCTCATGAGAAGAAACCGTTGAATGTCTGTCTATACCTACGGCCTTGCGCAATTGTGAGGCCAGGGCCAAATGGAACTGGTGTCCCCAGAGTCCCACCCCGACCCCACAAAGACCCCGGGGCCAAAGTAGAGAAGTCACCCCTGAAGTGGGCAGATCTAGGTTCATACCTCAACTGCTTGGCACTTAGCAGGAGCCCCATAAGTTTTAGTTGGGGTTTCCATTCGTTTGTGTCCTGATATGTTTTACACGCCTTTCGTAAATTCTATCACCGGTTCTGTGATCTTGACCAAGTTCCCTGACTTCTCCTGAGCCTTAGTTTTCCCATCTGTAAAACACGGATAACAAAAGAAGACCCTCTTTCAGGGGGTTGTGGTATGAATTAAATGAACCAATGCTTGTCAAATACTTAGCATGGTGCAAGCTGGCAATTAACATGCTCCCTGTGATTTTTAGTAAAAGCATAATAATAACTCACTCATGCGTCCACTAAATCCTCAAAACAATCAGAGAGGTGGCTATTAAGATCCCCATTTGACAGATCAGATAAACTGAGGCTCCAAGAAGCGAGGTCACTCACAAGAAATAAGCAGCAGTGATGGGATTTGACCCTGCAGCCCGGCAACAGTCACCTCAGTGACGGGCAGGGCTGGGCCAGCTCCACACAGCCAGGCCATAAAAGGCAGGCCAGGCTGCGGCGTGCCCTCCACAGATCCCAGACACAAGCCCCCCATCCCCACACCCCTGTGTGCTAAGCAAGTTCCCAGCTGCCCGGCAGGGGACAGACACTTGCCTGGAGAACAGGCACATTTTCACCTGGGTCAGGCTGAACTGCCAGGGTTTTCCCAGCTGCTGCAGAGAAGACGGGGAGAATCCTTTTGTCTCTCAAATATCTTCCTTCCTCAACACTGAGGACCTCTCACAGTGCCCTAGACAGGAGTCTTTCCTTGTATTTTGCCTGCGCATCATCTTTATTCATTTCCAGTCCTTACCTGACCCTGAACGTCTCTCTGGCAGCCCAGGACAGGCTTGAAATCATCCCATCAATGATGTGTCATGATTTGCTTAGTGCTAGTCTTCACCACCGAGCTCCGTGGGGGGCGAGACTTCGTCTGTGTGATCCTGCTCCATCCCAGAGCCTGGCGCCAGTGGAACCCCCTAAATTTGCTGAATGACTGACAAACTGAGGCAACTAATATCTTTCAGGCGTATTCTGTGTCCTGGCTCATTTATCTTCTTTTCCTCATTGCATCATCATACCAGTTCTTTGAGGTTAGAACTAGCACTCCCATTTTACAGATGAGGAAACTGAGGTTCACGGCCATAGTCACAGAAAGCACCATGACAGGGCAGTAAGAATGTGGGCTCTGCCACTTGCTGGCTATGTAATTACAGGCAAATTCCAAATCTGTATTATGGGAACAATCACCTTACCTACTTCTGTCATTATAGAGAATGATAGAAAGTACTCAGCTCAGCCTCAGGAACACAATTAATATCCTGTAATTATTAAAGTTAAGACTTTTATGAGTTATTAACACAATCAATACCATGTAATTATTAGGGTTATGATTCATGCACCTGGTAAGTGTGGAGCTGCATCAGAGGGAAGCAAGACAAGAAAAGGGGGGTGGGGGTGGGGCTGGAGATCACTGGACCTTTTCCTAAAAAGAAAGGCCTGGCTTTGCCATTCCTGACTCAGCCGACCGAGTTACCCCACCACCCCAGGCTGGGGCGGGGGCAGGCCGTGCTAAGAACTGAATGGGAGAGGAAAGGAAAGGGGTAGCCCAGGGTCTGGGCTTTTCTGCCCCCCTGAATAGCCATTCATCTCTGTTCTCCCCCAAACCTGGAATGAAAGCTTCTTGCCTCCAGGAAAAGGTGTAGGACTCAGGGTGGCTGAGTCCTCCCAAGGGAGCCCCGTTTCCAGGAGCACCTCTAGCTCAACAAGCATTGCGGGAAAGACCGCAGTTCTGGGGCAGGACCCACCTGAGGTCAAATCCAGGCTGGTCCACATGGACGTGTGACCTTGGGCAGGCAGCTTCAGACCTTGGGCCTCAGTTCCATTTTGGGGGTGGGGGCATGTAATTAGGTTTATTCATTTAATTTTTTTTTAAAGGAGGTACTGGGGATTGAACCCAGGATCTTGTGCATGCTAAGCACGCGCTCTACGCTTGAGCTATACCCTCCTGCTTGGGCCTCAGTCTGAGCCACAGAATGAGTACAGAAAACACACCATACTGGGTTGCTGTGGGAATCAAATGAAACTAATGTAAGAAAGGCAGCCGGCACACACTAGGCGCTCCACCAACGTCAGGTGGAGTTCCCTCCCTCCCCCTCTGCTCCTGCATGTGTCTCCCGGTCCCCATCTCCCTCCAGGTCTCCCTCTCTTCCCCGCTCGTCTCAGGGCAGGAGTTGGAAGGCACTAGAAGCCCATCTTGGAGGCAAGCCGTAGGCCCTGCAGAAGGGATCTAGGGCCAAGCATAACATCAGATTATTAAAAATGTGGATTGTAAACACCAGCATAACCGGCCAGAACACAGTGGCCACCAGACCACAGCCCAGCTGCTCCTCATGCCCAGGGCCACACCTCCTGCTGCCCCTGGACCTGGGATGGGCCCAGCTCCACAGGCACCGGGCACAGGCTGGTGTGTTTTCCCAGAGCTGAGCCCAGGGGCCCTGGCCAAACACTGTCCTCATAGTCAGAAGGCCTGGGGAACAGCTACGGGGTCTGTCCTCAGAGGGGCAAGGGCCTCTCACTCAACCCACCCCCTGCTCTTGGCCATCAGACAAGCCCTAAGGAGGTAGCCAGACGCCAGGCCCCACAGGGACTCTGCTCTGGCAACGTGGCGCTTGGTGCGGCACACAGACCCGGATGGGAGCACCAGCATCCCCAGGTAGCTGCTGGGTGAGCTCAGGCATGTCGCTTTACTTCTCTGAGCCCCAGGGTGCTTACCTAAAAGATGAGGATTTTAAGGGTCACCCCCTCCTCAAATTGTGGTGTGAGGGTTAAATGAGATAATTCATTTCACCACACAGTGTCTGGCAGAATAAAAGCATACCCTTGGTTCAGCCCCAAGCTCCACAAGATTGAGGCTGGAGACCAAGGTGGTCCCATCATAACTGGGGACCACGTGATCACTGGAGTCACCAATTTCGTTAGCACTCGAAGAGGAGCAGCCTGGGGGGAAGGGGTGAGTGAGTGGGCTTTGGAGCCAAACAGCTAGATTGGAACCCCAAGCCTGTGATGTCCAGTTGTCACTGCCCTAGCTGAGCCCCAGATATGGCCTAGCTGCCTGGCTTCATTTACTCACTGAAGAAATTATTGAAGTGATTCTTGAGTACCTACAATGTGTGCAGCTCTGCCACCGATGGAAGCATCAGGCTGGGTTCCTTCCTCAAGGCTGTTGTAACGATTCAGGGAGATACTGTGTGGACGACGCCTGGTGTTTGGCGAGCAACCAGTAGGTCGTCTGTCCCACGTTGATTACTGTCTGCCTCTCCCGTCCTTTTCCTCCTTCCTCCCTGCCTCCCTCTCCCTTCTTCCTGCCCTTCCTGCTTCCCTCTATCCCTTGATGACTCCTCCTCCCTCCCTCTCGTCCTCCCTCCCTCCTTCCTTCTGTCCTTCGCTCTTTCCCTCCTTCCTACCAGTGAGGGATGAGTCAGACGTTGGCCCTCTGGGAATAATCACATGGAGAATAGGGGTAGAGGGTCCACCTCATTCCCCAAACAGGTGCCAAGCCCTTCTTGGCAGGTGCAGACCACGGGGCCTGGAAGGAAAAGACAGAGTCAGTGGCTACAACAGAAGAGAAGGTTTAGAAAAACAACCCACTCGAGTTACCTTCTAAATGACTAAAGCTTTGGCCCCGAGCTTCCTTGCAGCCCTAAAGTCTCTGACCCTCAGCCCTGAGAGGGAAGGAGAGCGGGGCTGGATGACTCAGAGGCCCCCTCCGCACTCTGTTCCAACCCAGGGGCCCAGGGAAGCCCTTTTCGGGAGGGGACGATGTTGGTCGTACAAACAGGGACTGGCCCTGGGACTCCCCAGAGTCATGCCAGGGCCATGACCCCGCAGAGAACGGGGCTGTGGGGCACTCCCCGGCCAAGGCCTCGCTGGCCTGCCCTCATGCCAGCCTGCGTCACCTCCCAGCCTGGCTGAAACGTGAGCCCGAGAGATAGAGCCCTGGACGAGCCAGCCAGTTATGTCTTAACGCAATTTAGCTATAATCGCTGTGTGTTTTCCTTCACTATAATTAGTAAAATGTGGTTGTTTGCTGTGTTCCTGGAAGATGTCTGAACTGGGGCCAGCTCCCTGGAGCTTTTCTGACACGCTCTTCCAAACAGGCCCACCAGCACCACCATGGGTTTACCAACACTTCCCCCCCCCCTCTTAACCCGAGTCCTCCTGATCCCTGAGTTGGGGCATCTCTCTCCTGGCCCCCTGAGGACAGGTCCCGTGGCTCAGCAGCATGCTGGACATGCTGTAGGCGCCCAATAAATGTGGGTGGGCAATTGAGCCATCAAACCATCAGCAGTAACAAAAGGCACATAGGGAGGGAGTTCCTTTTTTAGGAATTCCACAAGGTCCTCAGAGAAGTGTGTGTGTGTGTGCATGCACGTGCAGGTGACACATGGGTGTATCCATGATAACCAACACAGCCAGCTCTGCTTGTGATTCGAGGTCTGTTTGTGCCCACCTGACACTGCTGGAGCCCCCGGATGTAGGTTTGAGGGCCCCAGGTGTCTCGGGCCACCCGAAGGGTACCAGAACTGACCCTGAACGCTCTGATGACCATGTGGGAGGTTGGGACGGGGCAAAGAATGTGGAGCACCCAAGTCGCACTGTCCTGCAATTCATTTCTCACATCTTCTGCCTTGGATCACAATGAGGTACAGTCTTTTCTTTGTCCTGTCATTTCAGGCTTTTGGCCACCGTTTATTGGGTCCTACTGTGCCTTGTCATCGACTGCTCTTGGTGGCTCTCCACTGGGTCTCATTCATGTACCGTCTCACTCCCCCACTTATTCACTCAATCAGTGAACATTTGTGATTGGGTTTTCGGTTTTTTGGTTGGGTTTGGTTTTTGCATGAAGGCTCAAGATTCACATTGCCCACCTTTGTCAAAGTCTCTCCCAATAGGAGACCCATTTAGGATAGGTTTCAGATTTTTTATTATTATTTGATCAGTCATTACACAAAACGAAGTGGCAATAGCACCCACCTCATGGAGTTCTTGTGTGTGGTTCACACCTAAAGGCGCAGTAGCTGGCACACAGGAAGTAATCCTTAAGTATCACTGATGACAATTATTATTTCACACAGCGGTAGAGCAGGCAGGGGCACGGGCTCCGCATTGCTTTGTGACCTCGGGCAGGCTACTTAACCTCTCTGAGGCCATGTCAAACATGACTAATGTGCAAGTGTCCAGTAAATGTTAATTATTATGTTGTAATCGTGTGGACTTTATTTTTTCAATTGACTTGTAATTCTTGAAAACCACTTCTCCAGCTGAGTCCCTAAGTGCTGTCACTGGCAGAAATCAGTTGCTAGCTGGGCCAGCCAGACTCTGCATCAAAGAATGCGGAGCTCTGGTTGGCTGAATTTGTTTGGAATCTGAACGTTCTGATTGGCTAGAACACTAGTGGGTGTGGCCCATTCTCCAGAGCACATTTAGCAATAATTGTTGGAGAGTGATGTCCAATGGTGAACTTACCTGGGTTGCTGTTCTTTCTCTTTTCTCAGTAAATCTTACCAGTGTCCAGCACTATGATTTTTGCAGATGAATTCCTCCCAAACACATCTCACTTAAAAAGTGCATAAATGTGGCGTTATTTACGCCAGTGGGCACTTGGATGACTGAAGTGCTAACGTGCTTGCGTGCAAGGATGCTGAGTTCCACATTCTCATGTTAGGCGGGTGGGTGTTCCTGGTCCTGGTGCCAGGCCCTTGCTCATGTAAGGAGCCTCCAGTTCTCCTCGCAATAGGGCACTTCCCTCTGCCAAGCCCTCCTCTGGCCAGATGCAGAAAGAGATTCATTTTTGAACCGTGAAACCAAATGAGGGATTCCTCCACCCCATGTGCCATCTCAGAGACCGGGAGTGGTCGTGCTTGTTCATTCATTCATTCACTTACTCACTTGCTATGCCTTAAATGTTGTGCTGAGCTCTTAGCAGATATTTAGATGAGCTATAACATCACGTAATGATTTGGGCCACAGTCAGGGAGCATCAGAAGATGTACCAAGGAAATCCCTGTAAGTGCTTCCCCAAAGTTCTCATTTCCCAAACATGGGACTCTCACCAGGTCTCTACCTCCCTCCACCCATTTTAAGACTTTACTGACTCCTCATTGCCCTTGGAGAAAACCACCTAACCCGACCCTCAAAGTGCTCACGGTGGGCCAGAGTCTCCTGATGCAGCTGCTCTTGAATCAACTTTCATCAGTTCCCTCTGCCTAGAAGCGTTCCAGACACCCTGGACACCCTGTGGGGTGCTATCCATCTCTCTGGACAGACAGCACCTTCTACCACCCTGTGCAGTGATTGGCATTGTGTCTGCCTCCTCCTTATACTGTAGCCCCTGAAGCCAGGGACCATACGGCATTTATTCTGATGTCCCTGATGGCAGCCTGTGCCACAGACATGTGCTGCGTGGTTTGCAGTTGCTCATCAAATCCTGGCTCCTCCATGTACCCTTCACTGCAAGCCCCACCAACCACATATGGGCCCCAGGCTCGAGCAGGTAGCAGAGAGGAGAGAGGACACATCAAATGACACTAAACTTGCTCTCAGTTGCCACCTGCTTGCCATGTGCCTGGCAAAGAACACGGCCCGTGAATTATTTAATTTTCATTAAGAACTTTATAAAGTTGGTGCCATTATGAGCCCCAATCACAGATGATGGAAAGCTTAAGTCTTTGCCCCAAATCACCCAGGTGGGGAGGATGGGGTCAGGATTTGTACCCTAGCTGTTTGTCTTCACAGCCTACACTCCTAAGCATCAGACTCCATAAAATTATAGAATAACCAAAGAAAATCTTATTTCCTGTCCCAGCTTTATGAAATGATCCTACAGTTTGTATGGAAGGATAACTGTGAGAGAAAAGCCATGAAATATTTGGGAAAAAAGAATGATCGGGATGGGGGAGGTCTTGCCCTACCAGATGTTAAAATGCATTCTAAAGTCACAGTACTTAAAATTGGGGAATTGACTCTAATCTCATAGGCTTCACACTGCCTTCTGCAGACGTGGAATCCAGGTCCCAGAAGGGAGGAAGTCACATAAGACAATCTGGCTCTCTGAGGGGGAAATGTCTAAAGTCACAAAGGGAGAGGAACCTGAATCAAGAGAACTTGAGAATAAAGACAAGAACTTCTTCGGAGGTGCACAAGCAACGAGAATAGAAATGGTCTTCCTTTCTGCACCCTTGGCAGGCATCATTGATCCATCTCTGCACTCTTTCTGGCTGAACCAACACTGCTTGAAATTCTTATTAATGCAAAACTGCAGCCAATTAGTGGGGATTGACTCATGAGATGAAAGTATTTGCCATCTTAATCTGGGTCAAACCACCTTCCCTTGCAGATGATGGACTTGGGTGTGGAGTGGGGCTGGAGCCCTCACACCAGTTCAACCAAATACCATCTCGTCATATGTCAGGGGGGCCCCCCTTCCCCACCATCTCCAGACACAGTCACTCCAGCCCCACCCCACCGGTGGCTGCAGGAAATGCAGTGCCCTCCTGAACACTTCTGAGATCCAGAGTACCTGCCTGCCCGCCTCTCAGTGTTTTCTGTCTGCTCCTCCAGAAGCCCTCTGTCGGCAGTCCTGTGGTCACTTGCCTATCTGGTCACCTCGGCTGCCGGCTGCTGGCCCCTCTCCAGCTCACTTTCCCCCTAAGCATGGACACAGCCCTTTCTCCTTCATTCCCCAAAGCATCTCGGATACAGGGCTTCTGCCCATGACTGAGGGATGTTCCTGCAATATCCCTGCAAAAGAATATACTCTGTCCCTGGAGATTCCTTGGCCCTTTACCCCAACGAAGGGAATCTCTTGCATATTCCTGGGGAGTGCTGGGGTTCTTATCCCCCAAAACCCAAAGCCCTGCTTTAGGGCCACCAAAAAAGGCAGCTTCCCTTGGGAGGGATGAAGGTAGCGCGGGCATCATGATGCAGCCAGCCAGTAGGCTCACAAAACCACATTCTCCGCAGCTCCCCTCCCCCATCCTCTGCTCATGCCGTCCCCACGGCCTGATTCACCCCCTCCTCTTCCACTGCTTCCCTTTCCCAATCTTGTCTCACCCTCAGGTTAGGTTTTCTTTCTCTGGGGGAACTTCCTAGGCTGTTAGGGGTCCGGCCTCAAGGATCCCATAGGCCCCTTAAAACATATTATCAGGTTGGATTTGGCTTACAAGTTTGTTCTGCCCAGATTTTTCTTTTTTTAAAATAGTCTTTAACTTCACACTTTTTCCTCCCAGATTTTTAAAAATTAGTTTTAGTTTTCCAAGTTTTGGGAAATGGAGGAGTTCAGACAAATATCAAAATTTCTGCTTTGGCTTAAGAAGTTGGAGGCTCTGATGACATGGGGCCCACATGGCAACAAGTGATTAGCACTGAGAGCAGCCACCACCACCCCACCCTAAGGTGTGTCTCCGAGGTTCACCATAATCCTCACTGTTCCCTATTGCCTCACACTTGGCCCCTTCATTTACCTTGCCCATCTGGACCACATTATGAGGGCTTGTGACCCCTATGCTGATTGCGTTGTGTGTCCCTAATCTGTCTTCATCTCTCTAACTGGACAATGAGTTCTACTTAATCTACTTAATCTGCAGAAAGAGGGTGAATGCAAAAGTGTTCCTACCTCACCGGGTTGCTGTAAAGGTTCACTGTGGTCATACTTAGCACCAGCATGGTCCCCAGGAGTGCATACATACTCAGCTCTGATCCCCACAGCCCCTGGCTGATCCACCAAACTAGTCTCCCCCAGCTGCAGGGATGTGTTGTCTATTTTGCAGTGAACTTGGTTCCTCTAGCATCACCACAGAGGACAGAAAATTCCAAAGATTCAACTCTTACAAAAGAATAAGGTGAACCCAAGGCAGGGCCTGGGATGGGGAAGATATCCCATTACAGCGAAAGAGTGCCTCACACACTGCAGGGACTGTATCCCACCCTAGGGCTCGTGGGCTAAATAAGCTGCCATGAGACCATGGAGCCAACTCACATGGCCTCAGGCTGCTCCAGCGTCTTACCCAGGAGAACTCTGGGGCTGCACAGGGGTGAGAGATGGGACAGGGGCTGCTTGTTTGGAATGGTTTAGGGAAAGTATTGTTAGAGATTATGAGGGCCCAGATGTCTATCCCCTAAGCCACCTCTTGGCTGCCACTGTCTATGACAACCCACATGTCCCATAGGTCTCCAGTCAGGGCTGAGGTCTCCTTGCCAGGGGAAAGATGTTCACCGTCCAGTCGTTAAAGCCGAGGACTAAAGCACCTGCCCCAGTCACCCCAGGCCCTGACCCAGACAGAATCTTGTACTTGTCTAGAAGTCAGGGCAGCACATATAGCGAGCAGGCAGCGGATGAGGGGCCAGGAGGCCTGGGCGCTTCTCCTGCCCTTAACCAGCTCTGCGCCCTCGGCCAAGTCCCTGTTCCTCTCTGGGTTGCAGAGAGGGGTGCATCTTGCCAAGGATCTTCCAGCTGTGGCCCAGGGAGCCTCAGGCTTCTGGGTTTCCATCTCCTCTGCTTTCACACACGTATCTCTCTTAAATATTGGGACTCTGGATAAGATTCATCTAAAACAAGACAGGAAGCACAGTGTAGAAGTTAAGCGTCACAAGTTCTGTAGGCAAATGGGCCTGAGTTCAAATGACTAAGCTTGGGCAAGACAGTTGGCTTTGCTGAGCCTCAGTTTCCCCATCTGTAAAGTGGAAATAACTAGAACATATCCCATGGGTAGTTTCAAATATTAGGCAAACTCACGTACCCCTGACACATGGAGTGCTTCATGGATGTAACCTGCCAGTGTAATTATTAAAAGACCTGCTGAGTGTTTTTTTTTTTTTTTAAGTCTGGTCTGGTGGTCTCTGATCATTTCGTCCAGGCTCCCATCTCTAGTTCCCCTCCCAGCCATCATTCCACCCCTGATGACTGACTCTGCGGTCCCCTGAGCCTTCAGTTCTGGGCCTGAGATTGACCCTAGTTGGACATGGATGCCGGTCCCAGCACCATCGCTCACCAGCTGGGTGACCTTGCGTCAGTCATTTTACTTCTCCAGACCTCAGTTTACCGTCTGTTAGGTGCAAATAATGGCGCTCTCCACCTCCTAGGGGTGCTGTGGGGGCTGGCACAGCACCTGACACATATAAATACTCAATGAATGGTGGCTGTTATCATTAGGTTCAGTTGGGGTGAGCATTTTGGTTTTGTTTTTTAATCACGTTTTGGGGAGTGGTGGGCGCCCTCTAGTGGTGGAGCCCCACATGGAGGGGTGCCTTATTCTCTAGCCTGGGGGCAGAAGGAGAGGGAAGGGGGGGGACAGTTGGGGCCTAGACCTTAGAGGTGGACTTTCTCGGGACTGGGGATGAGTCTCAACTCAAAGCCACCACAGCTGGGCCTGGTGGGAAGGGAAGAGTGGAGAGGTCCGGCTTGGATCCCTGGGTAAACTTCTCCGCAAAGTAAGAACAGTTCACACCACGGAGCTAAGAGACAGGCCTGGGAGGGTACGAAGGCATTTCTCCTTCTTCTATGCACCGTCACCTCATCCTCCAGCTCCATTTTACAGATGGAGAAACTGAGACCCACAGAGGGGAAGTGACTCTCCCAAGGTCACACAGAGCACTCAAGGCAGAACACAGACCAGAGCCTGGACTCCAGGTCCAGTGCTCCCTACCATACAAGGTCAGCTTGGCCAACCCAGGCAATGGGGAGCAGAGGACATTTTCACTGAATCAGAGTGAAGTTTCGAAGGGGAATAAAAAAAAGAAGCAACAGGCGAAGTTCCCAGGGCTGGAGTCCTGCCCAGCCGGTCCCAAGGCTCAGGGAGGGTGGGAATGACGCAGCCTGGGCCCGTGGCAGTCTCAGGAGCACCATTCGCCGGGAATCCGCCTGCGGCGGCAGCCAGAGGACTGCAGAAGCTCCGGGAAGGATGGCTGAGCCCCGGCTGACTCCGCAGGGGCTCCGTGCATGGGACACAGCGTGAGCTCTGGACCCCTACCCCATCTTAGCGCCTGCGAGAACCCCGCCCACAGTCACACACACAGAAGCACCCAGGCACGGCGGTTCCTGGGTGGGCAGCAGAAGCCTCCTCAGTGGGGAAGGGGTCAGCCTGGAGCAGGGAAGTCCCGGAAGACCCATGAGGGGGGGCGGCCACGAGCAGGAGTCCAGGCCCAGCTGCCGGCTGAGGCCAAGGTCCGAGGCTGTGGACACAGCCAGCTCACTTTCCCTACTCTGAAGGCCCCCTTCCTGTCTTCCAACCTCGGAGGCCTCACCCACTGTGTGTCCTAAAAGTTTTCTCACGCATTATAGCTCAGCTGAGACTCATACTGCCTTTGACCATCTTCCCAATCTACAGATGAGAAAGCTGAGGCCCAGGAAGAGAAAGGGACTTCAGGGCTCCAGGGCCATTTCTACCCTGCATAACTGTCCATCATTCTTGGAGTCCATGAAATTAGGCTGGAGGGAGGGAGGAGCAGATTCTGTTCAGCCGGAGAAGGCCACTGGCCTCCAGGACCCTGGTGAGATGCCAGCTCTATCCCCTACCCCAGCTCCCAGTGAGCGTGCAATCCCAGGGCACATGGTGACAGGAAGAAAGCAGGTTTTGGCATCAGATGGACCTGAGTTCAAACCCTGACTACCATCTATTGTACCCGCCTATTCACATCAGCTGCGTTAACTGAGCAAATCCTTTCAACAGTCCTCTGATACGGTATTACTGATGGCTCCATTTATGGATGAGGAAACTGAGACAGCTGGGAATGGGCAGACTGGGGGCTTGCGTCAGCCTGTCTGGCCCCTTAATTGCTACAGTGTCCACTTATGAGGCATGAAAATCTCATCATGGAAGTTAGATGGGCTGCGGGGCTGGGAACTTTGTGTTGAATGGAGGTGATGTCACCAGAAGGGAAGGTGCCCTTAAGGGGCTGGGGGATCTCAGAGAACAGCTCCCAACTAGGGAGCGCCCGTCCCTGCCAGGATCTGTTCTGAGCCCTTGGATGTGCTGGGTCTGGGAGACCAAGAGGAAACTGAGTCAGGGAAGGGCTGTGGTTGGCGTTTGGGATCCCAACCTGGTCCCCTCACCAAGTCATCTGCTCCTTAGTAATGCCTGGTGTGCTTCCCTGGGTCTGGCCCAAGACCGGCTCCAAAGGAGAAGGTAAATGAGGGTCCCAGCCCTATGGCCCCTCGAGTAGGAATAGGACCAGCTGGACACCTTTATAATGAGGAAGCAGGAAACCGAGGCATCCCTAAGAGGGGGTGGCCCCGCTGCCTGTGCCCGAGCTCTGACTCCAGAGCTGAGAGGCTGACAACCCCCCTGGCCCCTTCCTAGCCCAGCACACCCCTTTAAGAGATCTGGCCCCTTTAAGAAGGGGATGGGGGCAGGACCATTTCCCACTGTGTGCCCCCTCCAGCTGCAGCTGTAAGACTCCTGGCTTTCACACCCAGGCAGAGCTAGGGGTAGGGAGCCCCCTGCTCCTGCCTTGGCCTTTAGGCCACCCCCCAGCCGGCCACAGCTCCAGGTCCCATTGCCTTGGTCCTGGCCCCTCTGCAGCCCCAGTCATCCCATCCGCTCTTGATTCCGTTCCCTGGCTGGGACTCCTGGCTGGGGCTGTTGTAGCCCGGCCCTTCCCATTCCGTGCTTGGCAAAGGGGTGTCTGTTCTCGAGCCGGGGCCCAGGGGGCTGGCCAGGGCCAGCGATGGAGCGGGGGATGGAGGGCAGGGATGTCTAGAGGGAACCCCCTTTCCTGAGGAGCTGGCTCCACCCACCACAGGCCTGTGGGGTTAGGGCAGGCAGAAAGGAGACCAGCCCATACTTGAGGGCTGGAGAGCATCTATCACCACGGAAGACCAAAGCAAGCAGTCAGGCTTCTAACTGATTGAGCAAGGAGTGTCCAGACTCATGTAAGAACAGAAAGACCCCATCTTTCTGTTCTGGGCAGCCTTGGCCTTTGATGATAGGAGGCGTGAAACCAGGAGCTGGGTGAGCACCGACTCTGGGCCTGGCAACTTACGCCTGTCTCTGCCTCCCTCCGCACCTCAAATTCTCTCCCAACTCAGAGAACATGTTAGAACCTGGGCTTTGAGGTCAGACAAATGCTAGGTTCAAATCCTGGCTCCACCATTTTCACCTGCATGATCTGGCACAAGTCATGTCACCTCTCCAGCCTCGGTTTCCTCTTCTGTAAAATGATACTGATTCCCAGCACGGGGGGCCGTTGTAATAAAAGCCTGGTATGTAGAGCGTGCTCTGTCAACTTGCATTCCTCTCTGTGGGTCTGCCTGCCCCCCACACACACACACCCAGGTCTCATCCACCCCAGGGAGCGGGATTCCCACCCCACGTAGCAGTCAGCTCTACCGTCCTCCTGCCCGCGTACAGCGGATGTTCAGCAGGGATGCGAAGAGCCACGTGGCAGCCTCTTGCAGAGAGAAGTGCAGACCCTCACTGCAGAGGCTACCTAGGACCCAGCCCACTGTCACCCACTGGAATCAAAGTGAAGTGGAGATGGGCCGCCGAGAGGGAGGATGGCTCTCCCCAGAGCTGAGTCAGAAGGTCCCAGGTCAAGTCTCCACCTGCCATTTTTAGCAGAATAACCTTCACCCTTCCAAGCTTGGCTTTGACATCTGGGAAGTGGGGCCCACGGGAGGGTCCCCAGAGGCTCCAGCCGGGAGGTGGTTTACGAGCACCCGCCCAGGGAAGCCAAGGGCTGCAGATTCAGCCCTCAAGGCTGCCCTCGCCTTTGTTTGCTTTATTGAGTAAAAGAAAATACTTTGAACATTTTATGGGGACTTGGGGAGGGGAGGAGGGGTCAGAGAGAGGCTTCATCCAAGAGAAACAGCCTCCGAGGAAGATCCTGCCAAGAAAACCCAAGGGCGGGGGCCAGGAGGGTTCTCCTTTGAGCATAGCCCAGGCCGGGAGCCCGAGGGGACACCGGAGCCCGGAGAGAAGACCCGAGGGCTGTGCCTGGGGAAGGGACCCCTCGGCCCACTGGGTGCCCGCTGGGTAATGAGCAGAGGCAGCCAGGCCCTCAAGGCTTCCTTTTCTGCTGCTACTGCCTCTGCCCCCAGGGGTCATCCCAGAATCCCCCAGCTCCCCACTCCCTCCCCCTGGGGCAAGTTCATTCACCCCCTCCTGCTCTCATTGACTCCTTTATTCGGTTGCACAGATGCCACTTTTCCATTCATTTGTTCATTCATTCATTCCTTCTCACTGGTTTGTTCATTCATTCATTCACTGACGTATTCGCTCTGAGGTGAACAGTCACAAACCCTGACCTCAAGGCAGTCTCGGGTTAGGACAGGCATGCTCCCCACAGACGGTCTCTGAGGGAGAGACAGTCACATGAGGTTGCAGGAGGCCAGCGGTTTAACCGCAAGGGGCTCACAGCCCGGGAGGGATCTGGAAAGGTGAGGGGAGGGTGCCAGGTGGTGAAGGCGGAGAGAGGGCAAGCCAGGGAAGACGGCAGAGAGGTAGGCAAGAGGAGGTGTTTCAGAAATGGGAGAGGAGACCAGGAAAGGGGCCAAGCTCATCACCCATCGAGCAGACTATCCCGGGGCCCCAGCAGGGCACTTCGCAGGGTCCCCCAGGACTGCTAGGGCCCCTCACCACCGAGAAGGCCAAGATCCCCTGGAATTCCTCAGCATTCCATGTGGGCCTTGTCTCCCCAGCTGGGGACAGAAGTTGGCCCACAGCGGGGGCCCCTGCCATGCAGCCTGGGGAAACCCTGTGCCCCCCCCTCAGGAAACCCCCACGTTTCCTGCCGTCTGGGTCTCACAGAGCTAAAAACCTTCCTCTGGGCTCCCGGTCCTCAGAGGCCATGGGTCTGCCAAAGCAGCTCGAAAACTGCTGAGTGTTTCTCTGAAGGAGGAGGAGGAGGAGAGATAGAAGTTGAGAGGGGAAGGAAAGAAGGCCTGGAAAATGGAGGAAGCTGGCCGCAGGTTCCGGTGGCTCTTGCAGGAGCCAATGCCCGTCTCCCACGAGCGTCGTCCAGGGGAGCCCCCAGGGTGCGACCGGGCTCCTACAGGGTGGGGGCCCTGGTTCCAGGCCCCATCTCCACCCTGAGGGGTCTTCCAACCAAGTGCATGATGCTCCCCAGGGAAGTCACTCAAGCCCTTTGCCTCAGTGCAGCGCCTGAAGGCGTTAAAAACTCCCAGGTCACCACTCCTGCTGGGGTCACTGGCTGTCATCCGGAACTCCAGGAGAAAGCCCTAAGATGGCAGACAAGCTCCGCTTACTCCTCAAAGCCCAGCAGAAAGAGGAAGTTCTGCATGCCAGGGCCATTTTCACCCCTTACCCCAGGAGTGATCTTGGGTCAGTCAAACCATCTCTCAGACTGTCGGGGTCACTGGGGATGATAATGGCTAAGATAATAATGAGTCGTATTTACGGAGCGCTTACTGCTTGCTCGACTCTGGCTAAACACAGATCTCATTTAATCCTCACGACAATTCTGTGAAGTAGGTACTTCTATTTTTATCGCCACTTTATAAATTAGGAAACTAAGCCCAGAGAGAGTAAGGAACTTGCCCAAGGTGATCCAAGCAACAAAAGGGAGAACAAGGATTGCAGCCGAGCCACTGCAACTCTAGATTCTGCACACCAGACTGTTACATTGCATCTCACAATGTTTTCATGCATTTGTTGAGCAAACAAATATGGAACATCTTTCCGTACTGGGCACTAGGGATGAGAAAGTAAATCTTGCATCTGCTCTCAAGCAGCTTCCAGCATATTGAGTGAGGCAGACAAGTAACCAATTATAATGTAGTGTGACTGCTGTTATAACAGATAAATTACACGGTGTTGAGTGTATTAGTCAGGGCATTCAGTGCAAGCTGCCTTAACAAATAACCCCAGCATTTCAGTGACTTAAAAAGACATCCCACGATCCAATGCATTGGCAGGGGTTTCTGCTCAGTGAAATCATTATGAGAGCCGGGCCTCCTCGGAGTCCTCTGACTGGAATCCTCTACTGGATGTCAGCCAGCAAGCAGGAGGGAGGCGTCATGGAGGACTGCGTGGAACATTTTACGGCCTGGCCCACAAGTCATGTACCTCACTTGCCCATGTTCCATTGGCTAGAACTGGTTACACTGCCCCACTATGCGGGAGCTGGAAATTGAGGAGCCGGGACTGCTGTGTATGTCGCACATCTCTGCCACAATGGAGGAGACAAAGGAGAATATCTCTCTACCTGACCGAGCAGAGAAGCTTCCCAGAGGAAGTGAGGACGGAACTGGGTCCAGCAGTGAGGCGGGCAGCGGGAGGGCATTCCAGGCAGAGAGAACCGCCCCCGCAAAGAACTATGTAAGATCACTTATCCAAAAATACTTTGCAATGAATTCTACAAATCTCAGTTATTATGATTGAGTAATTTCCTGAGAAGTAGAGGGAAGGAAGGTATCTGAGGTCAGGGTGCCCAGAGCAGACTCTGAGCTGAGTATTTGCGGGTGCGTGATTTATTAAGGAGCTGTTTTCAGTAAGAGAGTGAGGGGAGGATGACAGAGAAGGGAAGGAAGCCAAGTAAGGGTGCACACTGGGGCAAAGGCCCAGCCTCGGCCTGATCCTGCAGGGAGACTGGGGCGGACGTTACCCTCAGAGTTTGCGCAGATTCTGGACACCAGCCCTGGGCTTTCATACTGCAGTACCAGCCAGTCACTGGCCAGGGTGCAGAGTGGAAGGAGAATGCAAGTTCTCAGGCACGGCCTTCTCTTGGCCTCTGTGTAAAGCATCTCCAGTCCCGGGCAACCTTGCAAATACAGTGCAGGTACAGGCCGATAGACACAGAGAACACGGACGCCAGGAAAGATCAGGGAGCCGGGGAGAGCAACAAGAGTGTGACAGTGTTGGGTGCAGAGACAGAGAGGCACTCCAGGGGGAGGGGGACCAGGAACACTGGGCCCGGCAAATTCCTATAAGTTCCGAAGACTGTACCCTTAGGGCCTCTCTAGCTGGAAGCAGGCAGAACTAGAGGAAGAGCTGTGGACACAGAACCTGAGCTCCGATCCTGACTCTGCCACTGGGTGAGTGTATGGGTAACCCTCAGAGGGCAGCACCCTCGTCTGTAAAATAAGAATGAGAGCATATTGAATAAACAAATAACCCAATCAAAACTGAGCAGAAGACCTAAAGAGACATTTCTCCACAGAAGACATACAGATGGCCAACAGGCACCTGAAAAAATGCTCAGCATTGCTTATTATTAAGGAAATGCAGATCAAAACCACGGTAAGGTATCACTTCACACCAGTCAGAATGGTCATCATCAAAAAGTCTACAAACAAATGCTGGGGAGGGTGTGGAGAAAGGGGAACTCTCCTACACCGTTGGTGGGAATGTAAATTGGTGCAGCCACTATGGAAAATGGCATAGAGATTCCTTAAAAAGCTAAAAATAGTTACCGTATGATCCAGCAATCTCACTCCTGAGTATATATCTGGAAAAGATGAAAATTCTAATTTAGAAAGATACATGCACCCCAACGTTCATAGCAGGACTACTTATAATAGCCAAGACATGGAAATAACCCAAGTGCCCATCAACAGATGATTGGCTGAAGAAGACATGGTGTGTACACACACACATACACACATATACACATATACACATATATATGTATACACACACACACATACATATATATACAATGAAATATTATTCAGTCATAAAAAAGGTGCAAATTGCCATTTGCAGCATAATGGGTGGCCCTAGAGAATATTGTATTTAGTGAAGTCAGAGAAAGACAAATATTATATGATATCACTTATATGTGGAATCTGAAAAACAATACAAATGAATCTACATATAAAACAGACCCTCAGACATAGGAAAGAATCTTATGGTTACCAAAGAGGAAAGGGAGTGAGGAGAGGATAAATTAGGAATATGGGATTAACAGACACAAGCTACTGTATATAAAATAGACAAGTAACAAGGATTTACTGTCTAGCACAGGGAACAAGAGTCAATGTCTTGTAATAACCTATAGTGTAAAATAATCTGAAAAAACTGATTTTTTGTTTTGCTGTATACCTGAAATTAATACAGTATTATAAATCAACTATACTTTTATAAAAAAAAAAGAGAATGAGGACATTAAGTTGGAGGGTAGTGCTGAAGATTAGAGGTGGGGCCAGGCATACACAGTAGGCACTCAATAAATGGTGACATCCTTGCCAATTTGCTCCTTGATTCCACACCTCTGTGCCTCAGGTGTTCTCGAACACCGTTACCTGCACCAGCCGTGAGGGAAATATTCAGTCTGTGTCCCAGCACACGGTCTGATTACCACCCCACTTCCCAGGAGGATGGGGAGAGAGAGGGGGTGAACTCCACTTAGAGTCTAAAAGCCTACTGTGTGAAGTGTCTTCCCAATTTAAAGATCTTCCATTCCCACATAGTCACGCAGGCGCCCCCACTGGAAGGCACCTTCAGGTCATTCGGCCACTATTTAACAGATGGGGAGGCCCAGAGAAAGAAAGGAATTTTCCCAAGGTCCCACAATCCCAAAACAGGGCTGGCAAATAGGGGTCACCCCATGTGCCAACTCTGGTCAACTGGTTGTGGCTGTAATAAGATTTCTGGGGCTTTATTTGGGCTCAGTGGAAAAGAATGTCAGGCTCGATTAGTCGTGTCTGCCTTGGGTTGAGAGGGTACAGACGAAGTACTTACATTACTGCAAAAGATGAAAAAATGCTTTGGCCCTGCTCACCAACTTCTACCTTCTCCCTAAAAAGTTTAGCAATATTTTTATTCTCATAGGCGATGGTTCCAAAATAAATCTAAAGGACTTTAGGGGAAAAAAACCTAATATCCCAAATTGGGAAATCACTTAGTAAAAGCCAGGGTGTAGCAATTGTAACTCTTGACCATCACCCAGGCACAATAACCTTAGAATCCAGTGAGTGACTCAAGTGTCCCAAATTATAGTGAGTATTTGTTGTTCCTATTTCCTTTCCTAATAGTGTCTCAATTTCCACACATGGAATTGCCTGTTCCCCATCGCACACGGTCTATTCCGTCTGTTCTAACCTGCCTCCCACCAAGCCTAGAATTAGAATCTTACACAAGGAGACAAAAAGACTGGAAATGGTGGGGGCTTTTCCCCTCCAGTGGTGCCTTGTTGGCCATTCAGAATCAGAATGAAGAGGCACCCCCATCACAGATCACTGCTGTGGTCTGTGTCTCTTGCTAATTGGTAATTTCCTCAAGGACAGGGACTCTGTCTTGTTCACTGGTGTATTTTCAAAGCCTAGCAAATCTCTGACATAGTTAGCATTCAGTCATTTTTTGAGGTTCTTGAATGAATCAATGAATGCACAAGTGTTAGAAAACATACAAGTTCTGAATCAGAGGACAGGATTTAAAAGCTAGCCTTGCTTGTCACTAGCCATGTGAGCTTGGGCAGACAAACCTGTTACTTCTCTGAACCTCAGTTCTCTCATCTATTAAATAGATACAGTCATACATACCTCTCAGGATTGTTGGCAGGTTTAAATGATATAATGGATGTGAAAGTGTTTTATAAACTATAAGTGATGTGCAGAGGGCAATTACACCAAGGAAAGGAGGAGATTGGTAGCACGCCTGGATAATACAAATAAAAAGTTCACCCTAGCAGATAATTAAGATCAGGATGAAGCAGGCATTGTTCTTGTCCAAAAAAAAATTTATAATTCAATGTCTGTGACAAGTTGAAAGTCACAGAAAATTTAATTCAAACATAAGAGGAGCCTATTGACTTAAAAAAAAAAACAAAACTGGGAAATGTTTGGCACTGACTTCAGGTAAGGTTCGATCCAGTAGTTTAAATGTGTCATTAAGGACTTAGTTTCTAAGAACAAAAGACTCAGTGGCTAAACACCAGTGAGTAGTCTAGTTACTGAGCACATGGTAAGAACATAAGACATTTTTATTGGGAAAAAAAATTGCCCTTAATCTGACATACAGAACAAGTATAAACTTTGATGATTCAGAAGTCAAGATGTGTGGTTGCATACAACAGAAATTAACTTAGGCAAAAGAAACTTATGGGAAGAACTTTAAGCGGGCTGGAGAATAAGGCTTGAAAGTCGACAGGAATCAATGATTGGCACGGTCAGGTCAGGAAGTGTCATGTCAGCCAATGTAAAGAATCCCAAGGTCAATGGGAAGCATGGAGGAATTGGCACAGAAGAGTGATTTCCTGAAGTCCAAAGATCTGAGAAACCGTAATAATGGGGAATCGATAAGATGTGGAGGGAGCTAGCGTATGGCAAAAGAGTCAAGAATTATCTGCCAGGTCTGAGCCTGGCAGCTGGCATTCACTGAAGTGGAGAGAGGACAGCTTCACCCCACTGCCTTGAGTGGGGGTGGTATGACCGGCGCCATTTGTCCTGCAGAAGGCTCAGCCCAGGCAGCCTGCCCAGGGAACTGGCCAGAGAGGGATGGGCTAGCAGAGGGTGCCCAGTTTCGTATCGGACGTCAGGGTAATTCCAAACTCTTTTTGGGTACAGAGATGGCCTCCAGAGCCAAGTTCTGGGATGCTCTCTGCCTCTGGCTTCCCGCCACGGGCATCATCTGCAGAGAATATTCAAAGATGTAAACATAATGATTTCATCAAGGTCCGCGTGTCAGGGGACACATGTGTAGGCGATGGCAGCCCATCAAACCGTGGAAATTCTGACCCGAGAGGTTCAGACACAACAATGTGGAGGCTTCCCTCCCCCGCATTCCCGCTGGCCTGTGCCCAGTCCTCAAACGTGGTTAATTAATGTAATGAATTATGACAAACGTGTATGGCGCCTCTGATTTGCTGACAGCTGATACAAACAGAGGCGGTGGCCAAGAATCCCAATGCGTACATTACACACACACACCACACACACACACACACATATACACACACACACCACAACTCCACCAAAAATAGCTTGCAACTGGGTTTACAATTCAGTGACTTTTCCATCTGTACTGGAACATGGCAAGAAGTGATTGCTGCTTCTAAGCATAAACGGAAGAGTTAGAAATATGTTGCTCCCTATTTTTATCATTATAAAGCCCTCTTTTCGTCACCGCTGTCTCTCCCTAGGACATACATTCATTGGTTACCTCTATCCAACCCTGCATTCCATGAAGGAAGGGACCTGAATTCACTGAGGACCTACTATGTGCCGAGGGCTTTATACACCAAGTCTGAACTCTTGGTTGCAAGCAACAGAACTCCAGTTAAATCAGCTTAGGGTACAACAAAAGGGGGTGGGATGTAGAAAGGACCTTGAAATATCTCATAATCTTATAATCAAACAAAAATCGAATATTTAAACCATAAGAAGCACAGAGAAGAAGCTAGAGCCACTAACTCAAATCCCAGCAGAGCTGAGCAAGCACTCCCCCTCTCTCTCTCTCTCTCATCTCTCTCTATCTTACAATCAACTCTCATTTTTCACAGATTCTGTATTTGTGAATTTGACTACTTAGGGAAATTCATTTGCAATCCCCGAATCAATATTTGTGGCATTTCACAGTCATTTGTGGACATGCATAGAGTGGTGAAAATTTGGGGTTTTCTGATGCACACGTTACCAGCTAAGGTCAAACTTGGTGACATTCTATATGCAGAATAGATGAACAAGGTTATACTGTATAGCACAGGGAAATATATACAAGATCTTGCGGTAGCTCACAGCGAAAAAAAATGTGACAATGAATATATGTATGTTCATGTATAACTGAAAAATTGTGCTCTACACAGGAATTTGATACAACATGGTAAAATGACTATAACTCAATAAAAGGTGCTTAAAAAAAAAAACTTGGTGGCACTCTGCTTCCTGGTCTCAGCTCCTGCATTGTAAAAAAAAAAAGTCCTTTTTGTACATCTATTTAATTCCGCATTTTTTCTCATTTTGTTGGTGACTTCACTGTTGAAAATGGTCCCCAAGCAGAGTGCTGAAGGGCCGTCTAGTGATCCTAAGTGCGAGAAGGCTGTGATGTGCCTGATGGAGAAGACGTGTGTTAGATAAGGTTCGTTCAGGCGTGAGTTATAGCGCTGCTGGCTGCGAGTTTAATGTTAATGAATCAACAATGTATTTTAAATAAGGTGTCTTTAAACAGAAACACAGGTAAAACAAGGTTATGTATTGATCAGTTGATGAAAGGGCAGGAGGATGGAGAGAGGAGCAAGGAGGAAGGAGAGAAGGGGACAAAGCAGTCAGTGAAGTACAGGCTTTGGTTGCAGACAAAACATAGGATGCCTGAAGAGCCAATTCACTAACTGGGATGGAGGTTCTATTGTGGGAAATAATCATTTGTTAGCTTAAATAAACCCTTTTGCCTCAATTACATGTAATAGAACACAAAGTTATTGACTCAGCCTGGGGAGGAAGGCAGAAGTTCAAACCCACCACGACTCAAAATTGCAGGAACTAATTACCACCAAGGCTTAGGTCAAAGGTTACTGAGGGATTAAAATTGACAGAGGAAACAGACGCAAGAAGGCCTTGACTCTTGAATTAGCTAATTTGCCCCTCTCTCCTGCCGGCTTACCCTGGCTTCTAGTGGATGTGCTCTCTTGGTTGGCAGGTCCCTCTGCCCGACAAAGCCACTGTTTGCAACCGTCTCTGGCTAAGCTGAACCTTCATTCCACTTAAGACCTGCTCCAGGCTGTCTGGAGGTACAGGAAGCAAGTGTCAGAATGCACTGGGGGTTGAGGGAAAGCAACAAAGAGGGGCTGATTTCTCACAATAATCACAGCATTAGTCGAGCACCCACTATGTCCCAGGCAGTGGGCTGAGAGCTTCGGACACCAGGAAGCAAAAAAGCTATCAGAACGCTAAAGCAATGACAAAAGGACATAAGAAGCACCTGAAGGAGTCCTCACTGGCCAAAGATGGAAGAACTTGACCTTTACAAAGTCTAATCATCGCCATAGATTTAAAGACATTTAAGTTTCTTAAAATTCCCACAGTGATAATCAAAAATGTCAGTCATCTTTGGATGATGCTGGTTAATTATTCTGAAAACAGGTAAATAAAGAATCAGGTCTTTGTCTTTCCTATATGAATTGTCTCTTGAGGGTAACTGAATAGTTGATGGAGAAAAGTTCATGGTTAAGGAGGAATCCCAGTCAACCAATGCAGAAAAAAATGATAGAAAATCACTATTTTTCCACTGTCCTGAAAGAGTGGATCCAGGCCAAAGGTTTTCAACCTCAGCACAGCTGACACTTTGGACCAGGTAATGCTTTGATGTAGGGCCTGCTCTGTACATTGTATGATGTTTAGCAGCTTCCAGCTATGACACCTGAAAGTGTCCCCACACCCAGCCAAGCGAACCTGGGAGATGAAATCACGCTGGTTGGGAAGCACTGATGCCGGTCATGGTCCTCAGCGGCTGCTAAAACCATGAGGTGAAAACCAGAGGTGCTTGTGGAAGGCGTGGTACCCAGCGCCATCATCCGTGCGCCTCAGCCTGGGCCCCTGACTTTGGCCAACCAAGTTGCCATTCCTGTGCTGAAATCATAAATCTCTCTTGGCCTTTTTCTGTGTTTTCCCGGAGGCTATGCACTCTTAGCCAGGCCTTTTCACGTGCTGCTGCTTCTACCCAGAAGATTTCACCTCTTCCACCACCTTCTATTCCTGCCAATATTTCCTCATTCTTTTGGGTCTCAGCTTCCAGGACTCTTCCTCCAGGAAGTCGTCACTGACTCCCGCTTTGTATCATCTTTGCCCGTTGTGTCACTCATCACAGTGTGTGGTCATTGTTAACAGTTGTTCTTCTCAATAAGACTCTTGGGGGCAGAGACTGCAGATTTACTGCTTTATCTCCAAGGAATCCAGTATAGAGCAGGCACTCAAAATGTTGCAAGCAGGAAGGGAGGAGGAAGGAGGGCAGAAAGGAGGCATGACCTTGTGCTTTCTTAGCGCTGGTGTATGCACTTGGCTGAGCATCGAATTGTGTGTGACTGACTGTTCCTGTGTGTACAGAGTGGGGTGCGTGTCCACAGGGACACACGTGCACAGTGTAGGAGTGCCGTGCAAAAATGGGGGCTATGGAAGCCCCAGCCTTGATTGTCCCGCCTGTCTCCCCTCCCAGCTGTACCTCCCATCACTCCACCTTGCCCCTCCTGGCTCCTGCCATGCCATAGTCTGTAAGCCTCCATACCTTTTTGCTTCCCTCTGCTTTGCACCTGCTGTTCCTTCTGCCTGGAGCGCCCTTCCCCACTTTTTCCTTGCAGTTAAGTCTCCATTCAGCCTTCCAGAGTCTCCTGACCCCTCACTTCTTTCCCAGTTAGTCGGCCAGTCCCCTGTGCACTCAGGGCTTCTGGGCGCTACTGCACGCTCTTCTCTTACTGTTTTATAGTCCCCCTGCTCACAGCATTCAACCTCTTGCGGTGCCCCCATGGGACTGTGTTGGGGCGCCTCTGTGCTGCCCGCTGTGGAAGGCAGGCTTGCAGCCAGCGTTCCAGGAATGTTTTCGGATTGAGACTATGTATTTGTGCATGAGTGTAGCGCTTAGAGGTGCGTGGGTTGGACTAGATTGGAGTCTTCACACTGTTTTCTCATGAACCCCCTTAAATAAGGTCTATCTTTTCAGTAGAAACCATGTCATATGCAATTAATTTTTTCTAAATCTAATAAATACACACTACGAATGAATAAATGAGCAGCAACAAGTGATAGCAAATAAGAGATTTTACACCCAGGTGGAAAAGGAACCTGGATTTATGGTAACCAGTAAACTTTTTGCAGAAGTTAAATGAAAATATTTAAAATATTTCCCCTACAAGCCTTAATACACGTTCAAGAAAAGCCAAAACATGAATTTTCCTCTGATACGAGGTGTTTTACTCAAAGACGACCTATAGGAAATCATTTTGGAACATTTCCCTTTTGGAATCGGGCAAAATATTCCCCCCAGAGACAAAGGACCAAGGAAGGGATGAAGAGAAACACAGGAGGCTCTTTTTCATCACTGAGAATGGTGACACAGCGGGACCCAGTCCACCCAGCCTGGCATTTCAAAGAATGCCTTTTCCAAATCTTGAATGTTGTCACTCCAAGATGGTTTGGTGGGTAAATAGATGGATGGATGGAGAGGTCAATCATGGGATTTAGACGTGAGTGTGTGTCCCCTAAACAAAATAAGTTTCTGCCACATTAATATTTCTTTTGTTTTCACAAGACCATCCCTTAGTAGTGAACACATTCCAGACAATATTGGGGGAATAAAAGAGGCAAGGGAATTAAAGAAAAATTGTCAGTGCTCCCACTCCACCCCACAGCGCAATATGCATGAGTTCAGGACAACCCCACCTGCACTAAAACAGGATCCCCACTTTGCTGTTACAAACTGGATCAATGTTAAGATTGACCCGACCACACACTCACGGCACCAGGATTCAAGGGGGCTCCTCACACTGATGCCGTCCCTTCATTCCACCCTCTGGAGTTTTCTGAACCCAGGAAATGGCTGCAGTGAGACGCAGGGACGGTGAGAGGTGTGCCTTTTTACTGTAAAGTGGAGGAGGGACTTTGTGGGAAGGGCGGCAGGAAAGGGATCAAGGAAACCACAAGGAGATGCTCCAGCAGATCAGCTTAGGGAAGAGCACTGGGAAGCTGAGGACCTGCAAATCAATTCCCGTGACATTATTGTACCCATGGGCCTCTCGGAAAGCTCTCGCATAGCCCGCGGTGTGTGCATCTCCAGTCTGAAGGCCCTCAGTGGGAACACATGCCCTCACACAGTAGGATAAGATGGGTAGGGAGGAGAATGAGAGGAGAAGAACGGTGCAGACCAGTGGTTCTCTCAGGGCAGTCCCCAGGCCAGCAGCATCGGTATATCCACTGGGATCTTGCACATTCTTGGGCTCACCCAAGACCTATCGAGGCAGAACCTGTAGGGGTGAGGCCTCGCAGTCTGCAGGTTAACAAGCCGTTCTGGGGACTCTGATGCATACCCAAGTGGACAACACTGGGGCAGATTTTTTTTTGCTTTTACCCCTTTCTTCTGGTAATAACACTTCCATATTCCTTTGGAAAAACCACCCCTCCACCCCTTTCAAACCTGATAGTGGGTGGAACCGGCCTGTGGCTCCCCACCCCAGCTGCAAGGACTTGCCCATGACCTAGGCCTTGTCACTGAAATATTCTATCTTCCTGAGCACAATGATTGGTTTAAAGATATGCAGGAGAGAGAATTGATCCAATCAGAATCAGCCTTGGGACTTTTACTAAAGCCTGTGAAAAATGTATGTTCCTTTCTCCCTGAAGTTGTGAAGCCAGTAGGATGTAAGAGCTACCGGGAAAATCTTCCTGAGAAGGAAGCCAACAAAGCAGAAAGCTGGGAGAAGAGACTGAGCACCTGGATCCAGCTTTGCCTGAAGTCAGAGGCCTGTGCACTTTTCTGTTACACAAGTCAATATATCTCCTTATTAGCTTAAGCCAGTTTTCATGTGTTTCTGTCAGTGGTAGCCAAAGAACCTGGAATGACACAGAGACAGACGTGGAGGGTCAGGAGGAGTGGAGAGGTAAAATTCTAGAACCCAGTGGATCTAGTTTCAAATCCTGACTTCCCTACTTACTGAGTGACTTTGAACATGTCACTTTGCCTCTCTGATTCTCTGTCCTTGGATAGAACAGTGTAATACTAGCTCCCTGGAGGGCTGCTTTGTAGTCATGAGAGTCATGTGCAGGATTCAGGGCGTCTGACAGGTGACCTTGACCAAGCCTTGACCTTCTTGGAGCCTCGTTTTCCTCATTGGTAGGAAGCAGACAAAAATAACTATCTAGAGGATTGTGGTGAGAATTAAATAAGAGAACTGGGTAAAGTGCCCACACAAAGCTGGTACTCAATAGGAGACAATTCGCCCTGTGCGGCTTGGGCGAATGAAACTTCAGTCTGTGACAATCTTTTAAAATCAGCCAGCACCTCTGACCCGCCCCAGAGGCCACAAGGAGGCCTGCAGCTGCAGTGGTCAGCCTAGCAGTCTGGAACATTCGAAGAGTTGCTTCTTCCGCAAGCAAGCTGAGGAGCTGGGTAGAAATTCTAGCAAGTGCTAATTAGGTCCGTGAAGCTGCCCGAGGGAGGGGAGGAATGCCTGGCTAATTACTGGCCTGCTCTGCAGGGGGGCCACACACCGGGGCTACCTGCCGCCTGCTCTCCTTGCCAGAGCTGAAAACCTCAGCCAGGGGCCAGGCGGTTCCGGGACAGGACGGCAAGGGTGAGCCTCACCGCCATCTGGTCCCCGACTCCCCGCCTAATGTTTGTAACAGACCCACTACCTAATTGCATGGTTGGGGGGCAGCCTTCACATCTTTAGCACTTAATTCACTACTGTTTCTTTGGAAGCCCCCATCCTGTGGCTGCAGAGGGAGGGCTCTGCCCGTTTATGGGGATTTCAAGCCCTGGGCATCCCAGCCCAGCCTTGTTAGGCTCCAGCAGGGCAGGCAGCCAGGAGAGCATCTCATTCCTGCACTCAGCCTGGGGCTTTACACGTCGCCCCCTCAAGCCCTGCCCAGCCCCTCAGCTCACCTGGTTGGCAGGAACACCTCTAGACCCAGCATCTCCTGGTTGTCAGGCCCTCCCCACCCACCCACCCGGTAAAGACACTTTACTTCTCTCACCCCAAGTTTTGGTGCTTTAGTCCCCTCTCCACTCCAGCAAAAGTAGAGATGAAGAGGAATGGTGGGGAAGTGGAACGTGGGATGCCAGCCTGGATTCAAATCTGGTTCCGCCACCTTCGACCATGAGACCCAGGGCCAACTGTGCTCTTCTGTGGGCCCAGTTACCCCATCTACAAAAGGGGCCTCCTGACAACTATCTTGCAAGGTTCTTGTGAGACCGTAGTAATATGATCATAGTAATAGCCAAGGTACCAGGAGCTTATTCTGCTCCAGGAACCATCCTGCACAAGACCTGTGCACTTCACTGTGATCACAAGGGTCCGTAGGTGCTTGATAGATTTCACTTTCCTCTTCTACCCTAGTTCTTGGGGGAATGGGTGGCTGTAGAGGAAGGAGATTGAATCCAAACAATGCCCAAGGATGGGGCAGGTGGGTAGAGAGCACACCCGTCCCCAAACCCACTTCTCTCCCTGATGGGGGAACTGATCCTACCGTTCTTGCCTGCTGGCTCCTTGAAACGCTAGGCAAGGGACCGTCTTTATTCACTTCGCGCACTCAGGCACATGGCCCCCCTGTGGGGGTCGGGGGGCAGAAGGTGAGGGTCCAGGATCAAGAGACCTCTACTTCTCTGGGTCAGAGACATGAACATGGGAAGGATGCTAAGAGTGACCTGGCTGGCTGCTGGATGGGACCTTTTGACCTCCCTGGAAGAGCCCTGACTCCCCTCCTTTGCGGTACCCCACTGTATCTATTATCATCTAAATGGGCTTTTTTATTAACTCGCCTGGTACCCTCGTGAGAGTCACTTCCACTGTCTGAGTTGTGGTTCCTTCCTCTCTAAATAAATGAGGTTGAAAGGAGATGGAGAGAAAAAACTGAAGACAAAACAACTGACTTCCGGCTCTTACTGGGCAGGAATAGCCCCCAGTTATTTGCTCTGCTACCTCTTTTGAACATTATATGGGCCTCGCAAGGTAAAAACAATTGGATTGACGAGGGATACCGCTCACAGAAAAGACACGACGTGCCGGAGGTCACACAGCTGGCAAAATGGCCAAGTGGACAACAAACTCAGGTGCTTTAGGTTCCAGATCCCAGTGACCTCGGGGACCCTAGATCCAGAGGGTCGGGGACGGGCTATCATTAGGCACCTGGAAATGTGGTTTATTTCTACCTCCTCCCTCTGGAGGGTTAGGAGATGATGGATACTGGGGCAGCATCAGAGGGCTGCGGGGAAAGACTGAAACTCTGCTCAGGTACCGAGGGCTCCAAGCATCCAGGCTGGCATCGAGCCACAGGTTTAGGGACGGACGGATGTGGGTTCACATCCCAGCCCTTATGTAACCTCAGAGAATTGACTCCACCTCTCAGAGCCCGCTCTATGAAGTGAGGCTAAAAATGCCCACCCCAAAGGCTGGTTGGGTGGATTCAGTAAGATTGTGCATGGTACTCAGTAGGTGCTTCAAAAGTGGTGGCTGTTATTACTGGGGTTCCATTCAGCTGGACTGTGGAAACACTCACTCAGGTTCTCCCTCAGGCGAGCATCCTAAGACATCATCCTTGGCTGGGAAATCTTCCCGCCAGTCCACTGTGCTTATCATTAGCATATTTCTCATAGCTCGGGAAATGTTCAGAAATCTCTGTCCACATCTTCCAAAGTCAGACCCAGACAGGGTTAGTGACTTGCTCCAGGGCACGTAGCAAGTCTCTAGAGGGCCAAGAAAAGGAAATCACCACTGGCCTTGTGGCCCCTGGGATGGAGCAAAGGCAAGGTGTTGGGTGCTGGTGGTGCCGGCAGCCTGCGGGATGAGGAGGGAGGCCCAAGAATGTGCTAGGGCAGGAGGCTGGCAAAGCCAGCAGCAGGAGGCAGTGCAGGGTCATTGTGGCCTCAGCCCCAGGCTGGAGTCCGCTCATCCTTCTCCACACAGTAGCCAGAGCAGTCCCTTTAAAGTATAAGGCGCATCACATGTGGCTCCCCATCTCACTCCAAATAAAAGTTCAAGTTGTGGTGTGGCCCCCTCCACAACTCTGCCTCCCTCCCCCATTCATTATGTAACAGCCCCACTGGCCCCTCCTTGTTCTGTGACAGACCTCCAGGCCTTAGCACTCTCTATTCCCTCTGCCTGGAATGCTCTTCCCTTCAGTGTTTCCCTGAATCCTCCTCCGGAGGCCCTCCCTGACCACTCTACCTAAAACAGCAGCCCCATCACCTCTATCCCCTCACTCTTTGTGATTTTTCCTCATGATTTACCACTATCTGACATTGTATTTTATAATGTATCTTCTCCAATGAAATGTGAGCTCCATGAGGGCAGGGGTTCTGCTGAGTTCACTGGGGTATCTCCAGGCCCTGGAACAGCATCTGGCACAGAGTAAACAATACACCTTTATTGCTTGAATGGATGAATACTTGAATTCTGGGGCCATGATTTTCTAGCTTGGATGGCTTTGGGCAGGTCATTTCACTTCTCTGAAACTTCCAATGCAAAGCGCAGTACATGTTCTTCTCGTAAGGTTATTGTTTAAATTAAATAATAGAGGGTGAAGAGAACTGACACATAATAGGTGCTCAATAAATGACAGCCACTATCATGATTGTTATCACCAAGGGTCTCGGACTCTGTCACCTGCTCACTGAGGCCTTGGGCACGTCAGTGAGCTCTCTGAGCCTCGGTCTGTTCATCTGTGACACGTGGAAGTTAGGAGTACCTCTGCCCCCACACACAGGACGTCTGCTGGATGCCTAGGTGGTGGACATGAGCACCTAGCAGGGGGTCTGACACCCTGTAGGCACTCACCAAGTGGTAGCCACTGCAGTCCTGGTGAGTCTAGGATTTGGATACCAGCCCCACCACTTATCCTGTGACCGTGGGGAGGCAGCTAAACTTTTCTGAGTCTCCTCGTCCATAAAATACGGATAATGGTAATACCTTCCTCGCAAGCTACCCGGAGGTCACAGTGAGACTGTGCACCTGAAAGGGCTTCACAGAGCCCTACGGGTATGTGCTGTGACAGGCAGAAGGGCAGACCATAGACAGGCAGGACAGGGCCCAGGGATGAAGGACAGAACCCAGAGCTGTGCTTGGCCGGAGCCCCGAGGCAGGTCACAGACGGAGAACACACCTCGGAAGCAGCCAAGCCCCCTCCCTGCCCAGGAGCCCTCTGCAGAGAAGGAGGCCCTGCCCCCCACCCTCACCCCCTGCCCCTGCCCCTGCCCTCTCTCCTCCTTAGCGCCTCATCGGGGAACCTCAAGAAAGGCCATTCTCGGCAGGGGCCCTTTTCAAGGGAGGTAGGTGATGGCAGGAGGACCCTAGAAGAGGCAACTTCAGTCAACCTCCTGCCTCAGTCAACCTCCTGCCCAATCTACTTTCCACCCCAAGACTAACCTAGCCTCTCCCCACCTCCTGGGAAAAGGAGGGGAAAGCCCTAGAAGAGAAGGCCTGGAAGTTCACGAGCCAGACACTCTCTAAGTGCTCCAGCCCGTGAAAGTCCGAGGAGAGAAACATCAGGCCCCTTTCTGATCTGGGCCCTCTGACCCCTCCGCCGAGAATTCCGAAGAAGGAGGGTGGGGACCACCACTGCCTTGTTCAGCCTCTGTCCCGCAAAGCCTAGGTGTGGACTCCACAAATCAGCAGTCCCTAAACTGCAAACTCCACAAGGCATGACTTTTTTTTTTTTTTTGGTCTATTTTGTTCTTTGATAAAGTCTCAGTACCTAAAAGAGTGCCCGGCACTTAGCAAGTGCTTGATAAATATATGTTGAATAAGTGATTCCATTAATACATCAATGAATGAAGCAATGAATCATTGCCATCAAGAGAACTGCTCTAAGTGAAGTTCCCTGCGGGCTGGGATTGGTTTTCCCTTTGTTTGATAAATCCCCGGTGCCTCGAATAGAGCCTTGGCACATAGGAGGTGCCGAGTAAACGGGTGTGACAGCACACGTGAACGGAGGACTGAGTCAACCATCGAATCAATGACTCGTTAGAATTTAATCTTTCTGGAGGTAAGGGTTTCCATCTGCTTTGTTTAAGGCTGCATTCTCAGTGCCTAGAGCAGTGCCTGGTGCATAGCCGGTGTCGAAGGAATGAATGAATGAATGAGGAATGAATGAATGAGCAAGCCCCCCCCACCAGCTCTCAGCGTGAGGACCTCAGACCAAGAAGAATGAAACACAAAGGGCGCCTGAGCCCTGCCCCCGGCCACCACGCGCCTCATGGTTTTTTAAATAATTTGTCGATTGTTTTTAATTGTTGAGGCAGTAATACTTGGTTCATGAAACTGCAATATACAGAGAGGTGAAATAAATAGCTTATATATATATAATATATATAATATAGCTGGTTTTAAAATATTCCCTTATTCATTGGTGTACTAGGTCACGTGAGTCACGGAAGGTTGATAGCAGCATCCTCCAGAACTGTGAGCAATGCAGGGTCACCATGATTGGACGAGGCCGTCTGTCGTCGGGGGTCGAGGCGCCGAGAATTCCGGGGGGCACACCTTCCCTGCGCGGTGTCTCGGGGCAGCTTGCAGCGGACAATAAATAAATGACTGCAAACCAGAGAGCGATTTTTGTTGGAGTTTGGGGCAGGGGCAGGGGACTGGGGAAGAGGGGGAGTTTGCTGGGGGAGAAGGGACACTATTTTCTCTTTGTTTCTCTCTCTCTCTCTCTCTCTCTTTTTTTTTTTTTAGCTTTCAGAACCTTTGGGAAAAAGGACTTTGGTTTCTCAGAGTGTCGTTTTCCTCATTCAAGTCCTCCTCTGGGGACGAGTTTAGAGTTGTCTGTTCCTAGAGAGACACAAGCACCTGTGCGTTGACAACGGTCCCTTGTGTGAGTCTTTTGTCGTAGGGGGTTTCAAGTCGACAGTAAAATCCTTATCGCTCCCCCTCCCCCAGGAATTTTGGTTCAGTTTTTGTCTTCTTTTAAACACAATGTACAAAAATAGAAATTCTTCCTTATTTTTCATGTAAAAATATTCCTCTGATTGCAGTTCTCTGTGAGTGTGAGTGTGGGCTGGGACAGCCCGGTGGGGCCACGGCGGGGCCAGCCTAGCCGGGGTGCGTGGGGCGGATCCGCCGGGACCGCTTGGTCACCGTGGTGTACTTGAAGGGCTTCTGCAGCTCTGCCTGCCCCTTGGGGTAGCGCTTCATGAAGTGCACATCTTGCTGGTTCTCCCGGGTCTTGGGGCCCTTCCGCGGCCGCCCCTTTTTGGTGAAGCCCACATACCAGCCAGAGTACTTGGCTGACATCAGGGCTGTGTAGTTATTCTCCAGGACCTTCTCGATGAACACACACTCTTTGCTGGTGCCATCGGGCTGTGGGAAGAGAGAGAAGGGGGGAGGGTGAGAAGGGAGAGGGCACTTGCAAGGGGACAGAGCTACACAGAGAGGGTATGTGCAGGTGGCGAGGGCTTGGGGTAGCAGAGTAGAGAGGGCCTGACTCAAGCTTTGGCCTCAGTAATTTCACTCCCTAGATCTGTGGAGAGCACCTGTGGTATTGGCCCCTGCATCCTTCCCTACTCACCAGTTAGCTAGCAGACTCCTATTACCATTCAGGGATCCATCTCTTCTCCACTCTCCACCCTTCTACCTCAGCTCTACTACAACAAGAGACCTAGACCTGACCAATCAGAACACTATTTCCCATGATGGGTGGCCTGAGCCATCCAATCAGTGTTCCTCGAGACCCTTGCATAAGTAATGCCCAAACACATAGGCCGATTTAAACTTGGGGAACATGTAAGGCTGAAGCGAAGGCAGCCATTGTACCACCAGGAGGGGAAATTCTGTCTGACAGCAAAGCCAACATGGAGGAAGCAAAGCCAAGAGGAAGAGAATGAGAGAAACCAAGTCCGCATCACTTCTTTTAGCTTCTGGACCAAGCTGCACCTGAAGCTCAAGTTACCTCATTGTTACATGGGCCAATAATACCTCATTTCCTTTAAGACGGTTTAGACTGTGTTCTGTCACTGGCAACAGAAAGGAGTCCCAACTTCTGTGCACTAAAGCTGACATGAAGTCAACTACTCAGCTGCCACTCAACTCCACTGTTACGTAGTTAAACACAAACTACATTTAATGTGGGATGTGGTACATTTTAATGTTTGATGCGAAGAGGAACGGGAGCCTCTAAAAATAAAGAGTTTTAGCATGGCCTAACTCCAAAGCCTGTACCCATGGTTCTGAGATTTCAGGGTCTGAGGTGAATTCCCTGGGAGACAATGCCGGGCAAGGAGCACTAGATTCAGAGTCAGAAGTGAATCAGCTCTAACACTTCCTTATGTGACCTCAGGCTAGTTAATTCCACCCTCTAAACCTCTGATTCCTCTCCTGGACCAAGCAGTGGCAACAACTCCTGCGTCATAGAGATGTTATGAGGAATGACGCTTTTAAATGAGCCTGGCACACAGTAGGAACTTGCTAAATTATTTCTGAAGAGCAGGTGGTTCGGATGGTCTGGCCTCCCTCCCTGGATCTGATCTGGACAAAAGGTGGTGGGAAGCAGGCTTTGAATTTCCTCCTTGAGAAAGCCGGATTGCTCGATGTGGAAGAGTGGGAAACATACAAAGTTGGAAGGCCTGAATTAGCAGCACTCGAGTTTCCAACTAACATCTCCAGATTTAGGCCGGGCCCACTCCTCGTTACGGACGGATGCCCAGCCAAGTTGGAAGCCCAGCAGTCTGGCTGTGTGTGGAGACTGAGGTGCGAGTTCCAGCCTTTTGTTTGAAGTGGAAAACGGGCTGGAGCTTCCAGGAACGTTCACCTTTGAGCGGAGGGCAAGCTTGAGCCCTGCAGACAAAGTGCTGAACTTTGCAGAAAGGGACAGGCAGGGTAAGAAAACATTGCCTGGACGAGAGATCTTTCGAGGAGGCTGCAGAGTGGGCAGGGGGCCTGGAAGACACACCAGGACCCAGACGACATTATGGGCTGGGTGAGCAGTGAGGAACTACAGTGAGGGAAGCCAGGGCATATGTGCAAGCGGGACAGAAAGGAGTGGTCTCTGGGCACTGGGCCCCCCATAGATAATTCTGGAAGCTGCCTATCCAACCTGAGTCCAGGTCCCTTGGCTGATCTCAGTGGAACAGTCAGACCAAACTGAAAAAAGGTTACACCATGGCTGGTTCCCCACCCTAGAATGTCTGCTTGGAAAACTGCTTTCAACCTTCAAGCTCAGTTCACTAACCACCTCCTCTGGGAAGCCTTCCCTGACTGCCATCTAACTTCCTGGGTATTTCCTTCTCTTAAGACTCCATTCAGGCATCAGACTTCATTGGATTCACATAGCTCCATCTTCTGAACACCCTCAACACCCATGTCTCCTCCCACCCCGACACAGAGTATTCTGTATCTGCCTGCCTGCCTCATCAGTCTGAGAGCTTCATGAGGTCGGGGCTGCCTCTCAGTTGCTCTCATGGCTCAGCCCAGGTCTTAGCCCAAGACAAGGATGCCCATAGCACCTGCTGTTGAATGGATGAGGGTTCAGCTGGGATAGAAATGGTGGGTGTGACATATGAATGAATTTGCCTCCGAAAGAAAACAGACTTCACCTCCTGGAGCCCTTACTAATGCCCCAGAGACAGCCGTGAGCTGTGAGGGGCCCCACCTGGGGGGGTGTGCTGAGAAGGAGACAGAGTGAGCAGAGGGCTGTGGCTCTCTGCCTGCCTGTCTTGGTCTCCTTACTCATCTGTTCACTCATTCATTCAGAATTTACTGATTGCCAACTACAGGCCAGACACTTTCACATCCGTTATTTCATTTAATCCTCTTAAACTGCTGATCTAGACTCAAGCTGGTAGAAGAAAACAGCTCAAAGAGGCAAAAACGGCTTGCCCGAGGTCACGGACTTGTTAAGTGGGAGAGCCAGGATCTGAACCTGCGTTTGCCCCTGCAGCTCACTCCTCTGCTGTCTCGTCGCAGGCAGGCCCCAGAGGAGAAAGGGTGTGGGAGAATGGGTGCTGCCCACCAACACCCCTCACCTCCCCCAGGTCCACAGAGCCACCGTCAGCATGAAGCAAGGTCTTGGAGGTTCAAGGGCCAGCATAGTGCCTGGCACACGTGCTCGTACATGTCTGGGTTGAGGGGCTGGGCTTTGGCCTGAAGTTTCCAACACCCCAGAGGTCAGGAGAGGAGCCATGGTGCCTGAGGTGGTTACAAGTTCCCCACCATGAACTCAGACCCAGTGGGTAAGAAGTTAATGGTAGGCCGCCCCTGGGGCTTGACCCTTGCCTCTGCTCCTGACTGTCTCTATGCGGGCTCATGGCTCACAAAGATTTAAAAAACACATGTGCTCGGGCCTCACCCCCCAAATGCTGACTCAATTGGTTCAGGCAAGGCAGATCATCAATATTTAGAGAGTAAATGAATAGCCCATCCCAGAACCTTGGTGATTTAGTAGAATTTGATCATCTCTCCCCGTCTCCCACCTCCAACCTCCTTCTTTCCAAACTGGAGTCCTGTTCCTTCTATTTGATCTGAAGACTGAATCCTGATGACATCATTTGGCACCTAGATCCAGTCTTACTTGAAACAGAACTACCCCCTGGACGTTTTTAGTTACATAGGCAAAAAATTCTTTATTCGCTTAAAGGCATTTTGAACTGGGTTTCAGTCACTTACAACCAAAGCAGTCTTCACAACAATGCAGTGGTGAGCAGGGTGTCCCCTGCCCTGAAAGTCTGGGGCCCTATGTTGCCCCAGTGAGGACACACCAGTGATCACACAGGAGGGAGCCGATGAGAAAAATCCTTCTGGGTTGAATCTCCAGAGATGGGGAAAAACTGCCTAGTACATGGTGCTCGATATTCAACACCTATTTATGGAATGAAAGGAAGTATTTCCTTCTGGACCAGGTGGATGTGGGGTCCAGAGAGGCGTCAAGGAGAAAAGGGGTCACGTGTCTCTCAGGGGCTCTGGAGAAGAGCTCTGGCATAGGACTGGTACCGAGCAGCAGAGGGAGTAGCCCAGCCAAGGGTCTGGAGCATCAGAAGAGGCTCTGTTGGAGGCTCAATGACGTGCCCAGCTGTGGCCAGATGTGTAGACAACTGACACGCAGGGTCCAGGCCAGCCAAGAAAGCTGTCCTGTTGAGCCACTCCAAAGGGGCCAGAGCCTGAGCTGAGGTGCAGGGTTCCCACAGGTGAAGAACCTGGCTTCAAAGTGGAGGGCAACTGATGTTTAACAATTAAGTGCCTACTAAGTGCCGGCATTATCTTCCCATTTTACAGGCCAGGACACTGAGGCTCAGTGAGGTCAGGGCACTTTGAGTCCGGGGCCTGACATGGCTAATCCTGGCTGTAGGTTAAGAGTCAGTCCTCAGAAAGCAAGCATCACATTTCTATTTCTTTGGTGTCCCTGTGGCTCTTTAAGCAGGTACATGGAGCATGATGGATGGATCCAGCATGGGCCCTCAGGGATCTCCCAGTCTATTGGCGGACACAGGCAGGAAGACAGACAGTGACAACCCAGGTTAGCAGACAGGAAAGAGAGGGCTGTGTGAGGGGCTGTGGACTCCAGGGTGGGCCAGCCCGATTGGGCAGTCAGTGAAGCCAGAGGCTGTGGAAGGATGAGCCAGGACTGGGGGTGGACAGACGAGGGAAGGGCAGCCCTGGCAGAGGATGCAGTATGCACAAAACCTGAAGACCCCATCGGGGGGTGGAGCTTGGCAGCACCCTGTGTCTGCAACATAAGGAACAAGAGGACAAGGAGTTTCTCCCCAGGGAACGCGGCCTTTCTTGGGTAGGTGGTGAGGACCCAGGGACTGGCTTGGGTAGGTGGTGAGGACCCAGGGACTGAGCTGGACTGAAGGTGGAGGGCAGGGGAGACCTGATCCCTTTTGTGCTTTAGAAAGCTGAGGCTGGGCTTTCTAAAGGGGAAAGGCCTGGAGATGGAGCCTGAGGAGCTGAGGAACAATTCCTGAGAAGGTACAAGGCCAGAACAGAGGCAGGAGTTAGGGAAGGAGAGGCACGCACCAGCTATCAAGGAGAGGTAATCCCAGGATGGGGGCCTGACTGGCTGGGGAGCCTGTGACAGAATAGCAACCCAGAGGCCTGGGGCTTCAGCTGTAGGAGCCAGAAAGAGTGAGGGGCGCTGGGCTAGGCAGCGGCCAACAGGGGGACCTGCCCGGGGCAAAGTCGGGACAGGTGGACTGAAGGGTCGGGGGGCGCCCTTGGAGCCTCCCGGACCAGCCTGGAAGACAGGAAGGGGATGATGGGGGGGGCGGGGGGAGCTGCAGCCAGGGGGGCGGGAAGGAGGGGGAGAGAGGGGAGGGGGAGAGAGGGGAGGGGGCGGAGGGCGGGCCTCCCCGGGCTGCGCCGAGCCTCGCCGCCAGCTGAACCGTCCCCAGTATTAATGACGGGAGAGAGGGCGAGGGGGCAGGAAATCGGAGCCGGCTCCTGTGGAAGCGGTGACTCAGCGGCCAGCCGGCGGGCGGGCGGAGGGCGGCCGGGCGGCGGGGAGCGGCCCGAGGGGACGGGGCTGTTCTTTTGACCCCAGGACGGCCCTCCTGGGGTCAAGATGCCGGGAACCGCGCAGACGGGGAGGGAGGGGCGCGCGGGCACTGGGCACGGCGGGCTGCCGCGCGCCCCCTCCTTCAAACAGAAAAAAAAGAAAGAAAGAAAGAAGAAAGCCGAGCCCACGACTGCAGGCAGGTTGGGCCTGGGAGGCGGCCCAGGCGGGCAGGAGAACAAAGCGCCTGGCGCGGGGCTGGCCGCGCTGCCCCCGAGACGCACGGCCAGGCCAGGGGACCCGGCGCCCGGCCCGCGCGCCGCCCCTGCCCCAGACCCCCTCGCAGGCCGGCCGGCCGGCCGGCCTCGGGACGCGGAAAGTGAATCACTAATTAAAACCACTCCTCGGCATCCCGGGGCCGCGCTACGCGGATTACTATTATTTTGCTCTTTGAGAAGCTTCAGTTGGCGTGGGCAGTGCGGCTGGAATCTTTGCCTTCCAAGCCAGGCTTTGAAGCCCGCCTAGCGCTAGTGTGGGACCTGGGACAAGGGCCGGGAAGCGGCCAAGCCTCAGCTTTCTCATCTGTGAAATGGGGATGGTGGAGGTACCAACCTCATCGGATTGTTTGGGAGCATTTTTGCTTAGTACCGGGTAGGAAGTAGGTACTCAATTAACGGAGGCTCTTGGTACTGTTGCTGTTAACAATAAGCCACAACACCCTGGCTCAGGTCCCTGGCCTGTAACACTCTTTCCAGGCACTTGGGTATGTGGGAGGGGTAGAGGAATGAGTTGGGGGATTTAGAAAACCAAAATCATGGCTTAAACTGGAATCGAGGTCATGCTTCCTTCCCCCACAATAAAGCATAATAAATGCAAATTGTCACCTAGGGCCTTGCCCCCAAGCAGGAGAAGCCATCCCCCTGGAAGCTGGGTCTGCCCTCCACCCCCTACTCCACCTGTCCAGCAGAAGCCACCTCCCCATTATGCAAGTTGGATAGGGTGTGAGTAGGGTCCCTACCGAGAGAAAGGACCATGGAGCGTGACTTCACCATAGAGCTACTGGCAGTAACATCTTCCACTGGAACATCCAAAGGAAGCAAGAATGTGAACGTCACAAACAAGGATACCCAAGAAAAAAGGGGGGCAGCATCGAAAAGCAGTATCAGTGGAGGCTCAGAACCCCCGGCATATGGGTCCACCCTGGCCACACCCCACCCCTGCCACACCCCATCCCTGCCCTAATTTGTTACATGCAGCTCTCTTGCCTTTTCCAAAGTAATAAAATCTTCCTGAAATGCTAGATTCATGAGGCCCAGCATTGCCAAGGCGGCTGGGTTCCGGAGGCGCTGCTGCGAGGCCTTGTAAACCCCTGGTGATTGTTAAAACAATGCTACAGCCTCAGCCCTTGGCCTTTTGGTTCCCTGATCCCAGACATCAGGTACACTCAGGCAGGGAGCCCCAGAACCCCTCAAGGATCCTCCCACTACTGAATAAGCCAGGGCTCCACATCCTCCAAGAGAGATCAGGGTCCTGCATGCTCCCCAAAGTCACACCCATGGATACCTGGGCCTGGCTGGCAGTAGGTGCCGGGGCAGAGATGAAGTGAGGGTAGTGAAAGAAAGAGAGCATAGTGGGAGTCACACACACACACACACACACACTCATGGGGCCTGTTTTCCATTTGAGGATAACAGGGCCCTGGACACACAGTTCCAGCTGCCCAGAGCTGTGTGTGCAGGTGGTGGGGAGGAGGGGCACCCAAGTTCCAGACCATCACTCACCTTCCCCACGAGCTTGCCTTTCCGGTTCATACACAGGTAGAACTCCGTCTCCTTGCCCTTGATCCGGACTTGACTACCGAAGGTATCTGTCTCCACTAGGAGCTGGGCTTCGAAAGGCAGAAGGAGAACAACACACGTTTTTTTTTTACCGGGGGCAATAGCTTCGCCTAAAGGCTCAGCAACATGATCCCTGATCCTGTCCATCTACCCCCTGCTGCCCCCCAAATCAGGCATGGTGGATACCTCCGACCGGTACCCCTGGAGCACCCTGCCCCTTAGGCGGGAGAGGAGCTGTCTGACACCTGTTCCCTGACCCCAACGTCTCTTGACTACACTTGGAACCCAGATCACTCCAGCTGTAAGGGAGTTCTGCCCCTTGTGGCAGTGTGCCTTCTCCTCCCCTCATCACCCACCTTCCTTCATCCCTCTGCTCCCTTGCCCAAGGCAGAATAGAAAGCCACACAACCTCAGAGAAGCAGCAGTCTCTGGAATCAGACGGACAGATGCATGTGAGCTCACACAGGTAGCGCACACACACACACACACAATCCTGCCTTGAGGGATGTCAAGCTACTTCCTCCAAAATTTAAGTCAGAGGTCCCTTCCTCCAGGGTAAACATCTGGAGCGTGCCCTCATCCCTGAGGGTATGGGGGTAAGGGAGTGCCCTGGCCACTTGAAGTGGGGAAGGGCTGGGGAGGGTTGGTTCAGATCCTGGGGAAAGGAGGCTGTCTGCATAATTCATTTTCCTCAATCGAGGCCACCAAGGCTGCAGGGTAACTAACTCCTAGAAGCCCGGAAGGCCCAATCAGAACCCAATACCCCCGGTCCAGAGTGGGAGGCTCCATGCTAACCATCAATGCTCCACGGAGCCTCCCTCAGGATGGGGGGGAGGGAGGTGTCCAGAGCTGATCCTCAAAGTCCTGAATGAACAAGGACATCAAGTGGCCAAAGGGTGACTATCTCTTGATTAGGCTTACTGTGTCCAGACCCCTGCCTGTCCCTCTGCCAGTCCACATTTTCTCACCAGTAGGGTGCTGTGTGACTTTGGTGGGCCATGTGCCCTCTCTGAGCTTGAATCCCTGTGCCTGACTCCCCCCACCCCCTTATACTGACTTCTTTGCCTATGACCCCCCATTCTCACCCTCCCTCCCCTGACTCTTTGCTTCCCAGCACCTGCCCCTCCCTTACCCACAAAATTTTAATTTCAGTGACAAGGGACTTGCTTCTCCATAACAAAAATCACAACCCTAAATACAGTATCCTTGGGGCCACGAAGAGTGTACCACAGTGCCCCTAAAATACACTAGGTATGATTTTAATAAAAAAAAATTTTTAAATATATACCCTGGTGCCCTGCTGTGAAAATTAAAACCATCTGGAACTCAGGATTTCCAATAATTAATCTAGCCCTCCTTTGACACCACTACTAATTAAAATATGATATCCACCTTTCCAAGGGAAAAAAAAAGAAGAATTTACATAAAATTTAAAGATCTAACAAGAATTTAGTAATTCTAGGAACAAGGGAGGGGGCACATTCTTCTCTCCACCTTCCCCCATCCCTAGTAAACACTGAGTTGAGAATATTAACCAACCCTGTGATAGGGTGTTATAAGCCCTTCGTGCTCTCTGCTCCCCTTAATTCAGATTCTCTGTAACTCTCCTGTTAGCTTGGTCCCTGGGAACCGAGGGCCAAACATCGCAGCAGTTCTGGGACTTACTTTCTGTATCTCCTCACAAAGCTTAGGCCCCACATGGGAATGGGGGTTGTTGGGGGTCGGGAGGGTCCTCAGCTCCCAGGAGCTTCTGACCAAAGCAGCACGTGTAAGGGGAAAGGTGAGAGCTTTGGGACGCACAGAGATGGCTATGAATCCCTGGCCCCACTTGCCGACCAAACCATATGACCTTGGGCCTGAGTTTCTTCATCTGTAAAATGGGGACAGTCATCCCTAATCTCCAGCAGTTACTGTGAGGATTGCATACAATGATGCTGTAAAGGGCCTAGCACCCTGCTCTCAGAGGTTGGGTAGGTGAAACTTAGGAACTGTTTTTAACTTTCCTAACAACTGCAAAATAAAACTGCTTTCCTAGGAAGAAAAAAAATAGTGGGGGGAAAAATAAACGAGATGTGTGTAAGGGCAGAAGTAGAGCAGAACTTGCCTCCCTGAGATGTGCCCTCTGTCCTGAACTTCCTCAGCATCCTCCAGGGTCGCAGGTATCCCACACTGTGAGTGCATCAGAAAATGCCTTAGGGTGGGATTCAGGGGTCTGATCCCATTTCTGGCATTGCCACCCTGGGTATGTGACCTTGAGTACGCACCTTCCCCTCTGAGCCTCAGTCTCCTCACCCATGCAACGGGAAGGGGGCTTGACCCTATTCTGATTGTCTCTGGGGTTGGAGACTGGTAGAGATGGGGAGCTGAGAAGAGGGTGAGGCCCAAGGGCTGGGGCTCAGGCAACCCCAAGTGAGTCCAAGGGGGAAACTGCTCTGTCTGCCCTCTCCCAGCACCTGGGCCTCTGTCCTCAGAATAGCTCCAACTACAGGCTGGATCTGGCTCCCCTGTGAGGCTGCTGAAGTCACATATCCCCACGAGGTTGGGTATCTTTGTCCCCTTTTTACCGTGTGGGAAAGCGAGGTTCAGAGAAGCAACCCAGCAGGAGAGGCTGACATCAGGTCTGCCTGGCTCCTGCTGGTGCCTGGGTCCCAGGGGAGGGCCCCCAGCTCTGGGGACACAGCTCAAAGCACAACCCTCATCTCTCATTAACCACAGCCCGTCTCAAGGAGCCGTGGGCGTTCGCCTGAGCCATCCAAAGGGCCTGGGGCCGGGGCTGGACTGCACCTCACCCTCGCAAACCTAGCCGCCCCCACCCCAGTGTGGGAGGGTCTGCATCAGCCACTGCGCCAGGGGAGCCAGAAGTCTGTTCTCCCCCACTCGACCACAACAAGCCATGGAGTGACCTAGACTCCACTCAGCGCATGACATAATGAGGAGGGAGCCGGGCCAGAATTATGTCAAGTCTTTGGGGAGTCATAGCCGCAGCAGTTCTCAGAAAGAGAGAGAGACTCCGCCCACCCAGAGCAGGTTTGCCCAGAGCCTGGCTGGTCCTCAGCATCATGCTCCCCCCTACCCCGTGTCTTATGACCCAAGCCCCCAAGATGCAGCTCTCAGGAGCTAGAAACCCCACCTCTGCTCAGTTCCACCCTCGTGTCTGTACCAGGCCAGGCAGGAGGGGCTGATGACATTATCTCGCCTCTCACCACCCTGGCCTCCCCTTCAGTCCGCACAACTCAGCGGCCTCCTCTCTCTGCTACTTTTGGCCCCAGAAGTCTCTCCTCTACACATTGGCCAGAAGATCCTCTTAAAATAAAATTGATTGTGTCTCTTCCCTGCTAAAGCCTCCTGGGGATCTCCGACCCACCAAAAATCCAGGCTCTTTATGGGGACCCATAAGGGGCACGTGATCTGGCCCCTGCTGCCTGCCCCAACTTCCCACCCTCACTCACACAAGCCTCTTTGCTGTTCCTCCTCTAATGCGCCAAGCACGCTCCTACCTCAGGGCCTTTGCACTTTCCCTCAGCCTGGAGACTGCTTTGCCCAGACCATCCCATAGTGGCTTCTCATCTCCTCGGTTGACGTCTCAACTCAAATGTCACCTCCTCAAAGAGGCCTCCCCTGGCCATGCTATCCAATGTCATACCACACTCCCAGTCTAGCTCTACCCATCCCCAGCTCCATTTTCCTCAGAGCTCTTCTCTAAGTTGTCTTATTTGCTACCTTTCCTATTGTCTGTCTCTACCCACCGGAAGGTAAGCTCCATGAGGTCAGGACCTTAACTGTCTCATTCACCACTGAGATTTCCAGCACCTAGTCCGTACCTGGCTCATAGTAAATGACTGACAAGGAAATTTTAGTAAATGCATAAAGGGACTGGTGAGTTAGTTATGAGTGATGCTACTTAAAAGTTAAAGACAATGAGATTCAGGGAGGTAAAAGGATTGCCCACGGGCACACAGCTGGTAAAAGCAGGGTAGAAGTTCAAACCCATTCTCTGATCCCACGGTCAGTGCCCTTAGCAACTCTGTCCTTCCCACCCTCTACCTGCCTCACACTAGAACTCTGCTCTCCAACACACCCAGCCCCAGCCTCAAGGTTACTATCACATATTCTGACTTGCTGTGTGACAAGGGGAAAAACCCCTGTCCTTCTCTGGGCCAGGACTAGGTGACCTTCTTTCAGTACTGCCCCTCTAGGAAGTATCATAACTTACATTATTTAGGTCTTAAATGGTGATGCTGAGCACCATTTTACCTTATACACATTATCTCACTTAATCCTTACAACAATCCCAGGAGATTAGAACTATTTTTATTATCCCCATCTTACAGGTAAGAAAACTGAGTTCCCAAGGTCACACAGTGATGGAGTTAAAACCCAGGCAGGCTAACCCAGAAGTCTGGGTCTTAGTCAGTCTCTCACACCAGTCACTTCTCCTCCATGCCAGTCCCTTTCCTGGGGGCATAAGTGAGTGGACGAACACCTAAGGTGGGCAGGGAAGGTCTTCGCTTTGACCTCACCTTCTTGGGACAGAGGTCTGTGGGTGGGGATAAGCCAAAGGCTGGGGCCCATCCCTCCCCAGTCCACTTCCAAATGAGGGAGGAAGGAGTGCCTATGGTCACCCTGAGGAAAATATCTTCGAGCTGATTCTGGGTAGTGGGGGAGCCCATAGAAGCACCCAAGTCTGGGTTCAAACCATAGCCAGAGAGGCAGGAAAAGGTTTCAGATCTGGCCAAAGGAAGGAAAGGCTGCATGCACTGGAGGGTGAGTGAGTGCAGGATGAGGGGTCCCCACAACCCAGCTCGCCTGAGGGAAAGCCCACAGAGCCGGTCTCACCAGCACCCAGCTGAGAGCAGGAGCCCAGGGCTGCCCATGGCTCGGGGCCAGGAGCTCGAAGGACCCAGTCCCTTCTCCAGCATCCAGAGAAGAAAGCAGAAAAGGGAAAAGAGTGGAAGAAAAAGCTGGAAAGGAAGTCCTTTCTATAAAAACTCACGCTGTCTTTTTTCCCATTTCTCTTAAATGCATGGAGTAACAATGACAATTTAAAAATAACTGCTAATGCTTATTTAAGCATTTATCATCTGTCAGGCAGTGTGTTTAGAGTCTGAACACAGAATGTCTCATTATATCTTCACAACAACCCTATAAGGTAGGAACAATTATACCCATTTTACAGATGATGAAACTGAGGCACTGAAAGTTAAATTACTTGCCAGAGTCACACAGTAGGACCAGGATTTGGACACAGGCAGAGTAACCCCAGAGTTAGTCTGAGACAAGAGATATTCGGTCAGAGGTAGGCAGAGTGGGACAGGCATCAGGCAGGCCAGCGATGGCAGAGGAAAGAGAAGTGACTTTCGTGGATTGGCTGATTGATTCCAGTGTGATTCCCTAGCTGGGCTTCCTTGCGGATAATCCAGGGCCTCACTTTGAAGACTTTTGGTTTGAAGGGTAGGAAACCGCAGGGAAAGACAGAGAGGCAGCCAGAGACCCAGAGAGACTCATACACAGAGGGACACAGGAGATAGGACCCTGAGAAAAGGAACTGGAGAAAACTACACTGGAGAATTGATTTCTTTTCCACCCAAGCCCTGGGGTAGAACCCCCACAACCTGAGAGAGCAGTGGGGAAGCTGGGAGCCAGTATGAGGCTGGACAGAGCCGGCCCGCACCTGGGCCCTGCAGCCGGCTGGCCGCTACAATTCCAGTGCTGACACTGCTGCTGGCCGCTCTCCAGGCATCATCCTCCAGCAACGAAATGTTCTTGCCACGAAAGGCTCTGGGAGGTCAGACCGAATCAGTACTCCCTTCCTCCTCCCCTCTGAAGGTGGACCGGGTCGAGGGGAAGGGAAGTGGGGCGGGGGCGGGTGAGAAGTACTCTTTTCTGCAGATATGTCAGCATCACTATTTATACAGACACATACACACCCCCACACACTATGGCCTTTCTCCAAAGGTGTCCATGGTTCCCTTTCTCCTAAAGCCCCCCAAGGAGGTTCACAGGCCACGTGGGCTTGCTGGAAAGGAAGAGGGAAAGAATCAATAGGATTGATCAGGAGCTATATTTAATCCTCGCTGTAGCTCTTATGTGGCCATTTCAGCGGCAGAGTCAGCAAGGTATGGGTGGCCACTCCTCACTGGGGACAGACATGTGGGACATGAGCTCAGAGAGCAGGGGGTTTAGATGCAGATATTGCTGCCCATTCCCAGCTGGGAGAGCCCCTCAGGGAAGCTGGGTCTGTGGCTCGCCGTATCCTCACTGTAAGATGCAAGGCTGGCTGGATGTGAGGACAGGAGAGGAGGACAGGGGAGAGGAAGGAGGGAGCACTGATTTGCCAAGTACCTACTGTGTGCTGAGCTCTGTGCCAGGCACTTGCCTCAGGGGAGTGGTCCCGTCCACACTCCCGGACGTGCACATGGGTCGCCCATGCATTCACTGGCTCAAGCATATATTAAGCGCTTGTTTGTGGCTGGCTCTGTGCATGGTGATATGCGTACAGCAGTGAACACAACAGACAAAAGCCGCCTAGCCTTAGAGTCTGCATTATAACAGGAGACACAGAGAGCGAGCAACTAAATAGAAAATATATTGTCAGGTAGTAGTAAGTGCTAGGAAGAGAAATAGATCCACGAGGGGACAGATACGGGAACTCTCTAGTAAGGACACAACTGAACAGTAGTCTGAGTGAAACGAGGGAGCAAAAGCCACGAGGGCATCTGGGAGAAGGGCATCCTCAGGTTGAAGGCGCAGCAAATGCAAAGGCCCTGAGCAGGTGTGTTTGAGGGACGGCAGGAAGCTCACTCGGGCTGGAGCAGAGCGGGCAAGGATGGGAGCAGTGGAGCCTGAGGCTAGACTGGTGGTAGTCAGAAGCCAGGCCACGCCAGGCCTTCCTGCTGATCCAAGCCCTTGAGATGAGAGCCTTTGACTAACCGAGTGACACAGTCTCACGTTTTGACTGCTGTATGGAGAACAGACAATGCAGCATCAGACTCGGGGGCAGGTGGCGGGGAGCGGTCTCTACTGCCTCAGCCACCCCAGCCGGCCCGAAGTACCTGGCTCCTTGCTCAAGCACAGCCCTCCAGCAGGTACCAGGATGCAGGGAATGGGGACTTATAGGGCCCTGTCCCACTTCCACCACCAGCTCAGCCAAAGCCCTGGAAGATCTCATATACTTTACTAGGTGAGCCGTGCAAGCCAGCCCCTGATTAATTACTTTATTCATTCATCTAGTCACCTTTAAGTGGAGGCTGCTTTCTGCCAGGCCCTGTACCAGAAAGGGGGACAAGCAGAAAGGTCACTGCTTTCTAGGAGCTCATGTTCTCAGGGGGGCAAGGGCGAGTTGGTGGAGGGGTGGGCTCAGGAAGGCTGCCTAGTGGGGCAGACTGACTTCCCGTGACCCCGAGCAGCGGCGACACAGCTGGCATCACAGACTGATCCATGCCAAGGGGGAGGAAGCCCACAGAGGTCTGGCTCCGTGCCCTGCCCCTTACCCCCAACAACAGTGAGGAAACCCAGGCACAGAGCGGGAATGGGAAAGGCCCAAGGGGACAGAGAGTGAAGGGTCCAGGCTCTTCCTACTCAGAGTCAGCCCCTAGGAAGGAGCAGGGGCCCTGGTCTGGGAGCTCCTTGAGGGCTGGGACCAGATGTGTCTCACTCACCGCTGTCTCACCAAGTGAGGGAGGGTTCCTGGTGTGGGTCCAAAGACCCCTCCCCATCTGGCCTCATAGGATGAGGGGGAGCAGCCAGAGCATGGCCAGCCAACCCTGCTGCTTAAAATCATGCTGAAGAAGCCTTTTCTACCAGCAGCTGACATGCCAGGGCCCCCCTGATAGGAGAGGGGCAGTGTCCCTTCTGGAAGCTCTGGGAATCAGTTCCCAAGAAGGGAATATTGACCGGAGCCCATGACGGTATCCCCCTGCCCCTCTACAACAGCAGTGAATTCAGGTGGTTATTATTAACATTCCTGCTTTAATAATCATATAATCTTTGAGCATAAGAAATTCTCTCCTTTCAATTACCCCATTTTACAAAAGAGTAAACAGGATCAGAAAGGCTAACTCACATCTGTCTCCAGCTTGTAAGTGGTGGAGCTGAAACTCAAATCCCATCCTACTCCAGAGGCCACATGTTCCACCTCTCAGAAGACCACCTCCCTGGCTATCACAGCCCCTCCAGTGGCCTGCTCGGGGCCATTCTGGGCAATGTCGGTCCTGAGGGGTGACCCACTGCAAAACCTTGGGGTTTTGTTGTTGTTTTTTAATCAAGTAGAGAAGCCATGCTTTCAAATGAAAGCAGGTAGGAATATCCAATCACAAGGCTTATAAAAGCAGAGTTGCCCCCACACCACCATTCCCAATGCTGGGGCCCCCACCCCTCCCTGAGGACTGGCTCAGCTGACCCCAGGCTCTCCTCTGCTAAGACTCAAGTCCTATCACCCAGCAGCCCTGCTTCCTGCAGCCATGGGGGGGTTAACACCTCCACGTCCCGGCTTAAGGGCATCAATCTCAGAGGCAGATGGAGTGGGACCTTCTCATCCTCAGTTGGCAGGTCAAGAAGCTGAGGCCAGAGCCAGACACGCTTGCCCCAGGCACTGGGGGCTTCTCAGTGGTAGAGCTGCTATTGGAACCCAGGGGTCCTGCCTCCCGCATCAGTGCTGTTTCTTCAAGGTGGCAACTACCTACAGGACTGAGGTGACCAGGACCAAGGGCAGGAAGGGGAAGGGCTGATATAATAATTCCAGGTGGGCAGGATGGCCCTCCCCCAGTCCCCAGCCTGCCAGGTGGCCCACTACCTAAGCCTCTAACCCCGGGCCAGCATACCTGCCCCTCCGGAGCCCAACTCAAAGCAAAGAAAGCCCTTCTCTCCTGGAACAGCCACACTCAGGGCCCTCAGAGTGATGTGGGAAAGCTTCAGGGAGCCATGGGGAGACCCTCTTGCAGAATAGAAGCCCAGCTGACATCTATGCAGATTTCACCAAAGACTGCTCACTGCTCTAAAGCAGGCCCGCGCAGGGCGCCGGACAGACGTGGGCCCGCACCTTGCACCTGCCCGTGGAGTCTGCTGCCGCGGTGTGCCGTCGAATCTGAGGTTCAGCATGTTTTACGAACTCAAATCTGAGACTCCGAGGGTTTGTGAGGATTCCAGATTCCAGGCGTTTATAGGGATTCTGTTTATACTTGGTGTTTGCTGAAATTCGCAGACTGCGTTCTAACTGTGTGTGAAGGCAAGTCTCAGATTACACCATCCTTTCAGCTGGATGGAGTCCTGCCTGAGAAGGAGGGAGCAGGTTCCTGGACCATCCTGGGCCCCTGGCCTGACTGAGGACGGCTGGCCACCCCTCCCCCACAGGCGGGGCAGGCCTTTAATGCAACCCCATCCTCCTGGCCGGCTTGGTCACATAAATCACCCTCCCAATAATATTTGTATTGATTATCTAGATTGGAAGCCTCAATTGGCTCCATTGTCTCACTTCCTCTTCCAGGACTCACAGATGGGGTCCCTTCACCTCATCTGCGTTTCTAATTCGACATTTAAATGGAGCGGCCTCCCAGGCCAGCCAGGCCCCTTGCTTCCCTGGGTGTTGGAGGGGTTGGGAGGAGTGATAAACAGATTCCCTGACAGAGAATCATTAAATCTAGAGTTTGTGGAGCTGGAGGAAAAGTCAAGATGGGCGAGTCCCCGCACACGCAAAGCGTTGCCTCCCAGCACGACCAGGGCGCTTGCTGGAGGTGCAGAGCCAGGCCCCACCCCAGGCCCTCCGGATCAACACCCGCATTTTAACATCATCCCTCAGTGATTCAGATGCACGTTAATGTTTAAGAAGCACTTTTCTAGTCCGCCCCTTGTAATGTACAGAAGGGAAACTGAGGCCCAGAGAAGGCAAGGTCACACGGTAGGTGAGATCCCCTGAGTCTCCAGCCCAGGCAGAGGAAATGGGAGGGCAAGAGGCTTCTGGAGTGAGGGCCTGGCCATTTCCAGCCTCCTCTCCCTCCCAAGCTCCTGACTCCTATTTCGGAGGCTGGACAGATGGTTCAGACCAGAGTCTGACCCCCCTGTACTCTCCCAGCCTGGAGGGGCCAGCGAGAGCTCCAGGGACTCCCCAGGAGGGCACCTCCCTCCCGCCCCAGCCGGCCAGCTGCCCCTTCCCTGGCAGCAACTGGACAGCAGATCCCAGGGAAAACCAGCACCTGGGTCTGCCCAGCACCACCAGGCGTCCGCGGAGGGGGTGGGGCAGGAGGCACGAGGCCCTAGAGAGGCGGCCAGCAGAGGGCCTGGGAGAGGTGGGGAGCAGGGCCGAGAAAGCTGTGGTCAGAGGGAGGGAAGCAAGGAGAAAGACAGAGATGGTGGGGAAGGTGGGGGGCAGAGAGATGGACAACCAGGAACAACCAGAAGGAGGGGAGAAGGACTCGGAGGGAGAGGGAAGCCCACATACAAGGAGAAGCAGCCAGTTGAGAACAGGAGAAGGGGGAAGAAGGAGGGAGGGAATGGAGGCAGTGAAGACTGATGGGGCAGGAGAAGGGAGGGGAGGCAGCTGGCCGGGAGAAGCAGGAGCCCAGCATGGCCCGGCCCTGCCCAGCCCGGCCTGGCCCAGCCCCCAGTGACGGTGCAGCTGCCACACTTGGGCCCTACCATGAGGTCAGTCCTGCCCCGGGGCTGGGAGAAAATAAATGGTGTCCAAGATAAAAGGTCCAGGAAATTATTTGTCTTGTTGTCGTGTCTTGACTGCAACGGGCAGGGGCTGGCGGGCTGGCGGGGCATCATCTCAGAAAAGCCCAGGCTGGCAGGCTTCGCCCCCCCGGACACACACACGTAGGACCCAGGCCTCAGCCTGACTTGGCCACCCACAGCCCCGGCTTCTCCTGCCCAAGTCTGGGGCCTAGGACACCTCCCAGAACTTGGGCCTCAGAGGGCAGGAAGCGGTGGGGGCATGCGCAGTCAGGGTCTGGCCCCAAACCCCCTCCAAGCGCTGGGAAGGAGAAGTCTTGTCTGATTCATCCACTGTTGAGGGTCTTTGTGGGCTGAGGGCTTGGGGAGGGAAGGGAGCCAGGGTGTCTCACTCCTCCCAGCCCCCTTACGGAGGCACCTTGGGGCAGCTGATGGTTCCTAAACACCTCGGAGGAGAGCGGGGCCGTTCCATGGTCGGGGCAGGTCAAGGAGACTCACAAGGTGCTGAGTGCCCATACCTCACAGGTGCACAAGCTCAAGCTCACACAGCACAGCGCACATGTGTGTCCACGTGCACGTGCACACACGTTTACACACATATGCACACATGTGCACACACAGTCACACCAGGCCAATTTCCACCACCACTAGCAGCATCCAAAAAGCATTCCCCAGAGGCTCCCATCCCTCTAAGCGTGTGAACCTGGGATAAAGCAATGCCATGGGGAGCAGCAACCTGTTTTAAGCCACCCCCACCCACACCCATGACGACTGGCATTTATGGGGCGTTTACCAGCAACAGCATGCTTTATTCATGTCTTCAGTTACTACTCCCAGCAAGGCTCTCAGGGATGCACTCCTGCATCCCCATATTACAGATGAGAAAACTGAGGCCCAGAAAGGTTCCGCCCCAAGATAACACAGCCAGGACACAGCAGAGCTGGGGTTTGAACCCGAGGTCTCAGCGGACAGGAAGAATGTGCACACCGTCTGGGAGGAGGGGATTGGCACCTACCATACTTGTCCCCGTCCTCGCCGCGGGCGCTGATCCTGCGGCCCAGGACCTGGATGTGCTTCCCGCTGGTCCGGCTGTAGAGCTGGTACAGCCGCAGCTGCTTACGGCTCACATCGTCCCGAGCCCGCGTCTGGTTCTCCACGTGGATGCGGAAGTCCACGTTCTCCTCGGCCGCCAGCACCTGGGCAGGGAAAGGGGTGACGGTGAGCCAGAGTCCCTGCGTGCAGGCACCACATTCACAACAAAAAGCCGGGGCCTCCCCTCCGCCAGCTCTGGGCCAGGCATCAACACTGACTCATAATGGCCCTGTTACCCCACACACACACCGTTTCACAGATGAGGCAACTGAGGCCCAGAGAGGTGAGGCAAGCTGCCCAGGGTGGTCAAGGCAGGAGGCAGCAAAGCTTAGAATCAGGCCTAGGTCTCTTTGGCAACAAATTTTGCTGTCTTCCCACCATTGCCCCAAATTAAAGCAAGAAACATGGAGCGGAGGTTTCCCCTGTGACCTTGGGTGCCTGGTTTGTTCAGCCTTAGATTCCTTTCCAGTGAAACAGCGGAGCAGAGCCCTGCCCTGATTACATCCCAAGGTGGCTCTGAGGATAAAGTGAGCAACTGGGAAGAAAAGCACCCAAATCGATATAGAGATTGAAGAGGGATGAGGGGATATGATGCTGTCTAGTGGGAAGGAGGGAAGCCTGGCAAATTTCTTCCTGGAAACAAATGGGCCAGAGCCCACTGTCACTTCTCCCCCAGGATCTGATGCTGGGGTGGTCTCCTCTCCATGCCCCAAGGGTCCTCATGCTCGCCCCACCACCAAGCATTTGACTGTCCCCCAGCCCTTCATGGAGAAGCCTTTGCTCTGTATCTCCCATCAAAATTCCCTGTATCCCTAGAGGTTAGCTCATGTCTGACTATGTTTTCCAGGAAGCCACCTCTGGCTACACCAACATGTATCTCTCCAGTCTCCCTTCCCAGAACATGGCCTCTCTCCTGGGCAACTTGCACCCACCTCCTCACCAGCCTCCTGCTTCCACTCTTTCCCTCTGGTAGTCCGTCTTCCACCAAACTCAATCACCTTGCGTAAACTTCCCTCTCCAAATTCTCCAGGGCTTCCCATCACATTTAGATAAAGGTCCCCACTAGGGCCTCAGGGCCCTGTAAGATGAGCCCCCGACTGCCTTTCCGCATTCATCTCCAACCACTCCCTCCCCACCGATGACACCGTCTGCCTTATTATGCTGCTAAGCATTCCAAACACAAAACGTGTACGTGCCTCAGGGCCTTTACACTTGCTCTTCCCTCTGCTTCAGTGCTCTTTTCCAGATTTTCACACTCAGGCTCCTCTAATTCATTTGGGTCTCTGCTCAAACGTCACATCCTGAGAGAGGACTTCCTCCACTGCTTTTCTGAGGCAGCCCTCACTTCTGTCATTCTCCATCTCTTTACCATGCTTTGTTTTTCTTTCTAGCATTTATCAGCCTGACATAATATCTATTTATCTGGTTTTTGTCTGTCTCCCCAACTTGTTTGTTGCTATATCCCCAGCACATAGCATAGTAGAAATTCAAACACTTGTCGAATGAATGAATGAATGAATGAATGAACAACTGAACATTGAAAAGCTCTGGAGTCCTCTCATACCACTTAGCATTAAATTAGGTTCTCCTATGCCCTGCTAATTGCATGCCTGTGCCATCCCATCTTAACCGTAAGGCTGAACAATTCTTGAAGTCCAGACAGCGTTCCAGGTTTGTTCTAGTCATGCTAGGCATGCAGGACCCTGTTCCCACAAGAGCATAGCCCCACTCAGTCCATGATGGAGCTCTTGGAATCAAGGCTGCACAAGAATCCATCTCACCCCTCAGCTGTGAGCTCCCCAGGGCAGGGTCCATGTTTTCCTCATTGCTACACCCCATGCCCAGGCCAGGGGCCTCTGTCTCCCAGCTGACCTGCACATGTCCTCCCAGCCCAGCCTGGGCCCCGCAGGTGCTTCAGCCGGACCACATTATTTAACCTTCACTATCAGCCTCAGGGTAGATGCATTATCCCACATTACAGATGAGGAAACTGAGGCTCCGAAGCCAAACCACCAGGCAATGGCAGAGTCAGCCCCAGGCCATGTGGCCCCAAAGCTCCGCTTTCAGCCCCACCTCTCTGTGCTGTGACTGCCCCAGCAGGGCAATCAGGAGTAGCACCGGACGTTCAAAACCCAGGGCGTGCCACTCCCTACGTCAGGTCCCTGGGCAAGTTACTAACCTCTCTGTGCCTCAGTTTCCTCCGCTATAAAATGAGAGGGGTGACATGGCATCCACCTTGTGGGTTTCTATGAAGATTAAACATATAAAGTCTTAGAACAGTTTCCCGGTACAGAGTAAGTGCTCAGCAGGCGTAGATAACTACTGAGAGGATACAAGGGAGCCCCTTTAAGAGGCTCTCAGTGAAGCCCTGAAAATAGAAGCCTTCCCAGGACGCAAGCAAATCACATTTTCATGTCCTGAGAGACCAGGCACTTCTGCTGCCCCGATTACAGTTTGGGAAGATGTTATTGCTTTTGATCGTCCTGACAACCCTGGGGCATGGAAATGCTTATCACTCCCATTTAACAGATGTACAAACTGAGACTCACAGAAGTTAAGTCGGTTGCTCTGAGCTGTCCAGCCTGGAGGTGCAGGGCCTGGCCCACTAAGTGTGAACATCTTTCACTTAGACTACCTTCGATGGCAGCCCCATCACCATCCACAGCCCAATCTGATACCTGGGACCCGCCTCATTTCACAGCCTGAGGCTGAGGGAGGGCAGAACTCCAGTGCCCCTGAGGCCCACACCTGGGGGGCATGTGTCCTGAAGACCCCCCACCACCACCCATGGCTCTCAACCCTCCTGGAATGACTCCCCAAGGTGGCCCAGCCCTGTCCCCTCCCCCAAGGGTGGGCCTCCGACCTCCCCCCCGTTCTCCAGATCTCCTCCTGCTCACAGGAGACCTTATCGACCAGAGGTCAAACCAATCTCCTCACCCCAGGCCCCCGAGGGGAGCTGCCTTGCCCCAGAAGCCAGCCTCTCGTTAACGATTTTCTCCCTGGCCCACTGGACAGAGGCAGCACGGGTGACCCAGGGTCAACGGGGGCTATCCGGTGGCCCTTCCCCAGGACATGGGAGACAATCCATCTTGCCCAGCTTCCACCATTTAAGCCACACTCTGTGGCCGCATCAACCCCGAGGGAGGTGGAAACGGGGTCTGTGCTTTTGAGAAGGCAGGGAGACCCCCAGGCTTCCTGGGCCAGCCCTCTGGGGGGCTCCAGGCCTTTGCACAGGCTGAGTCCTCTGCCATGGGCACCTTCTGACACCCGCTCTCAGGTACCTCTTCCGGAAGTGTTTCCTACCCTCTGGCCTCAGGCTGGGTTACAGCGTCTGGACACCACTGTAATGGCTTATTGTCCCCAGAGTCCAGTCTGTCTGGCTCATCCTTGAATCTCCAGCTCTGCCTCCAGGAGGCACCTGGCCAATGTTTCCTACGTAACTGTGGCTAGGACGAGGGAAACCTGGCAGCCCCCCCCCACTTACTGCCTAGACAGGCAGAGTGCCCACCAGAGGGCTTTTAAAGATATCAATTGCTAAGCTTCCCTCTGTTCCAGGCACTCTGCTAAGAAACCCTCAAGGCATGGTACCTCATCAAATTCCCTTACCACCCTTGGAGGTAGGTACCAGTTAGAGCCCATTTCACGGACTGGACCAACGAGGCTCCTCTCTGGGTCCACAGACCTCCAGGGTCTGCCTGCAGAGCTCATGCAAAGTGGCGTGTTCAGGAACATCCTCGCCCTCCTCCTTTCCTGTTAGCTGGGTACCAGGTCACTTGGCCTCACTGCCCAAGAGGGGGCCTGTCTTCCAGGCCTTCCTAGAACAGTCAGAACTGCCCTCTACCTGGCTAACACCCATCCAGGTGCCTGGGCGCTGAAAAGCTGCAGTGTGACAAAAAATCACAATGCTGCAGCTCTTGCAAGGCCAGCAGGGCTGGCACCTGTGGGGTGTCTCCTGGGGCACAGTAAGGTGCCTTACAAAAGGCCCTCCTTCCCCTACCTCATGCCACAGATTATCTTTTGGTTCAAGGTAGCTTTTCTCACAGCTGGGAGGCATACAGTGGGGTTCCCCCGCAACCAGACTGAGACCCCAGTTACCCTCCAGTTAGCCCCGTCTTTGCCCTGAGGGCTTGAGCTCTGGTGGAAATATTCAGTCAGACAGAGCCCACTGCCTTCTGCCTGCAGTCAGCCTTGTGGGTGCAGAGGTGAGGGGTTTCCCTGCTCCAAACTCTGCCTGGCTCCCCACTGCCCACAGCACAGTGCCCACGTGTGGTCCTTTACCACCCGACCCCTGCCTACCTTCCAACCTTCCTTTCCCAGGCACCTTGCGGGGAATCTCTCGGGGATTAAAAGAGGTTGAGGTGAGCTCCTGACACCAGGGCCAGCCTCCACACATCAGCCTAGGTCGTCCCCCTACCCCAAACCACTGTAGCATCCAAGAGCCACCGTTTCTCCCTCTGATCAAAGGTCTCAGCCTCACCAATCTACTCATGGCTCTGAAGGCACACTTGGGCTGCTTCCAATTTTTTCCCGGGCCCACCTCCCACCAACATATGCCGTATCACACAATACCTGCGTACACACGTTGCACAAGCACTCTCACACCCCACACATTCAACAAGATAACTAGCACTCACGGATCTCAGGTGTGACCTGGCGCCACCTCTTACCACCAACTGATTTGGTTTCTTTACCCCTTAGTTTTCTCATCAGTAGGATGAGATTGTCTACAATTATTTATCTTAGAAAACCATTATATTACTAACAATAGCCACTTTTTTTTCCTTTGCTTTCTTCTTCTGTTTTCTAAACAGCCGCTACTTATGGAGCATGTCCTCCGTGCTAAGAAGCACTCTAAGTGAATTATCTTATGTCATCCCCAGAGCAGCCCTATGAGTTAGTACAGTTATTATCCCCATTTTACAGATGAGGAAACTGGGCTCAGCGAGGTTACATGGCTCGTCCAAAAGCATGGAATTGGTGTAAAAAAGAATTCAGATTCGAATCCAGCTTAGCCCAGAACCCACGCACCCCACCTCTTTACCCTCACCCGCTTCATTCTCCCTTCTCTCTGTCACCCACCTCCATTCCCCCATTCAGGAAAGCAACTGGCTCTGTCCACAGACCATAGATGGGGCAGGGACTAAGGTGGAGGATTAAACATGAAAGGACTGAAGGCCTTAAACTCACCCCCGACCCCAAACCAAGAGAGGAGGATGGGGTCAGACTACCCCCTCCCACCCAGGTCCCCATCCTTGAGGCCTCATACAATCCATGCCCCTGTCTCCAGGCAGCCTGCCCAGAAAGGGAGGTTCTCCCTGGTCCCAGGAGAGGCAGCCCACAGACTTCCGGCCACATTCCACCACCGCCTGCCTCCTCCCCCGGCAGCAGCATTGGGGCCAGCCATGCTGAGGGTTTTCAGAGCTTCTCCTAACTCTGGATTCAAACCTGAGACCTGCATGCGGCTCTAGGAGTGGTCCCTTGTAGAGTCAGCACCCCCTCCACCCTGAAATGCAGCTCCCAAACTTCCTCGAGAGCGAGCCTGGACTCAGGCCCAGGAGGTGGTGCCAGCCACAGGCAGCGCTCCGACGATTATTACTGTCATTGAGAGTGAAACTAACGCTGGCTCCCACTTAGTGGGCACTTGCTCGGTGCCAGGGCTGAGCTAAGCACTTTTCAGGCACCGGCTCCTTGATCTTCACGGGACCAAGGCAGGTCAGAACAATTACCATCCCCGCGATAAAGGAGACACAGAGAAGCCAAGGGATTTGCCCAAGTGGTACAGAAACTGACAGAGCCAAGAATGGAACGCATCTCTGGCTCTAGAGCCCATCAGTTTCCCCGAGCTGGCCCCCCTGGACAGAAAGGGGAAGACGAAGGCCCGCCCAGCCCTGAATCTGAGCTTGGCTCACTCGGACTGATGCCCCCACCCACCCCTCCACCCCAGGCTTCTCCCCTCTCTTCTGTCACACTCCCCACACCCCACCCAGCCAGGACAGAGTGACGCTCCAAAGGCCCCTTCCCCATCCCCAGCCTGTCCATTAAGCTCCCGGGGCTATCAATGTATTGATTGGCAGGGCTGAGCCATCAGCACGGGAGGGGGCTGCTGCCACCCAAGGCGCTGACTGAGAGCTCCTTCTGCCCATACATCAGCCTTCTCTGTACAGATCGTCAATATGGGTGCCGCGGCCAGTCAACCCTGGAGCCAGCCTGGGGAAGGGGGCAGGACCCCTAAAGGTCCATGCTCCCTTCTTCCCTCCCTTTCTCCTTCCTTCCAATTCCTCTGCCTTGAGGCCCTTGGGTGGAAAGAGTGGTCATGCATGTCAAAGAGGGAATAAACAAGCCCTTTATCCTGGCATTCAGTGCCCACCGTGGCCTTTTACATGATCCCCATTCCTTAACTCCATGCACCAGCTACCCCAACTGGCTTGGAGTCCCCTGAGCACATCAGGCTGTTCCCTGCTTCAGGAGAAGTGGTCCATGGCCCTGCAAAGGCTTTTCTATACAAACACATTCACACACACACACACACACATAGGCTCGGAGACTTCACCTGGCTTGCTTCTATTTCAACATTCAAATGAGGCCCCTTCCTTGGCCAGATCTTCTTGCCCTGAGTCTAGTTTCAGGGCCCTTCATCAGAGTAACCTATGCGCCCTCGAGCCCCTGTCCCCCTGCACAGATCCCTCAGACTTCTCTCAAGTTCCCGAGGGTTGGGACAGGTCCTGAGCACCCTGGGCCCCACACCTGGTATGGAGTCTGGGTCGGGGGAGGGGGCTCAGTCCAGGTGCCCGGCCCTCAGAGAAGCTGCTCCCCCAACTCCTCCACTCGCTGACCCAACATTCATGCTGCACGCCAGGTCTGTGCCAGGCGCCATAGGGCCCTTGGGATGGGCTGGGCCTCCCTTGATTTCCAGGAACCAGCAGCTGGCGGACAAGCAGGCCTCCAGGCACACCAGAGTCAAATGCGTAACTAAAGCTCACATTTACTTAACACTTATAATGAGCCAGGCGCTGGGCCAAGGGCCTCCCCCAGGTGACCGCAGCTCATCCTTGAGCAACCCCCAAGAGGGAGGCTCTATCCTGATGCCCATATTAAGGATGAGCCACAGAGAAGCCAAGAATTTGGTCAGTCATGCAGTTACCCAGTGGCCGAGGCAGGGTACGACCCAGGTGGGTTGGGTCCCGAGCATGAGCTCCTGTACATCCCTGTGAGCCCCAGCAGGGAACGCAGCGGCAAAGTGTGAAGGGGTTCCAAGGCCGAGGTGGGATGGGGAGAGTGGTAAATAAAGCTGCCCAAAGTGCTGGCCAGCTCTTACAGGAAACACGAGGGGAGAAGCTGAAGCCTTGGATGTCTCCATCCTGCTCAAAACCCAGTCCAGGGCCAGACATGCAGCAGGCGTCCCACAAATGTTTTCTGATTGCTGATGAGGTGCAGCACCATAATGGAGTACCTACTGCATGCCAAGTCCAAGATATAGCTTCAATTCCTTCTCCCATTAGGCCCAAGGAGTGGTATTATTAGACCTATTTCTCAACTGATGAAGAGGCAGACTCAGAGAGGTTAAGGATCTTGACCAAAGCCACACAGCCTGAGCGTGTGCAATGAGAATTAAATCCAGACCTAAATCCAAGGCCTGTGCTCAGACTAGAGGGGACCTGATGTCACCAACGCAAGGAGCGCATCCTTCCCAGCTTTCTTCAGCACCCTGCAGCATGTTAAATACCTAACACACACACAGCGTATCACTGATTCAGTAATTACTACTACTCAATTATTTACTGAGTGTCAGCCACAATGATAGCTATCCTGTGTGCATTATCTTACCTTAAGAAGTAGATATCTTTCATCACCCCATTATACAGATGGGGAAAAGTGAGGTACAGAGGGTTGAAGGTTAAGGAATGTGCTGAACAGCTACTCAGCAGCACATACAGGATTCAGACCAAGGTCTCTCCTATGCCAAAGTCCTTGCATTCAAGCACCACAGAAGCCACCTGGCTCCTCTCACTGATACCCAGATGGATACACTGAGGCACAGAGAGGGAGGTCATCTAACGAGTCAGTGATAGAGCCAGACACCAACCCAGGCATCCTGAGCGTCCTTCTGCCCTGTGGCCCAGGGGAGGCTTGTCTTCAGCCCCATCCTTGGCACAGCAGCATTTTAAATGGGCCTGAGGCCTTATGCCATTTAGATATGAAAGCGAACAAACCCCAAACATCTCCTAGCCACCACCAGCAGGACTGACTGAAGCCCAAGGGGCCTGCTCACCCACTGATGTTCCAGAACAAATGCCTCTACCCAGACCCAAGGTGCCAACAGCAGGCCTCGGCCCTTCTTGAGGCCCAGTGACTCTCCTCCAGCCTAAGTCACACTAGCAGGGCCCTTGGCATTACCCTTCCCTAAGTGTTTGGCCATGGGTCCTTATGAGTGGGGGGCAAACCCAACCCAGCATGGGGCATACAGATGTTCGTCAGACAACTCCTGACCTCAGATAGGAAACAATCAACACCTCCCCTCTCCCCTGTCACCAGGAGGTGGCAGTGCCATGGGCAAGGGGAGCTCACTCCACTGACAGGGGGGCAGAGGCCAGGGAGCCCTCCCAGAGCAAGAGCCACAGAGGTCTTGAAACGCAGTCAAGATTTCCAGATCACTGGGCTCCACACTCTCCTCTGCTCCATACCCTTAGGAAGTAGGAACTATTTTGTTGGTTGTTTTCTTCCCATTTCATATGTGCAGAAGCTGAGACCAGAGAGGTTAAGTAACTTGTCCAAGGTCACACAGCAAAGACAAGGCAGAGAGTCTTTTTGAACCAAGCTGGCAGACTCCAGAGCCTTTAAAGTGCTGTGTAATAAGCCTGAGACCTAGAAAGGGTGAACTAGAGTTGAATCCCACTCTTCCTCTCTCTTGCTGTGTGGCCAAAGGCAGATTATTTCACGCCTCTGAGCCTAACTTTCTTCGTCTGTAGAATTCCATAATTCCAGGCTGGTTGTGAGGCACTGCCTAGACGCTGTGAGAAAGCACTGGTCACATAATGAGCCCACAATACCTGGTGGCAGCTACTGGTATAGTTGTTAGCCTGACGCTGCTGCACTCTGATTTCCCACACCTGCTATAGGACGAGGTCAGAACCAAAAGGTCCTGCTGAGGACAGAAAGTCTCCTCTCTATCCCCCTCCATCTCCCTTTGGGGGCCCAATGTGCCCTCACAGCCACTCAGGGTCGGGAAGAGACTGCGCTGCGGCCCTAACATGCTCCCCAGAGCCTGCTGGACACTGGCCATGCCAACCAAAAGAAATTTTTTAAATCCACCTCCTTGTCTCAGAGCAGGTGACACTCCTGGGTTGCAGGAAGGCTGGCAGGGTGCCCTCCCACCACCAGGCTGGAAAAGAAGGTGCGAAGAGAATGCTGAATACCCCAGGCCCCACCTCCCAAACACCCACCTCTGGTTTTGAAACCCTTTCAGACCAGAACATTCTAGGATGATCAGGGCCTGCAGACACCAAGACACAGAGACACCCACCTAGCCTCAGATCATCCCCAACCACAGGGATCCTATCATGGGGATCCAGCTGACTCTCTCACTGAGGACCCCCTAGCATGTCTTTGGAGATTCCACTTTCTCATTAGTATACTTTCTGAATAATTTCAGAATTTCTGAAAAAGTTTGCCTGGTGTGGTGGAAGGAACACAAGATCTTAATTCCAGAGTCTTGAGTCTTAGCTGTGGCCTTGGACAAATCCCTTCCCTGCTCTCTGCCCCAGTTTCTCTGCCTGCGAAGTAGGCACGTTATTCCCTCCTACTCCAGCCTCCCTTGTAAAATGGTAGGAAGAATGAAAGGACCTTCCTGATGCAAGGGCCGCCTTGAAATTCTGACATGCAGCACTTTTCCACCAAAGGCAGGTCACGTGTCTCCAGCCTCGACTTCCTCCTCTGTCAGACGGGAGGAGGGGGCTCCTTGCCTCCCAGCCCTTCAGGGCACAGCGTGGGAGAGGAAGGGCGGGACTGAAGAACTCCTGTTTTCTGGGCACTCTCCCTCTCTAGACTGGGAGCCCCTTGAGGCCAGGAGTGGACCAGCCTTGCTCCAGAATCAGCAAGAAGCAGGCTCCCAGCATTTACTGAATGAACACCTGACTGGACAGATGGACGGATGGATGAATGAGGTCGCTGCTTTAAGAAATTAAAAGTGTTATCCAACGACAGCTTCCTATCCTCCTCGAGTCTCTGAGGACTCTTGTCTCTGGCTTCCCCATCCTGGCCAGCTGAAGAAAGGGTCTAAACCTGACTGAGGAGGCCAGGTGTCAGGAGGTCAGGCCTAGACGGGGCGTGGAAGGAAACTTCCAAACTTGAACAAGTCGTGCAGTGAGGGAGGAAGCAGCGCTCCGGGAGGGAGGGCCGAGGGGCCGGCAGAAGCCCCCCCTGCCCCCAGCCGCCTCACGCCAGGCCTGTCTGGGGAAGGCCAGGACCTAGCCGAGCCTGGCGGCAGGAACAATGTCAGGCAGGTGCCGGCAGAGCTGCGAGAAAGGCCCAGCCCGGTGTCATTGTCAGCGCTCAGCCAAGTGCAGAAAAGCAATTTACTGGTCACGCCGCTTGCTCCCCTTGGAAATTTTTAAAATTCTTCCGATTTGAGCTACCCATGGTGTCCCAAGTCGTGTGGAGAAGGGATTTTATTAAATTCCCAGCTTCCCGTTCCCGGGGTTGCCGGCGGGGGAGGGCGGGGCACACCACATTGTGGGGGGCAGTGTCTGGCTTTGGATGTGCTCACGGAAATGTGGCTGGGGGCAGGGGGCCCATTTGGGGCTTGGTGGCTGATGGATGGGAAGAGGGCAGAAGCCCAGAAACTCCACTGCTAAGACTGGACCAGTTACCCAAAACCTGGAGGTAGGGGAAGGAAGGGCATAGGTGTGCAGAGTTCCCAGCAGAAGGATGTGTCCTCCTGGAGGATGAGAATTTGAAAAATCTCTTCCACACCCATCATATACCATTTCAGCCTCAGGGCCACCCATGTCACAAATGCTGAAGCTAAGCTTCACAGATCGCAGAGGTCTACAGATAGGGAAAGACGGAGCTGGAGTTCAGGCCCAGACCACAGGATGGCAAAGCCCTGAGCCCTTCCCACTGTGCCGGGAGGCCCCCCCAGGCCCTGCTCACCAAGCGTGCTCTCACTACCACCCTCCAAAGGCACTCTGCCTGGGAAGTAGCTGCTCTCCCGGAATCTGCCCGATGGTTCAGCGGGGAGCCGACTCCAGGCAACTAGCACCCGGGGCCCACCCCCTCATCTTTAATAACCACTTCACCGTGTCCCTAGAGCATAAAGGAGGACTTGGCCTGCCAACTTTGCCTCACCTCCCTAGGGTAGTGTAGCTTTATCTTTCAGCAATCATGGGTGCTTCCAAAAATCTGTGGGGAGCTGAGAATCCTCTCCCAGACACAGCACATTTGGGCACTATTTTGCACACAATGTTTCAGGGACCACCCCTCCCCCATAATCCCATCCTTAGGTATTCTAAGGGTGCATAGACCATGGGTTAAAAACATGTCAGTCCTAAGGCAGTTTGGAAGGGGAAAGTCTGTAAAGGAAGCAGGGAGGTAGGAGAGGGGAGAGAGGAGGCTCCCTCACCTGCTTGAAGGCCTAATCCAGATGGACCACCCAGCTCTTTCCCCAAGAGGCTGGCTCTAGCTATGGCCAGGATATGGAGGTGGGACGGTGGGAAGCAGAGTTTAGGTTCCCTCCCTTGCATTCCCCCAGAGAATACAAAGACCACACAGCAGCCTCCCTCGGGCCCTGCTTCAAGGACCAGGAGGCAGCAGGCAGTAAGAGGCTTGGGCAACAAGGTCCAAAGCCATCTCTCCACTTCATGCCCATTTCATCGTCCCCACCCCCAGACTCAGCAATCAGGAAAGGAGCACTCACCCAGGTCAGACAAGCAGTCCCCCAGGGTGACCCTGGGGCCTGCCCTCTTGCTTGGGGACTCAGCTGCAAACCAGGCAGAACATGCCTGGCACTGGCCTCTCTCTCTGACACCAGCCATTCCCTACCCCACCCCCACCACCACACAGGGTCACATCTGCTTTGGCAAACAGCCAGTCTTAAGTTACTGACTCCAGTTGTATTGATTCAAAGAGTCACTGGGGACCCCAGCCTGGCCAACAGAAGGAAAGAACCTATCAGTCTGTCCATCCACCCTTCCAGTCCCCAGCCCCAGCTAGCGGCCCCCAGCTCAGTGCCCATCCTGATGGTAACAGTTCTCTCCCAGGAGTGGCAGAAGAGATAAGCAGACCCACCAACACAGCCACCGTGCCCTACTGCAAGAGATGCTGAGTGTCAACAGCCATCAACACACATACCTGGGAGAACTCAGGGCTCTCCCTGGGCATCTCCGGAATCCAAGAAGCTAAGGCCTAAGCATCCTCTCTAACCCTGTAAGGACACCTGCCTTCAACCCGGGGGGAGGGGGCAAATAATCTCTATTGGCCCCAGTCCAGCTACTCTGAAGGCCCCTCCCTCAGAGCTCTAGCTGGGTGGGGGTCTAGGGCAGCTGGCACTTCCTATTCCCTTTACAAACCCCCCTCCCCAAGCTGAGGCAGCCTGGTCTGGTTCTAATCGGGGCTGAAGTCGCTCCCTCAGTCCCTCTTCTCCACACCCCCCCAACCCTTTTCCTTCATTTCCACGGCTTTGGAAGCCCCAGCGTTCCAACTGTCTGCGTGCCAAGACCTTCCCGAGTCTGAAAGCTGCTGAAGTAACAGATCAGATTTTAGCAAGTGCTTTCCAGGCTGAGCGCCAAGCCCTCTTCTGATTCAGGAGAGCGAGTGAGCGGGGAGCGAGGCGGGGAACCAGCCGAGGGCTGCACCACCTTGGGCAAGGGTGTGCGGAGCGCGGCCCGTTCTTCGGGAGCCGCCTCACAGGCAATGGTCCCTCGGCCCAGGCGCCCCTCTACTCCCTCTCACCCCAGTCTCCCTTCCTAGTTCCGCATCTCTCTCTTTCTCTCCCACTCTCTCTCTCTCTCTCTCTCCCTCTTTCACTCTCTTTCTCTCTCAATGCTGCAAACGCCTTTGAAACCACAGAGTAATTTACAACTCAAGCTTTCTCCCTGGACTCGAAATCCACTCGGCTGAAAGAAGTCTTTTTGTTTGGAAGAGCAAGCGGAGATGTTAAGGGATGGTTGGCAGAGAAAATTCCTACGTCCCAACTCCTCACCGGCTGCGGGCCGGGGGGCTTGGAGCCCGGGACATTATAGCGGCTAAGCCCGCCGGCTCCGGAGATCTCCTTCCAGCCGAAGCCGACAGGGGCCGAGCCAGCCTGCGCCAGACTGAGTCCCGAAGCTGAGCCCCTTGCCCTTGGCTGGTCCCCAGCCCGCGCTGGGCGCGTGCGGAGTCGCCCTTCCGCGCCCTGGGAACAGGTGCACCGGGCTCGGAGCCCAGGAGGGGTGGGGCACGGGGAGGGGGCGCGGCCCGGGGGAGGGGGGTCGGCATGTACCGCGAGGCAGGGGCCGGGGGAGGTCAGAGTCAGGAGCCCACGTACCTGTACCTGGAAGCACAGCAGCAGGAAGTGTAAACACCTGCGGGAGAGAGATGGAGAGGGTCAGTGGGACTGGAGGGAGGGGAACCCCCGTAGAGACAGACAGATACGCAGTTAGAAAGTCAGAAGAATGGCCCGGCGGGCAGACAGAGCCACAGGCACAAGGACAGACGGCCAGGAGGGGTGGGCAGCCGCGCGCGCGGGCGCTTACAGGCAAGTGCAGGCGGAGGGCGCTGAATACATCGCTGGGCGGGGGGGAGGCGGCGGCTCCTAGCCCAGCCTGCACATGTCCGCTTCGCGCGGCCGGGACCGGGCGCCTCCGCCGCCGCCGCCGCCGCCGCCGCCGCTGCTGCTGCTGCTCCCTCCTCGCCGGCTGCTTCTGCTGCAGACTCTGCTGCTCCGGGGCGCTCCGCGGCGCGCCCTGCGGCATCAGCGCCCCGCGCGGCTCCTCCCGAGCGCTGCGCCCTCCGGGCTGGCGCGGGGGCTGCGGGGCGGCCGCCGCTGTGCAGGAGGCACCGGCCGGTGCGAGGAAGCTTGCTCACTGCTGGCCGGCCGTCCGTCCAGGCGTCCGCGGGAGGCTGGCTGCCTGGCTCACTTCGAGGACAGCATGCGCGGCGGGGCTGGAAGCTGGGACGCGCTCTCTGGACAGGGCGCGGGTCTGTACGGGGCCAGGGGTCAGCGCTCCGGGGCCGGGGCGCGCGGCTGCAGCACGAACGCGTCACGGCCGCTCCGTCTGGGCGCCCGCCGGTTCATGTCTCCTCCTCCGCGTCTCTCCGGCTGTGCGCATCGCCGCCTCCCACCACTGGCGGCGGCCGGGGCGTTTTCTACGCGCGGGCGGCGAGGGGGCGGGGGGCCGGGGGCGGGCCCGGGCCCGAGCCGGCACAATGAGGATGCGGGGCCTGGGGGCTCCCCCCTCGGGGCGCGGCCGGACGGGCGCTCAGCTCGCTTGGGTGCGCCGCGCCCACATCAAAGGCGGCTCTGCCTGCTTGCCTGCCTGTCGCGGCCTCTTCACCGCCTCCTCCTCCTTCTCCTGGCGGCTCCGGGTTGGAGGGAGGTGCTCAGACTCTCGGCGACGGGACCGGCAGCTCCGAAGGGGCAGAGCCCGCGAGGCTGGAGCTGGTGAGCTCTGGAAGCCGTCGGAACTCTGTTCCTGGGCGCAGTGACCCGCGCCACGGCGCAAACGCTGCCGGAATTGGGCAGGCACCGGTCCCCAAGAATGCAGTTAGGTGCGGAACGTCCTTACTCGCCTACATTCGCTACTCGCCTACTTGCACTCACTGACACCCACCAGCGCTCGAGTGGGGAGCAGGGAGGGGGCGGGTGAGGCCCAGCCCTCGGGGCGGCTCCACTGAAAGAGGGGGCGCTTTTAACCCGCCGCGTGAATCCACGCGGGACCGTGGCGTGTTCCAGACGCCCTCTCCGACGTTTGGCCACTCTAAGTGAGCCCCTTTCCAATCTTCGTCGCTGCCATTGAGGGGGAGGGGTCTCCAGGGCGTCTCTCATTCACCACCGCCTCCCACCCCCGTCGATTCTGGAGATCCCAGCTCGGCTCTCCGGTAGGCGAGCCAGCTTTAGAAACGCACGGCTGCCACCTAGTGGTCCCGAGGCTTCGCTGCAGCCCAGGCTGGTCGGACTATACAGGCCAGGGAGGAGCCAGCAGGACTCTGGTCAGCGACCACTCTAGGCCCTCTTCCGGCCTCCTGGCTGAGATTTGCTACTCTTTGCATGCTAGGCAGTTTGACGCTTTTAACTAGCTCCCTTCTGAGGACATCTCTTCTAACAGCCTCTGCCTCTTCAGAGGTATCACTCCTGTCCTTCCCACCAATCTCAAAATGTAGGTGTTCTTGTCACACGCACAACAGCCTCACTCTGTCTAGAGCCCCAGACAGCCAGGCTCTGCTTTGGACTGATGTTAAGGGGAAAGTCATAGTGGGGAAAAAACTGGAGAAGCTCAAAAAGCAAAAGTCAGGAATCCAGACTATTTGGTTAAAAACTTCCTGTGTCACTGGCTACGGCTGATACTCCCATTTCACTTCTAGAGAAAGTGAGGTAGGTGCTGTCACAGTGCTGCTTCCTAGAGTCATGAAAAATGAAATATCAGCAACTGTTCTGATTATCAAACCTCTCTAACACGCTATTTTAAGTTCCCTTTTGAAGGTGAGGATCTCTTAAACAGATAGCCTCTGTTTCAGCATTGGACACAAGTGCAGGAAATTTTTTCAAAACTAGGTACTGAATTATGGGGAAAGTTCTTGTGTGAATCACCAGGCTGAATTTACTTAGGCATTCTCATTACCAGAACTGGTAATCCCAAGATAGGATGCAATGACCAACCACAAGACAGAGTTGGACAGAAATGCTCCCCTTGCGGCCTGAGTCATCGCCACCATCCTTAATCTTACTGTGTAAAGACCTGATAGATCGGTCAAGAGGTGGTTTTGGCTTATTTGCTAACGTGGGGTGTTTGAAGCATCTCCTGGCTAAGGATCATACTTCCAGTATTCTATACTATTCCTGGTTTCTATTAGTTTTGAATGGACTGGGTATATAATTATTTATGTTCTAAAATGCTTGCAGTTGTTTTCAAGGCTCAGATAGTGTTTGTTTATTTCACAATAAAACTATCACCCAAAATAAGATTGACCCAAAAATCCAGTCAAGAGAATTTCTGAGTATGAGCATAAACTCGAGTCGGAGGTCCTGGATCTGAATATTGCCTCCAACATTGACTTCCATAAGTTCCAGCAAGCAGAAGTGAGAATCTGCTTCTTCATCTGCAAACCATGGCTAAGAACAGCAGCAACTAAGAGTTGTTGTGAGTTACCAAATGAAATCATTCAGCCTGGCACACAATGAGGCTCCCAAGGTTTTAGCTATTATTAATAATCCTTGTTACGGCTTTCAGGTTAGTATCACACCACTTTTTTCTTCACCATTTCATGAAGTAGGGAGACAGGATCATTCTCAATTTACTGCTGAAGAGAATCTGTCTTTTGACTCCGAATCCTATTTTACCACATAATTTTTTTCTTTATTTTTAAAAAGTTTTATTCTGCAGCTTTAGAAATTTGAGATTTTTTTATAACAACTGCAAAAGAAATTCAATCACACCTAATGACTGAGAAACAAAATATAGTGATGTGTTACCTAGACAGAAACCGTGCTGAGGTGCTGTAGTAAACTATTAGTGAAAAAAAAAAAGTACACTTAAAGGCACAGCATATCACAAATTACAGAAGGGATACTCTGTAAGAACTTACTGTAACTAGAGAATTCTGAGTAACTATCTTTTAAATGCAGCACTTAAAAATGTAATAACTCTGCACTCTTTTCTTTAAAAAAAAAACAATCTTAGGTGTGTCATAGAAACGCTGCTTTATTGCTGCAGAGGTCAAAGTTCAAGGCTCAAGACGTACAGGAGAGATTACAAAGGTAGCCTTAAGAAAGTTGGTTTGGTTTATTATAAAAAAAGTACAGTTCATAACAGTTAATTTACAAACAAAGAACAAAGTGGTATGCATACATTCTGTACAAGTACAAGCATACTTAAAACATCAGAATTTTCAAATGCATGGCCAAGGAGAAAAGAAAACAACCATTGCCCCTTGCAAAAAAAAAAAAAATCACACCATTATTTTCTTCTGGGTGATTATACATTTCTGAAACCACTGAGTCCACAAGTTACTCCATCTTTTTCATGATCCAGGTGCACACAAAAGCCTTAAGAACTTACCACAACTTCCTTTTCCCCATCATTCATTCCTTCAAACCTATCAATTTACCATACAGATGAATCTTAAATGAGACTTTTCTATTTGAATGACGTTCATAGAGCACTTAATAAGAGTCACTAATTTGGTAGTCACTTCTCATCAGTTCATTCAATCACTATTTATTGTGTCAGGCCCTAGGTGAAGACAAAGTCCCTGCGTTAAAAAAAGCACCTTACTTCTACTAAACAAGATGGACGATGAGCAAATAAGCCGAGAGAAATTCAAGCTTATCGGTGCTTTGAAGGAAACCAATGGGATAGAGAAAACCTATTAGTAAAACTTAGGCTAAGACCCAAAGGCAGGAGAGCCAGCCAGGCAAAAGAAATATTCCAGGCAAAAGATGTCACTTCCCTGCAGGTGAAGGCTAGGCGACAGGCAAGAGGGTGAAAACAGGCAATAGGTACCTGTCAGAAGCTAATAGGTGGCAGCTCTCAAAGGCACCTTCAAGGTGTTTTTAAATTCATCTCCTCTTAAGTGTGCTTGGAGTTTGACAAATGTTTATACTTATGTAAACACCTCTTAAGCATCCTCCCCCCATCACTAGTCTCAAGTCGCTTTTAATCTGCTGGCACCAGATTCACATCAACATAACCATGTAGTATGTGCTCTTTTGTCTAGCTTCTTTTGCTCAGCATGTTTGAGATTCATCCTCACCCCTTGTTGCTTTTTATCAGTATTACTCCTTTTTATTGCCGAAGAGTACTCAACAGTGTGGATATATCCATTTATTTGACAACTTATCAAAGACTTTTGACACTAAGGGTCAAAATCCAGTTTTTTAAAAAAGCGTACTGCAGGTGATAAGAACACATTGGAAGGGTGCAGCAGTGGCAGTTGGGAGGCCAACAAAAAAAAAGCTGTGTCCAGGCAGAAAGTACAGTAGTTGGGGCCAGCCAACTGTGTTAAGTTTGGTATTGGAGTTAAGACACACCTACGTTCAATTCCCAGCTCTCGGCTAGCAAATTCAGTTTTCTAAGCAGATTCTCATCTGTAAAATCCCTGGCTGTCTTAAGGGGAGTTGAGAATGTACGTTGACTGCTTGTCCAATGGAATGCCAGCCCTGGGGCGCAATTAACCGTTTTGCTTGCTGATTAATCCTTAACTTTGGGACACAGTATGAATTTAAATGTTTATTCTTCCCATCTCATTTTAAGTGAAAGTAACTAACAGCACCACAGTCTAACACTTGTTTCCCACCTCTTTCTAATCTTAAGTATCACAAAATTCAGGGAGCCTGTAGGATACAAATATTTTGGAGACAGAAGGATGAACTTCCAGCCTGAGAACATAGGACAAAAACAGCCTGAAGCCTTCAGTAGGATCAAGTAGTTTAATAAGACCCTTAGCACAAATGTGGCTCTAAAATTTCCTCAAAACCAGCTCTTGGAACTTTCACAGCATTAAAATAGGATGTCTACTGCCAAGTTCATGAGAAGAGGAGCAACTGGTAAGATATGGCTGGAAGGTAGCCTTAAGACTTTCTGAAACAACTTAATCCTGTACCTACACAGGCCAGATCACTAACCTTTAATAGGGTCAGTACTTTTTGTGACCCTCAATCTTTTTTCTTGGATAATTTCAAACAAAACCACCCCCTAGACCATGTAAACATAATCTCCGCTCATCACCAAGCTAGTAGCTCTGCAAGCTTTATACACCACTATAAACCTCATTCTATCATCTGTAGGACCCACTAATTTAGACAGCCTGATCTGCTCTCCCCAAATGGCCTTTTTTCATTAACTGATTTTGTCCTCTGGTTTCCTCACTCATAACCTAGCCATATGTGATTAAGATATCGAATGAAGAGAAGCTTCCTCCAGACAGCTGACAAGTGCTTCCCTGCCCTCCTAGTGCTTAGTTTTCCCCTTGCTTTTCCAAAGGGTCTGATCTGATCATCTGCATCTAAGTCAGCTACACAATACTGAGTTCACTACTGGCCATTTCTCCCCACCCAGGCTATGGTCTCTAAACGCCATTCTTCTTAAAAAAGGAACCAAAGCGCCTAAGGGAAACAGACAATTCTAGAACTGAGAACGAAATGAAGATAAGCCTGGAACATTCTGTCACAGTAGAAAGCAAGAAGTTTAAGTCAAAGACTACTTACTGGAGTCAGTGGTGGTAGGAGCAAGCTTGAAGGGGATTCCACTGGCCAAAAAGAAGATTGACAACACAGTGGATTGAAATCCAAGTCTATAAAAATCTGAGTTCAGGATACTTAAAACTAGTTACTTTCAGGGGTTGCTAAGACATCAAACCATCATTCAGAAAATCGGTAAATGAAAATAAAGCATTACAGGTACTATTCAAAGTTAGGTACAAACTAAAGGCAATAAAGTGGGGATTTTAAAGAAAATGACTACAGAGTAACAAATGGTATTGTTGAGGGACTAAGCCATTAAGAAAACTCATATTCAGCAGACTAGCTTAAGGGAAGTTACTCCATCAGCCAGCAACTAAGCCCCAGACGCACCTTAACCAAGTATTATTCCTGGTAAATGTACTAAAAACTCCAGAAATAGAATAAACCAGCTTTTCTTACAGCTTCCTCCACTATAAATCAAGATTAATAGCAGGAACAATGAAAAAGCAATCTTTTTTATTGGTCTTAGAAAACTTGGAAAATGCTTTGACTAAAAAATTCCAATGTTTCCCATAGTAGGTTACCCAAGTATATTTGTTTTTAGCGATTAAGCCAATATTGATCCAACTATAGCCAATCTCACTAAGCAGTTTGTACCATACAAAGGGAAGTCACTGTCTTTGAAGCAGGGATTTCCTATGTCAGAAGTCCAGGAGCAGTAGTTCACTTTTCAGATTACTGTATTTAGTTGGCTGATGTGATGTCTAGTAACTAGCACTACTAGTGACTTCTGAGGCATAGGGAAATCTTTAATTCTTACCCTTCAAAAAACAAAAAACAAAACAAAAACAAAAAAACACACAAGCCCTACCTGGACCTTATTCACTCTTTTTTATGAGCTAAGAACAGGACTAGTAAGGCCAATTGCTTTCCCTCAGAATGGTGACAAGTCCTTTTGGGTTTCCTGCTACATAAAAGTATCATCAGCTAAACCAAAGGTTTAACTTGCAGCAACTCAAATACTAAAAATTTCAGACTTACATTTTAAGATATTATACAGCATACAGTGTATTTCTAGTTTTGAACACATTAAGCAACTGATACTAATAATTACCACACTCCTACATCACATACTATAATGTAAAACACTATCTAGGGAAGATGGCTCAACTTTAACGTCGTTTTCTGTAGCTGAACACCAGAAACTTTTCAAATTAATGTGTAGGATGGTTAAGTCATTTGGGATTGTCCTATCAATTTAAAGTAATCATCTTTTAAATCTGCAGTACATAAACATCCTCTAAAATGGATGCACTCTGCAGTGAAACAGAACAAATCTGAGCCTCCATTAAATATATAAAAAGAAAGAAGCTACAAGGGCAGAGATGGGCTGAAGAGAAGAAACTCAATTATCAATGAAGAAAACCACAACCTGAAGTAAATGACTAGAAGAGGCACCTGAAAACAGGCTAGACGAGACAATACTGTCCCAACATTTTCCCCCACCCTCCAAAATAAGTTTACTTTGGAAAACCATCTCAGAGATGAAAAGGCTAGTATCTGCAGACCTCCATTAAAATACTTGGAACTAGGGCCTGGTCAACAAATACCACCCCCCTAATCAATATATAGACAGGCTGGGGGCAGGGTAACAAGTAAACAATGCATGGTATGAGAAGTTTAAGACTTTAGACACCACATCCCCCAGGGAACCGAACCAGAGCATTTGGAAGTTAAAAAAAATAAAACCAGCACAAACTTGTGAAGTCCCTTTCCTAAGTTTAAACAAAAAGGAACAAGGAAAAACATCCAAGAGAATCAAACAGACGGCCTAAGAATGGATGTTAAGTTAAGTAGGAGGCTAAAATTTCCCAAGACAATGTCCCAGACCAAGAAGAGTCTCTGGAGAATAGATCCACAGTCCACCAAGGGCCCAGAACAAGACTATAAGACATTATGAAACCCCAGACCACCAGCAGTAAAACAATCTTACTTAGCTCTCAGAAAAACTGGTCATATACAAAAGCATACACAAACATGGAATGGACTAGGCCAAGACTCACATTTAAAATTCTGAGGAAAACATTCAGCCAACAAGGCAGTATACAGTTTGATGTCAAAAAGTCAAGTTCTTTTCAGATATGCAAAAACTCAGAAAAGACCCCCCATGTATTAGGAAACTATTGGAGGATACACTACAGCAAAACAAGAGGAACAGAAATCCACCCCTGACCATCATGCAACCGAATCTTGGTAAAACAGATAATGGGGGTCCCAATGATTCATCGAATAACCATTGCATGCAATTAACTTCCCCCACAGATCTCAAATGTTAAGTACTATTTTGGGTAAACTGAGAAAATAGAAATCATTTTCTGTTCTGGTTCAGATGAAGAACCCTAGTTGAGAAAGGCTACTGCAGGCTGTTTAAAACACCAGATTTTCTTTGGGAATGAAAAGGCCAGGACAGGTTGATAGGAAGGTCTGATGAACATCTGGTAATAATTAACTGTTACCAAGAGGTGGGAAGGTAAAAGCACTAAATCCTCTGAAAAATAGGTTGGTTAACTCTTGAGAAGCAGAACTATTTACTATTTTAGAGATTTGAGGATACTATTTAGACTTTTAACTATGTACATGTATTTCTTTGACAAAGTATTGAGAGTAAATAATAAGAGAAACAGTGCTACTTTATTAAAATACTGAGTTTATTTCACATGTATATTTTTGTCTCCCCACCATTTCCATTTGTCTGACCACCACTACTACTATGTCCTATCATAACATTCCATACATACTTAAAACCAAGCAAAGGGTGGAGTTCCATCTTTTAAAAACTAAACAGGCATTTTGGACAACACATTCTTGGCAATGAAACCTGGACAACATTTATCAGACACGGTAGGGAAAGTTCTCACTCTGCGTTATAAAAAGGACAGCCAGATATCAACTGTTACAGAAATGAAATAAGACGGAAAAATTTAACAAACTGTTTAAACTATTTTCTTAAAGAGACTTCCTCCACTGCCAGAGATCTTGAATAGCCTGAAAAGAAAAAAAAGAAATGTGGTTTAAAAACCACAACACTTCACAGACACCAATAAATTAAACACGTCTCTTTGTACAGTTCAGTTCAATGCATCTATTTTTCATCTAACACCAAAAAGGTTCACTTTAGATAATTAACTGATTAAGAAAAAAGTATACTTCAACATAATTTAAAGTACTTCAATTCAGACATAAAATCATGTGATTCTTCTAAGCAAGAGTTTTTACTAATTTTATACTAATACGTATTTAACAGCTTAGGTGTATTTAGTTAAGGAATTCAAAACCACTTTGGCCAACGTTGCCTCAATGCCATCAGCTTTAGGGTAGGGCTGCCAGGATTTAGAGGAAAACATGCACCTGGACAAGGACCACATAAATATATATATATACCTGAAATAAACCACAAATACACCAAAGATATACATCTCTTTACCTCTCAAATTATATTTCCCTGATGACATGGGATCAACGGTTCCTTGCTTTGCATGATTTGCTTATAAAAATCCCTTATAGTCTATGTTTTGTTTACACTGTTTAACAGTTTCTATAGTGGTCACATCCAAGTTATTTCATTTTAGCCACTGAGCATTCATTAATGAGAATACATGGTAGCACTACCATCACATATATAGAACATGTTCTGCCAAATTACTCAAACAAGCTCTTCTGGTTTGTTAAAACACATTAACACCGTCTTCCATAACTAATTTACTTTTCCATTTTTGAAATCTAATGATTTAAAATACTAGTAACAAAAAAAGGAGCACCCTTGTCAATTCCTATGTCCTTCTTCAACTCGTAATTCATTCTGCTTGTTCTGATGCTTGTATTTAGTAACATCCATGTAAAAGAACCAAATTCTTCAAGTGATAAAAAACCATTTCAAAAGACAATCATTTAAGTACAGTATTATCTATCTCAAGCTGGTGTTTCTTTTCCTATTCATAAATAATGCCTCTTTAAGAGAAAAAGTTGATTTTTTTGGTCAACTCTTTAAAGGATTCAACAAGTTCCTTCAAAGCAATGGAGAACTTCAGTGACTGCTCTTCTATTAATTTACATGATCCTACTGCTGAAAAGACATTTAAAACTATGAACAAGAAATAAGTAGGTTCTACTCAATGAATTACTTAAAATGTCACCAAGAATTTCAGGGGCCTTTAAAAAAATATGATTTCAGTGCTTCAAATAAAGATGAATTCTCACAAATACTGTTGTTAAACACAGCCATCGGATTTAAAGTGCAAGGGAACTGAATGAATATCATGTCAATAAATATCATTCTCTAATCTTTCAGTTAAATACAAATGCTAAAGAACAATTTCATGACACTCCAATGTCAAAAAAATACCAGATGCTGTTTGACCTACGTAATATATAAAATACTGAATGGAGTGGTGAACACCTTCCTAGGTCTCATCTCGAAGAGATTTTACTGGCCATATCCTCATAAGCAACTTTTTTCAGAAGAAAAATTGTATAAGCAAAAAGAAGATATTTTATACATTGTGATCATATACATTTGCAGTTATGCTATATAAAAATGTGATGCGTTTAGTGTCTCCATAACAGTAAACTGAGCTATCATATTCTTTATTATTGAAGAAATTTCATCCTGGCACCTGAAAATATGCTTTCAGTTTTGGAGTCAGAAAACACTTCTGACAGCGGGAGTTCCATCATTTTAGCTGTATGGCTGATGTTACACTGTCTGGAAGGCCTTGCAACTTTGCTTATTACTTTATCTTCACTTGCAATTTTCTTAGTCAAAAATTTTACCACTTTCTTTGGTATTAGTTGTAGAAATAATACACCTCTTACGCTTCCCTGTTAATAGATGTTGGGTTATATCTGACTTTCCACCATTTTCAATACTGAATTAACAACTGCATACTGCGTAGTTTCAAAAGGACTTTTATATTTACTTAATGCCCACTACTCAGAAAATTCATCCAATTTACACTGGCAATTTGGGATTCAAATATACACACACACAAAAAGAATATCAACTAAAAGAACAAAAGACTCAATCTGGTCATCTCACAGCTATGGCCATGAAGGCTAACTCACAAGTAACTGTATAGAGTATTAAATCGCTGAGAAAAATAGTGTTGCCATTTAAATGATTTAAGTACTAAACAGCTCTAAGTAATATATTTCTTTACTGAAAAAAGCTGAATACAGAAGATTCAGGGAGTCCTGAAAACAACCATTATACAAAGGGCATGTCCTGTATGTACATGATGCAAAGCAACCCTGTTAACTGCTTTTACATTTTCCTTTACAGCCTGTGAGTCAACTGTAAATAAGAGTAAAAATAAATGACTCTTCTTTGACAAAACCTCCCCATTAATAAGGTTATTTCTTCACAAAATCTAATAGGTGACTTTATACACCGAGTATGATAATTTGGCTTCTTGCTTCCAAATTTTACACGTAGGTTGATTTCAGCAAAATGCGCTTCCCATAAGATCTATGGAGAAAATCATCCCTGCCAACTCACAAGAAAGCAAAGACCAGACTGCTCAAGAAGCCAAATGGAGCAGCACAGAAAACCACAGCTCATTTCCATGGCCAATATAGTACCAAAAGCAAAACTGAATTCAGTAACCAAGAGATAATTTACCAGCTATACAAAAGCTGGGAAAAATGTACTAAAATTAATCTTCTCAGTCTATCCCAACTAAATTCTTAAGAGTTTCCATGTATTTAATCTCAAGTATTACCTGTGGTTAGCAACCTTTTAAAAGAAGCCAATGCCTAAAAAGACTAAACAAATAACTATAATAAATCACAATAAAAATTCTGGATTTGGCCATGTCCCCAGAAAATTTAGTTACCTCTTGGTCAGTCATCCGGAAACAATTCTTCACATAATTGATGAACTTGGCTTCCACTTTGGGAAGAGAACCACCCTATTGAAACAAAAGCATTATTAAGGTTAAGTATAGAAACACTATTTTGGGGAGGTAACTTTATGAAATTCCTCAAAGATTTGCATGCTGTTTATTATACGGATCACTGTGATTCGTTCCTTGCCCCTTCAATTCTTAAAAAATACTGAGTAAATCCCTTTTTAGGCCTAGAAAGACCTGTTGTGCAACATATTAGGAAAAAACGTAGTAACGGTATTCCACAGTATTCTCACACTGATAAGGTCTGTCAAAGTTTCAAATCCCCCCCAGTCACTCTGGAAAAAAAAAATTGTAAGCTATGCTTGAGATTCTTTAGGCATTCATGTCAACTTGACTGCCTACTGTATTATGTAACAAGTCAGCTTTATCATCACCCTCTACCACTCAGGACTAAATACAAAACATACAGCCCCTCTAAGTATCATGTAATATAAAAGCAACCAAAATTGCTAGAAAAAGAAAATCACTTAATATGTACCAAGACCATAGGTCCAGCACAGTGCTAATCTAAGTGTCAATTCAGGGGGTATATGAAGAAAATGGGGGGGGGGGAATTGTATTACATTTCATTAAACTCTAAAATTTGGCATTCCTTTCAATTACGGGCACAGGGAAGAAACCACAATTGCATTAGCATCAAATTATTTTCAAAGTATTTTGTCACCAAATATTTTCAAAGATCTCAAAATGTTTATCACTGCTTTGGAATGTCAAGGTACTTTATTTTCCTTGTAACCTGAATCCGAATCTTCTATGTATTTTAAAAAGATCAAGAACACTTTAGGTATGGTATACTTAACTGCCTCTATCACCTAGAAAATAAACCTCACTATAGTTTACACTTTTAAATTACCGTCACATACATTCTTATTTGATTCAAAGATTTATTGAGCCAACTAGGGAGATACAAAGGTGATTAAAACATGGTCAAAGAGGTGAGGCAGATGCACAAGTAATAAAAAGCAAAGTGTAAGGTTCACTGAATCACAGCAGTCAAAAGAAAGTGCTTTAGGAGAGAGATCAAGAGATTGCTTCCAGCCTGGAAGGGGGCGTGGGTAGGTGGCAAATCAGGAAAGGGGATTGATATTAAAATAGAAGACTTCAGTCTGGATTGTTGATGATACTCAGTATGGACTATATTTCTCTCCTTTTCCTCTCTCCCCATCTTTGGGCTTAATTTACCAGTAGTGCCCAGGATTGTTCAATGTGCCTGCAATTAAACCAAGGAGATAGGACCATATTAAAATTAGGGGGAGGGGTACCTACAATATGTCATTTTAGCACTGTATGCAAGGGATAAAAATAGAGCAGTGACCAATATACCAAAGGCTAAAAGTTTTATAGTAGTACTAAAGCAAAATACATTCTGGTTTTAAAATGCTACTTTTCCAATTGATTCATAATTGCACAAGGAAAAGAAAACTACTGAAGCCATGCAGAACCTAGAGAGCACAGGAAAAAAATATGGGAAACGGGGTCAGTAACTTCCTCACCATACCATATTTATTCTCAATAACTGGGGTCTAAGAATATTACCCAAAGTTTCTCTCAAACGTGTTTCAAGGCGTCTAAACCAATTATTCCAGTATAGAGTTCTCTAGTAAGGGTAGCCCCCACCCCAAAACAAACAAGTAGGACAAAAGCTGAATCCTCCTCTCACATATCCAATACTTAAAAGGAGGATTAATGTAAACCTATTAGTCACTCAAAAATTCAAGATATTACCAAACGTATTGACTGGTGACACCTTGGTGCACAAGGCAAACAGAAATGATTCAATTTGTTGGAAAATGTTTCTCACTAGAGTAAAATTTTTTTAAAAAAACACCAAGCAGCAAAAGACTATACTTTTCCAGCTGTTTGCAATTTTAGAAGACTCATACGCCCCCTGCTGGCTCTGTAGCATCTTACAACCAGGCAAGGGAAATGTTTTCATTGATCTCATTTTAACACCTAAGGTCAGAATATATCTTAACAGCTGTATTCCTTATAACTGAAAATAAAGCATATGTAACTTCAAATACGCAAAGAAGAATCAGCAGAGATTGTGAATTAACATAAGTAACTAGGAATCCATTTTTTAAAAAAATTTCACACCACAAAAGGGGTAGGATAAAAAATGAGGAGTCCTGGTTCTACCCAAATCCCAGAGAAGTTTAATTTGAGAGAGAAATAAACCAATCTAGTTTTTGAACAACAATTTTACTCACTTTTTCTATACTTGCTTGCATTTTTGCTTTAATGTCTTCTACAGAACTAGGTCCTTTTGGTGTTTTAGGAGTTTTTTCCTGTTTTTTGAAGGATTCTTGACCCTGGAAAAAAAGGGCTAATTTCAACATTAAGAGTACACACAGCTCTTAAGATCTAACCTACCTGGATTTTCTCAATAAATTATTCTTAAAACCCTTCCTTGTAAAAACGATTATATACCAGTTAAGTTGCCATTATAAACGAATTCATGTCTGAACAATAATTTTTTGTTCTTAAATTACTCCTTAGAAAAGGAACAGGAAATAGTTTGAGCCTGCACTTACATTCAATACTAGGTCAGTTCTACGCTTAAAGGGTATTTTTTTTCTTGTAAAAAGGGTATTTTCAAAAATGAAACCAGAAGGTCCCTAATAGGTAAGAAAGTTAATGAAGCTTGAGGCCTGGGGCCCACAACCATAGCATTTAAATGATAATCTCCCGATATACAACCAGCATTGAGAAACTCTACACTATACGGTAAATATATCTTTCAATAAGCAAATACCCATACATAACACAACTGTTTATATCACGATGACAATCTTTCTGTTAGCTCTCTCACCAACCTGAACATCAACCAATGTTAAGTGGTCAACAATCTGTGTGTAACTTATGGTTAACCCTCCCCATCTGTCGTTCCTTTGCATCCAGATTCAACCAATCATGAATATGCAGTACTATAGTATTTACCACTTGAAAAAACCCATGTATAAATGAACCCATACAGTTTAAACCTATGCTGTTCAAGGGTCAACCGTCTATGACACTGATTACCAACAAGCACATTTTAGCTCTTCAACACCAACTACAGGTATTCTCCAAAGGCCTACCAAATTTTAGACAGTAGATTCTTCCACTTCTATGGAAACTACCAACTTCAATGGAGTCTGTATTTGTGTGTTATGTTACCACTTACTTTTGATCTTGGTGTTGATGGTTTTGAGTCTTTTCCATTCTGGTTTGATTTTTGTGCGTTTTTGGCTGGAGTATCTCGTATAGACTGCAATTAGAAATTAATCTTATTCAATGACCCTCTCTACGTAACAGATGTATCAGCGCAAATAAAACTGCCCCAAACTATGTAAAAGCAGCCAGGTTAAGATGAAAACAATCATTCTGACAAAAGCTTGCAAAAGGGCTAACGAACAGGGAGAAGCCCACATGGAGAAAGAAAACAGATTATTCCCCACTATTAGGCAAGTTTCCAGGACAGCACTACTCAGGACCAATTTTAATTATGAGATCATCGTTTCCTAAGCCAACTTTTGATAAGTACAAAACAAGTCAACAGCACTAAAAAATGCCCATTATTTTTTGTTATTAGCTATTTCTGACTATTTTAAAGTACTGCATCTTACTTTCTTTACTGGAGCTTTTTCTTCAGCTTCCTCATCATCAAAATCATCATCATCATCACTACAAAAGAAATAAGTCCTTATTACTGATTCAATGCACTCAACAAATCTAGAAAAAGTGAAGAAACCTACAAGTTTAGTCAATTAAAGCATGAATAACTTTCACAATTTTGGGGGTTGACAGAAGAATCGAAAGCATGATCTTTAAGAGATATCTGCACATTCATCTTCATTGCAGCATTATTCACCATTACCAAGAGGTAGAAACAACCCAAATGTGTTCATCAATAGTTAAATAAGGAAAATGCCATACATATACACATCAGGGAATACCCAGTCTTTAGGGAAATCCTGTCAAATGCAGCACACAGATGAAGCTTAAGGACATTATGCTAAGAGAAAGAAGACAATCTAGACCGTCACAAAAAGACAAATCCAGTATGATTCCTCTTATATCAAGTATCTAAAACAATCAGTCTTTACAGAAACTAAAAGATTGGTGGTTGTCAGCAGCTGGGGAGAGGTGCAAATGGGGGCTTTTTCTTCAATAGTTATGGTTTTCAGTATTACTAACTGAATCTGAGCTCTAACAATAGAACATAATTAACACTACTAAACTGAACATTTAAATAGTTCAGATGGTAAATGTGTAATTTTTTAATAACTAAAAAGATTAATTTTTTAAATAATAAAAATGGGGTTACTGAAAGAAATTTAAAAGATAAACATATCCCACATTCATGGGCCAGTATATATTAGGGTGGCAACTCTCCAAATTAATCTACAGATTTAATCCAATCCCTAAAAGAACCCTAGCTGGTTTCTCCATAGAAACTGATCCTAAAATTCATTGAAATTCAAGGAACCCAAAGTAGCCAAAAGCAATCCTGAAAAAGAACAAAGTTGAAGCATTCCAATTAAGTGACTTCAAACTGAAATCTATAAAAACTGCAAAGCAAAAGAAATTAGAATAGTGATCATACACCAGTAGAATGGAAATGCAAAGTCTAGACATAAATCCGTATTTATGGTAACTATTTTCAACAAAAGGACGAAGACTATAAGGTAGGAAAAGAAGTCTTTCACAAATGCGGACTGGATATTCACAATCAAAAAAATGAAGTTGATACTGCTTCACATAGCAAAGACTAATCACAAACAGCATTTTATTGCAGTGTCTGTAACTTCACCATAGCCTGATCTAGTTCAAAAAACACATCAAATCTCGTTTACAACCAAACTTAAAATTCTCCAAGAAAATCCTATTCTCTTTTAGAAACTTTTCTTCTAAGGACCATATAACCACAGACCAAAATCTTTTGTGGGGGGGAAAGAAAATCAAGGGAAAACTTACAAAATACAGCTGGAGCTATTCAGATTCTTTCTGCTCAATCCATTTTATTACAAACTCTTCAGCATAAGATACACCAGACTTGTTAACTTGTTAGCACATTTAGTAATTTTTCTACTAAATCTCCCTCAAAAATAAAAAGCACCTAGTCAAAACGTTTTGGGAAATGCTGCATACTCCATCCTTTAATTCAGCTCATTTAACAAAAACACAACCATTGACCATTCACCTAACATTTAATAAAAATTACTTAATTCCACAAGATAATTTTGGTAAATAATTTTCATGCAACTCCGCCCCATACAACTATGTCAGGTTTCTAAGGGCATACTACTTACTCGTCATCATCATCGTCATCGTCATCATCATCTTCATCTTCATCAGCAGCAAGTTTTACTTTTTTCTTATTAAAAAAAAAATGAACACACATTGATAAGCAAGTGCTAATCCAAACTACCAAACTAAAGCCAAGAGTAAGTTATGGGTATTAAATTACATCTATACCTGTGGAACCTTGCTACCACTTCCAGGGGCAGAACGCTTTCCAGATATACTTAGGAGTTTCACATCCTCCTCTTCTTCATCTTCTGACTCTGCATCTTCCTCCACAGCTAAAATAAAATCCTTTATCAGCCAAAACTAAAACTCAACCAATAGCAAGAACTCAGAAGAAAAGGGCATTGTTAACATACAGTGATGAGCACTTAAAAACTGAGATTCTATTAGAATCAGAAAATAGAAAACAAAAATTTTTAAGAAGAATTTTGGGAGCTAATACTAGGTTTTACATGCAAAACACCCAGCTTTTTTAGTTATAATTTACTAGATGCCCATTTGAATCTATTACAGACAGTTGTACTAGAACTAAGCATACTTTATAAAGTACAAACTGGGAACAGAGCAACTGCATGAAGAATAAACAGCATAACACATAAAAGTAACATACCTACTAAGTGCTGTCCACTAATATGCACAGGCCCTGAACCACACTTCAACCGTAAGACCACAGGTGGTGTTATTTCAAAGCCCCCAAGAGAAACCTGAAAAAAAAAAAGAAAAAAACTTTCAAATCACTAAATATTGTGAAGAAAATAAAAGGTTACGTTTGGTAAAAAACCTGTTCATAATTTTAAAATGTCTCTGAACAAGAAAACTCATCAGCCAATGAACTAGTGAACTTGTTTTTCCACCTCTGATAAACAAGCAGCTACCACCATGTTCAGGAGTTTATCAGTCAATCCATAGTGACAGAAGATGCAACAAGTGACTACTAGAAAAACCAAACCAAATTTTATTTCCTTGGTGTAATCTAAATGACACCCACCTTAATTAACAATTAACAAAATTAGACTTTGACATAAAATCCAAAGTATGAAAGTGTCCTTACTGTTGGCTGTACAGACATTTTCAAAGTCGCCAGTGTTACTTTAATTGGACTGCCTTCGTAATTCATTGCCTCTGCTTCAACAATGTGCAATTCATCCTTTGCACCAGCCCCTAAACTGACCTGTGAACAGAAAAACAGTAATTCAACTTGAGCTTCCACTATTTTACAATGCCCCCCAATTCCGCTGTTTTTTAAAAAGCTGGACAGCTATAAACCTTTCATTATTACCACTGATAAAAAACTGATTTAAGCACAATGTTGTCTTCAAGTTTTATGTGACTGCGACAATTCCTCACATTCAGCAAATTTGAATAAAAATACATTTGATGACATAAATATTTATGTCATCACCTATTCATAGTATAAATTACCTAACATTTATTGGCCACCTACAGGCTGAGTAGTAGGATAAAGCCTAGTGTCTGTGGGGAACAAGTAGATTTTTATTTATCACTACCCTCAAGGGCTTTATAACTGAAGGAAAGTACATAAAAAAAGAAAGCTGAACATAGTGTGACTGGACTTTCATTACAATTACCAAATGAGTGGTAAAGATGCCAAGCTTTGTATCACATACATAAAGAAAATTAAGTATATACAATATTCAGTTATAAAAATACTATTATAAAATAAATACTAGGCCATACAAATAGGAACTAAGAAGTTCAAAACAAGAGATATAGTTTATTTTGAAAAGTTTTAAGTACCGTTCTTAAAGATAATTGGTGCTCATTTTCATCATTATCCACCTTAAAGTGATAATCTTTGTCGGCTTTTAGTTCACAACCTGTAAATGAAGAAAAAAAACTATAATACAGAGAAAATAACAAAACTTCAGTGCTGGTAACCAAAAAGTTAACTTCTGAACTAGTTTTCACTATTCTACCAAAAGGCAAGGCAAAAGTACCTCTCTGGATTTCTTAAACACAGAAGTTCATAAACACCAAATAATATCCATACAGAGCTTTATAAATTCCACTTTCCCAATGTACTATTTTATCCTCAACTACACTACTATTCTCAGGTAGAAATAGGCTCAAATACTTAGTAAAACGAACTGAAACCAAACCTAACCTACAATGTTGATAGAATCCCAGTATTACCTACCAAAACTCCCACCAAAAGTAAACATCTACATCAACAGCTTATATCTACAACAGAAAAACTACAAACGTCAAAAAACAAAAACACGTTACAGAGGTCAACATTCCATCTTTGAAGTAAAAGAAATGATATATATTAAATTCTGTTCGGAAATTGTTTTAAGGCAGGAACAGAGATAGCCTAGGAATATTCCCAATACAAAGAGTTACCAGAAATTATCATATAAATTCATCAGAAACTCCAATTTTTCAAAACGGCTAATAATAAGAAAAGCCTAGTGTATACTGCATGTTACTACCATTCACAACAGGCAAATTGTTTTAAATACCATCAGAATTAAACTTAACTTAATCCCACTTAATTGCCATCTGATAGTTACTACAATAGATGCTCAAATGTTACTGCTCAATTAACTAATCTCAGTATGGTATATAAAGAAAAAATTGGGTGCAGGGCTTGCACTTAATTCAAAGCTTATCTGGCACAAAGAAATGGCTTCAAAAATTAAGTACAGTGAGACTGAGAAACCAACGCAGGCCTCTTAGCATGGTGCCTGAGGGGGAAACCCCAAAACCTCTCTCTATATACAACGACACGTTTAACAGAAGGATGCCTCCGCAGGTCTCCCTCCCCGACAAAATCACTTATTGTGGAGCCAAGGGTGATGGGGTTAGGTCTAATTTCTCCCTACAAGTGCAACCTTCGTTAAGTCACTTTCCCTTGAGCATCAGTATCGTCATCTGCAAAGTGGGCGCGACGATTAAAAAAAAAAGACTCTAAACGAGAACTACCGGCAGAGATGGTTAGCACTGAACAAAGACCTCCAGCATCCTGGCGCTGCCTACCAACTCTCCTAACATTTCCCGCCCAACAGCCTCAATTAAGCCCCAGGACCCCCAGGCTCGGGGGTGACAAGACACCAGTGAGCCCCGGATGTAGCGCCCACACCCCCTCCTTCCCCCAACCACGTGGCAACCACGTGCTCCCAGCGGTTGCGGCCTCCTCACGCCGGGCCGCGCCTCCCCTCCCCCCGTAACCCGCCGAGGCACTGAAGCCGAGTCTCGGCCCGAGAGCGCCCGACCCTGAGGCCTGAGGGCCGCAGGACAACGCCAGGCGCTATCCATACTCTCCTCCAGAAAGGAGGCCCAAGCTTCATATCTCGAACCCACACAACCTCATGGATCACCAACGCGGAACCCGACATCAGACACCGGCCCGGAATCAGAAGCCTACCGACTCACACACCTCAGAAAATAATTGTGCCTGGAATTCTACCGTGTGCCTCAGGCAACGCCGAACCCTCAGTCGGCCGGTTCCACGTTACCTCAGGCCCTCGGCCTCCGACCGCTCACGCCCCAGCTTCAAGCCGCCCCTCCTCCCCGCCGGCTCCCCATCCTTGGATTTCAAGACGCTGGCAGCTCTCTTCCCACTCCCTCGAGCCACCTGTCTGCTTAGCTTTCTCCACCAGCCCAAGCCTCGGTGAGACCCCCCCACCACCACCTCAAAACCAACAGGCCCTGCTCGGCCTCCTCCACCCCCTAGCAGTTACCGAAAAGGTAGTTCTGAGGCCTCAGGGGGCTCATGTCCATGTCCATCGAATCTTCCATGAGTTGGTGGCACGCACTTAGGTGGGAGAGAAGACGGACGGAGATAAACCACCACTGTTCCGGAGAACAGCCGCGCAGGACGGAATCACACCAGGGAAAGGACGCGGGCTCCCTGCGCACATATATAGCACCGTGGAGATCTCGCGAGAACTCCTCAAGTCCCGTCTCCGCGCGCGTGCTCGGGAGCCCCCCTCCCCTCCCGGTCGCCCTCCCGCGCAAGCGCTCTTCAACCTCACTCCTTTCTACTTCGCCCCCCACCCGCTCCAGGTACTTCGTGGGTGCCCACCGAGCACGCGCACTCGTACCTTAGCCCCACCCACCCGCCGCCGCCGCCGTGCGCACGCGTGCTGCCCCAGGGTAGCGCGCGTTCCTCCCCCTTCCAAGCCGTCCACGTCTTCTCCCGCTTTGGCGTCCGGGCCTCGCGCCAGGAGCCTGTTCAGCCCACCCTGCAAAATGGCGACGGTAACTCTTAGGTTTTTAGCTGAGGAGGGCGAGCCGATTGCTAAGTGAGCCAGAGAGCAGCTCTGTTCACCTTTCTCCATCCTCTGCCTCGCGGACCTCGAAACAAGCATGACCACTTCAGGTTTTCTGACTTGCCTGAAGGCCTGGGCGCAGAGTTCATTATTTTCCCAAAGTTAAAGCTTCAGGAGCCAGAGTGGACTAGGGATTTCCGTTTGTTGAGGAGAAAAGATGTAGCTGCTAGCCAGACTTATTCAGCTGTGTTTTTATAGCTCTGTCCTTTCTTAAGAAACATCTCCGAAGTTGAAATCCTTCATTATGTCATTTTGGGGCCAAAACGGGACTGAATGGGCCTCTTCCATATAAGCAGGGCATGAACCAAACCTGGGTGATTTCTCTCAGGTTTTAAAAGAGCTGTGTATCCACACTCTGTCGCCACATAACGTCCTGTGAGGCAGATGTGACTATTCCCACTTTGCAGACAAGGAGACGGTCTGAGAGAAAGTAAGGTGCCCAAACAGATGAAGTGATTTTAGGCAGGGTTCTCTAGCTCCAAGTCTAAATCTTACTAACATGCATGTAAAAGGGCTCGGAGATTTATGTGAGGGTCCAGTGTCTGAGGCACTGCATTTCTTAATCTGTAACATTCCTAAGGCTGTTCTGACCTGTAAAGAACGCATATAACTTGTAAGAAATGCATAAACCTTACTTAATACTCTGGGAGTGAGCCCGGAAATGAGCATCTTAAACAAGCTACACTTTAACTGAAGACCCCTCTCTCCCCGCCCCACCGCCAACTGCAGCTTCTGGGAACTCGTGCTGAGGATCCCCCTAGTTATCTTTTTTACATCAACAAGTCAAAGTTAAGAAGTACTGTAAAGAACAAAAATAGTGGCAGCGATGCCATACCCACTTTTCTCCAAAAACAGTCTATTTGGGAAGATAAACTGTGATTCACATGAACCAATTATTGCTTAATAGAATTAAAATTCTAAATTTGGAGAAATCAATGAGAACAATTTATGAATGGTCTTAGCTGTTCCCCACCTTCTCCCTGCCCCCAACCGAAGAGTCTTCACTAGCCTGATTCTTGGATCTTTCAAAATGGAGAGTGTGCCCAATTACTAGAGAAGAAAACTGAGCCTTGGAGGGATATCTGTGTAATGGAACTGAGAAAGGCTGATAAAAGGAAGGAGAGGACTATGGCTGAGGAGGATTTAGGGATTTAGAATGGCAAAAGGTTCAAGAGAGAAGCTATAGGATAGTGGAGAAAGGATTAATGTTCTTTGAGCTCATGCAAATAAAAGTTGTAACTACTCTGTAATTTCTGGACAATGCAGCTCTGTACAGAGCCTGTACCATTTGGAAGCCATAGCTCATGTTATGTAAATACATTTGCTATTTTAGTATTTTATGTACCTAGTCCAGATATGATCTCATGGAATTAAGTGGTTAAAAGGAAAAAAAAGACTTCTTACATTTTTCAGATACACAAATGTAATGAATACACATTATCTTTAAAATAAATTAATAGTATTTAGGCCTATACAAGTGAAAAAGTAAAATGCCCCTCTTTCCATATCCCCATTCCTACTCCCTAAGGTTAATCACTGTTAATAGTTGTGTGATTATCCTTCCAGGCTATACATACATATATGTGGAATGGGGACAGATCATAGAGTTGGGATTTTTTTGGTATTTTTTTTTAATGTATGTGATTCATATATTGTTCAACTTGCTTTTTATATTCAAAAATATATCTTGGACATTTGTCCAAACTAGTACCTAATATGGATATGTTATAATTTAACTATTCATTTCTCCATCGATAAGTGCAAAAATCATCTTCATAACTTTACTGTAAGATATAATGCTTTAGTAAGTGTTTTGGACTGAATATTTGTGTCCCCCCCCCCCCCAATTCATATGTGTTCCTCCAAAACCTAAACCTCAGTGTGATTGTTTGGAGATAGAACTTGTGAAAAGGTGATAAAGGTTAAATGAGGTCTTAAGGATGGGCCCTAATCTGATAGGATTGGTACCCTTATAAGAAGAGCAAGGGACACCAAAGCTTTCTCTCTCTCCTCTTTGTAAGGACATGGGACGAAGGCAGCCATCTGCAAGCCAGAAAAAAGCTCTCACCAGAAGTTGAATTGGCTCGCACTTTCATCTTAGATTTCCCAGCCTCCAAAACTGGGAAATTTCTGTTGTTTAAGCCACCCAGTTTGTGATATGTTGTTATGGCAACCCAAGCAGACTGCTATAGTAAGTATCTTTGTACATATCCTTATCGTTCTGTGATATCTAATGTATAGAGGCCCATTGCATTCTTTTTAAGAGTTGCATAATATTCCACAGGATGAAATATACACTGTTTTTAAAATTCCAGGTTTTATTTATCTCTTCATGTGTTAACACATTCTGTAATGGAAATTTTCAAACATGCACAAAAATAGAAAGACTATTTTGATGAACACTCACATACCCATCACCCAGCTTCAACAGTTAGTACGTTGCTACAGCCAATCTTATTTTATATATACCCTCTTACTACCATTTGCTCTCCACCTCTGCTGGATTCTTTTAAAGTAAATCCCACATATGTATATTTTCATCTGTCTATACTTCAGTATGAATCTTTGAGAGATAATTTTGTAAAGCTTAAACATATCATTATGATACATATCAAAATTTTAAATAATTCCTAATATCATGAATTATCCAGTTCAGATTTCCCCAATTATCTCTTACCTTTGGTTTGCTTAATTAAGGATCCAAACAAGGTCTACACGTTATACACTGAGATGTGTTACCATTTACCCCATTCCTATTCCTTTACTCCCTGTTTTTTCTGTAAATTAGTAGATCTGCAGCTGCTCTGTCAAATGTAGTTGCCACTAACTACATGTGGCTACTTAAATTTCAAATAATTAATATTAACTAAAATTTAAAAGTCAGTTCCTCAGTCTCATTAGTTAAGTGCTCAACACCCACGTGGCTATTGACTAATGGCTATAGTATTGGATATAGTATTAGGTAGCACGCAATAACATTTCCATCATTGCAGAAAGTTCTGTTGTCTGCAGCCATGATGTAGAGTCTTCACCAGGATGTGTTCACTTTCTTGGCAAGAATACTTCATAGGAGGCTTGAATGTTTCCTGTTGTACATGAACACAGATTGTCTGATTGTTTCTCTTTTTGTGATGTTAAGTTCAGGTATCGTCAGCCTGATTCTTCCTTTATAAAGTCCTCCATTCACCTAAGAGTTTTAACTGACCCTCAACATTGATTTTTGCTGCTGTCAGACTGGACGTTTGGTGGTGACACTACCGCATCAGCCTTAGTGAGAGCAAGCCTATGCTATTGGTATCCATCTGTGCCACCATGATTTCTCCATTTATGAGCCACTATGTGAGCACTGGAGTAGGGGCAGAAGCTGGCTGACATCTCCTGAGTGGGTCATCTTGTTCATAGGTTGTTTAGTTCTTCTTTTGCAGTGGATGCTCTCTGGTGAGCATCATTGTATGATTCAAAGATCTGGGAAGGGGTGGGGTATAGCTCAGTGGTAGAGCACACGCTTAGCATACATGAGGTCCTAGGTTAAATCCCCAGTACCTCCATTAAAAAATAAATAAATAAACCTAATTACCCACCCACCCCCCAAAAACAGAAATGACATATATCTGCACATTTAGTATCTACTCCATAGGTCTATCAAGTGCCTGTTCCCCTTATCAGACCTCCTTATCTATGATCTTTCGATCCCATTTCTTCTAGTCCCTGGCCAACTCGCCATTTGTCACTGCCCAGGATTCTGTCTATTTCTTTATGTGAGACCACTTTGCTGTCCATGCAAAGTGAATGACTAAGGGCACCATCCAAAGGTCTGACCATTGGGAGGATTAATCCTCCCCATTGTCTTTTAGGGCCACCTCAGAGTGGCCCATCCCGTCCATTCCCAGCTTGCACTAACATGTTCCGTCTATGAATCAGCTCAGGGTTTCTCTTTTAATCAGCTGGTTTTAAGGAACCTACCATGAGGCCATAGGTATAAGCATTTGTGCAATGGAAGTAGATAATGTAGAGTCTGGGCTACCTGTTCATACAGCTTGCTTATGCCCTTTGGAGCTGCTTCAGCTCAACCCTGAGTATATTACTTCCATTGTATAGTGGAGTGTTGCTGGGTCTCCCCAGCCTTATGATTTTGTGCATCTGACAGTGACTTGGCCCCATGGTTGGATACTCAGTCTTTACCAGGACACAATAACACTTCAGAAGTGGTTCTCTACTGCAGACATCATGCCCTTGCTCCAGCACTCTAGGGGTCTGCATCATGGTTTACCCATAGGGCTTGACAGAAACTTCTCATTGGTGTCTTTCTCTACCACAGATGGTACTCCAGACTTACTACCCATTAAGTTAATTTCACCCACCTTGCCTTTGGTAGCACCTCCTGGCCCCAGATAACAGCCGATACTGAGCTTCTCAGTGATGAAAATTGCTCCTTCAGTAAGACATTCACTATCACTTAATGAAAGGAAGAACCTCTGGGCTCTCTTTCCCCTGATCATCGGGTGAATTCTTGGATCTTATATAATGAGTTTTGTAATCTCTTCCTCAGCACTTCCCAACATCCTTCTAGCACATCTACCTTTAATTCTGTACACTATCATTTTTTCCCAAGCTTTCAGCAGCCATCCCAGCTAGAGCTGATCTAGGAACCCTTGCTAAGATTCTGAATCCTAAACTATGAAAAGATCCTCCTTATCATCAGACTTTATATTCACCTCTCATTCCTTCAAATCCACTGTCAGTGGGTATTTTCCCTCAGTTCTAGGCCCTGTACTCTTCAGGGAATAATCTCTCTTCTTTCCTAGCAGGTTCAGGCCGTGCTATGACTTGACTAGTTACTGGTCTAATATCCAATAGGGGAGGTGGGAACAGATCTTGGGGAGGGCAAGTATCATCTTGAAAGTCATCCACCTTAGCTGGAACAAATGTAATCTTCAGGCAAAGGGATTCTAGCAATGGGCACTGGACCACTCCTGCAGGCTCACAGGTTCAGAGAAGCTGGAATTTTCAATGGAGTCAAACAAGTTCTCCTTGGGTATCGCCTCACCAGCTCTCTGGGACCTGTTTCTTCCCTCTTATGGCTAAGAGACCTGCAGAGGCTACAAATTCAGGCTCCTCTGAATTCCTTAGTAGGTATGTTACTACTAAGACCTAGACCCAATTTTCCACATGGTTTGCCGTCTGGATGAGGGTACTTTTAAACCTCACCATGGAGGACTCCCACCATGTCCTGAATTGGTAATTGGCCAACCTGAGGTTGTCATTTTCTTCTTTTAGAATATGTAATTGGCAGAGATATATTCATAAGCCAGCAGAATCCCCACAACGTTTCCCTGACCTGTGGAATGAGGGCTCTGATGAGAGAAAAGGCCAAATGGAAGTCACCATAACTGCTTCTATTTGTGGTTACCTATGAAAATAGTAAACCAAAGGCAATACCATGTTCCTGGAGAGACTGCAGAGGTTCATGCCATTATCAAGGACTTGGAAGAAGATGAAGTGGTGGTAATTCCTACCCTATTCCCCCTTCAACTTGCCTCTTTGGCTTGTGCGGAAGACAAATGAATCTTGGAGAAGGGCAGTGGATTATCATAAACTTATTTAGTAATGACTTCTATTGCACGGCTCTTCCAGATATAGTTTAATATCTGGAGTCAATCAACACATCCCCAGGACCTGCTGTTAAGCTGTTGACCTGGAGAATGCCTTCCCTGCCTATATCTGTTAATTAAGACCATCAGACACAGTTCGTTTTAGCTGGCAAGGCACCTTCAGTGTCCTCCCTCAGGGCTATATCAATCTTCAGAACCTCTGTCATGATCTAGTCTGGAAGGACCTTGATTGCCTTTCCACAGGACATTAAGCTGGTTTGTTCCATTGATGATATCATGCTGATTGGACCTGGTGAGCAGGAAGCAGCAACTGCTCTAGATATTTGGTGAGACACTTGCATACCACAGCATAGGAAACAAATCCCACAAAATTCAAGGGTCTGCAACCTTGGTGAAATTTCTAGGGGTCCAGTGGTCTGAGATATCTCAAGATTTCCCTTCCAAGAGGAAGGATGAGTTTCTACATCTGTTCCCTTCTACTACCAAGAAAGAAGCACAATGCTTAGTGAGCCTCTTTGGATTTGGGAGGCAACATATATCTCATTTGGCCATGCTGTTCTAACATATTTACTGAGTGACCCAAAAGGCTACCAGCTTTTAGTAGGAACAAGAGAAAGGCTATGATGCTGCTCCACCATTTGGGTCATATGACCCACATGACCCAGAAGATCCAAAGGTGCTTGAAGTGTCTGTTGAACATAGGGATCTATGTGGAGACTTCAGCAAGCCCCCATAGATGATTAACTGCTCAGACATTTAGGATTTTGGACCAAAGTTATGTCATCCTCTACAGAAAGCTACTCTCCTTTGAGAATGGTTTGCTAATGGACACTAGTGGCAACTAAACACTTGACTATGAGTCATCAAGTTACCATGTAACCTGTTCTGCCCATCATAGACTGAGTGCTGTCCCACTCATCCAGTCATAAAGTTAGGCATGCACAGCAGCACTTCACCTGCAGGTGGAAGTGGTATATGAGATCAGGTCCAGGTAAATCCAGAAGAGACAATAAGTTTCTTAGGCAAGGGGCCCAGATGCCTAGGGTCCCTACTCCCACTTCATTGCTCCTCTCTCTCAACCTGCATTATGGTAAACTGTATTTCTGAAGAAGGCCACAGTCATATCTCTTGCCCCATCAGTTCTTCTATAACCTTGACACTCCCCCATCAAGAAGTAGAGTCGGTGTACCCTCCCCTTGAACCTGCACCTTGTCCAGAAGAGTAAGGCAGAAGTGATGTCATGTGACTCCCAAGGGTCTTGGGGTTCTCACTCTTCGAACCTTGCCACCATACTATGAGAAAGCTCAGGCAGCCTGTGGGGGGCCTACCTGGAGAAGAACAAAGACCTGGCCCACAGTCCTGGCTACACTTCAGCCAACAGCCAGCACCAGTTCACCAGTCATTGAATGAGCCAAACTGAAAGTCCATCCTCCAGGCCCCAGTCAAGTTTCTCAACGGGCTATTCCAACATGGGCTAAAGACGAGCCATCCCTATTGAGCCTGGCCCAAAGAACCAATCCATGAGCAAGATAAGTGATTGCTGTTATTTTAGGCCACTAAGTTTTGGAGTGGTTAGTTATATAGCGATAGATAACTGATATACTCGTCTGTGTCCCTGAAAGACCATGGAGAAGGGACATTCTGTCAGCAGGCATAACTCTGAGCAATGTACCTAGTTGTTCATTCTGCCTAAAAAAGAGATGGCCAGAGGCACAGATCTACAGTGATTCATGGATAATTGTTTGGCTGGATGGTCAGGGACTTGGAGGGAGAATGATTAGAAAATTAGTGCCAAGGAGGTCTGGGGAATAGGTTTGTGGACAGACCTCTCTGAAGGGCACAGGATATGAAGATTTTAGTATTTTAAGTGAATGCTTAGCAAAGAGTCACCTAAGCAAAGAAGAATCTTAATTATCATACAGGCAAGGTGAACTGTTCCGCTACCATCAGTCAGCCTCTTTCTCCAGTGCCCCTATCCCTGGCCAAAAAGCTCATGAAAAAAAAAAAAAAGGCCAAAGTGGCAGAGACAGGTTATGCATGGGCTTAGCAACACGGATTTCCACAGCCCAACCTGCCAAGAGCAAAGACCCGCAATGAGCTTCTGATGTGGCCCCATTCCCCAGGACCAGTCATATGGTGTTAGAAGTAAGTTTATCTTGTTTTCAATGGGTCTCTTCTGTATTGGAAGGGATAGCACTTTGTTCTCACTAGATTAGATACTTAACTTTGTATGTAGATTTGCTTTCCCTGCCCACTTGCTTCTGCCAAAACCAACCTCCATGGAATTAATAGACTTTTAACTGTCATCGCATTCCATAATGCATCGACCAAGGAACTTACAAGACCAAGTGACTTACATTACAGCAAATGAAGTGTGGCGATAAATCCATGCCCATGGAACCCACTGGTCCCTTGTTTGCTGTCATCTGGCCTCATAGAATGGTATAGTGGCCTTGTGAAGATTCAGTTACATTCTCAGCCAGATGGCAACATCTTTTTGGGCTGGAGTAATGTCCTCCATGTTGCAGTAAATGTGCGAAATCAAGGGTTAGTATATAACCAGGATCCATGGAAATCTAGGAGTGAAATGGAATGGTAATCACGAGAAAAGCCACTCCCATTTCTACTCCTAGTGATCCCTAATACAATTTTTGCTTCTCATTCCCTTACCTTTGGGTTTTGTTGGTCTAGAGGTCTTAGTTCCTAAGGAAGGAATGCTTCCACCAGGGGACATAGCAATGATTCCATTAAACTGGAAACTGAGGCTTGTGCCTGGCCACTGAAGTCTCCTCAGGCAAAATGGGAGTTTCTGTACTGGCTAGGGTGATTGATCTTGACTATCAAAGGGAAACTGGGTTGCTAGTACACAATGGAGTCAGGAGGACTACGTCTGGAATGCAGTCATTCCCCTGGGAAGCATCTTAGTTCTCCCATGACCTATGATAAAATGTAATGAAAAACTACCTCAACTCAATAGCTCAGTATTAAAATTACAGGATGTCAAAGGTAGAGTGTGACTTAGCTAATAATCCAAAAGACGGGCTTTTATACTTTCTTTTTCATAGAGGGTTAGCATGTTTTTATTGTATGGGGGATAGTGGCCACGTGTTAGCCAGAGGTATGATTCTACTGCTGTCTTTATTTAGAAGATAACTATGGTTAATAGACATGAGGTGAACTGTGGTGGTTTTGCAGGATGCTAACCTGGTTAACTGGAACTATGTTACTTGGAATTCCCTTCCCTTAACTCTTAGGTTAAGGGCAGCCATAAGAAAAATGTGCATGAGGTTTGGACGATGAGAGTGAAACAGTCGCCATCAAGGCCTAAAGATGAATAGAGGGTTCCAGGTGCTGCTGCTGTTGGCTTATGTTGTCACACATTGGCTGGTTCCTTGGCTCTTTGCATCTTCTTCAGTTCTGGGTCCTGAGCCAGGTGCATGTGCAGCTTCTTCTGCATGTCACTCATGGCATCAAGGATGGAGGCTCTGAAAAACAGATGTGAGTTCCAGTATGTCTTCATGGCTTCCAGTTTGTCCCTTCTCTCTTCTGCTTCACATTCACTTTTTATTCCCAACATCTAGCCTTGTGGATCCACAACAACTTCAGTCCAACAATTAGACACAAAACCTTCCATAGGAAGCTGTCTTCACTGGCTCCCCTTTGTGGTCCTTGGCTAATGACTTCTTTCTGATCCTCTCACTGTCCCCTTCCAGACTTCTGTCTGTCCCAGCTAACCCTAACCTGCCCCTGCCTCTGAAAATTTCTCTGAAAAACAAGACAACAGTGGAGTTGCTTATGCTAAGCCCCATGTCACCAAACCAAGACTAGACTTCATTACAGTTTCAGCTTTCCCAGAAATGGAATCTCAAACCAGTCAATCAGGAATTGTGATCAACCAGTGATCAGCACTAGTTAGGTAATCTGCCTGATAGACCCCTGCCATCCCCTAAAGGAAAGTAACCTTGCAATAACCAACCCACTCTTTTGCCTGATATAACTTCTTTGTTCCTGCTCCCTTCTGTCTATAAAAGTGTTTCATTTTGTACAGCTCCTTGGAGCTCCTTTCTATGTGCTAGAGTGGATGTTGACCGATTCAAATAGATTTTTGCTCAAAAACACTCTTAAAATTTTCCATATGACTCAGTTTATCTTTTAGCATTTCAAACACACTTATATTTAAAATTATTTATTATTTCTGCAATTCAAATTTAACTGGATGTCCTGTATTTTTATTTGCTAAATTTGGCAGTTTTAATTGAGGAACAACAAACAATGATGTCTGGTATTACATATAGAATTACTATAGAAGTACCTGGTCATTTGTTCTGCTTAGAGAAAGACATAGCCAGAGGTGCAGACCTATAGTGATTCATGGGTAGCTAACTGGTAGGATTAGAAAAATCATCTATTTTAATTCCTAATGAAATAATAGATCCAGATCATAATCACAAGGGACACTCATTAGGTGGAGTATTGGTGAGACTCTTTATAATGCAGGGACCAAGGCCACACCACTTGAACCCAATGCTCAATCTTAGACTCTCGGAAAATAGGTAACAGACAGTATATGCATGACAGTGTGATGCAACAGGAAGCACACAAAGGTGCCTGTGAGCTCCACTGCCAACAGACAAATGGAACCTGAATCTAATCAGGTCTTGAGAATAACTACCAGCTTTCAGGAAATAATAGGGAATAGTGGAACAAGTTAGATGATATCAAGAGAACACAATCAACCAAATCTAAAATATGAAACATTCTATACTTTAAAAATAATTTGGTTTCTCTAACAAATCAAAGCATGAAAAAGAAAGGTGGAGGCTATGTTGGATAAAAGAGGCTTATGAGACCAAACAACCATGTGGGGCCTTGTTTGGATTCTGAATCAAATAAACCAAATATAAACAGCATCTTTGACCATTGGCTGGTGTTGAATACCTTATGACTAATCGAAGAAATGAGATCCATGGTTACAAGTTTTATACATAATACTGTTTCTTTTTTTCTCGTCCTCTCTCACCTCCTGTATTATATAGAGTAAGTTAAGATACTTAATACAGCATTGTAGTAAGTTTTATTATTTAGCACATAGATTTCCAGGCATCAATAGGTGATTATACTGAAAGAGGAATGAATTATCACTTAGAGATGCATGCAGTGACATTTGCGCCTCCTTTCTAGGATAAGCTCATTTTTGTTTGTATGAGGTATGAGTCCATTAAGAAAGAATGTTGGTTTTGGCTGTTATTTTTGTTTGCAAGATTTGTTGATAGAAGACTGTATATGGATGCTGCATTGCCAAAAGGGTGGATTGTAGCAGACAGTACAGATTGGCTCATTTAGCTCCATTCCAACCACTTTGTATTATGTCTTGCTGCCTGCTAAAAGCTGGAAAGCAAAACACTACATTTCCCAGACTCCCTTACAGCTAAAATTTTTCAGATGACCTACCTTTTGTTGAGCAGTGTGCCCATGTGAAGTTAGGACAGTAGAAATATTCTGTGGCACATGCCATAATTCTACTGTTTTTGCCAGCAAGCACAGTCCTAGAGGCATTTAGAGTTTCTATGGCATTTGTAGTGAAAGACCAAGGTCCAATTCCAGTTTTACGGGTGTTTAGAGGCATTCATTTTGACAGTGAAAATCAGGACAAAGGCACTGTGAGCCTAGAACCTGCAATTGTGATGATGAATTTCTTATTCCCAGCTTCCCAGTATGACAGAGGTGGCTGGCTCCCTCGGTGAGCCAGTTCTGTAATGTGGTTCTGAATTCATTTCTGGGAGCTCAATAGCTTTCCAAATCTTCTAGTGATTTTATAATAACTGGTAATAAATCTGTTTCCAGCTAGAGTGGATTCTGTTATCTGCAATGGAATCTTGACCCATACAATTGGTAATACCCAGAGTTAGTGTGGGTTCAAGGAAACAAACCCTTTCACATTCCAGTGATTGGAATATAAATTGATTAATCGTTATAGTATTTCTCGTATCTTTAAAATCTTATCCTTTGATCCCGTAATTAATTCTAGAGCTGTATCCTAAGAAAATAACCAGAGATGCACTAGAAGGTTTGTAATACATATAAACAATGACAGTATTTGGCAGTTGTTCAAAACAATGTTTCAAACCACAGTGAATGATATGGGAAGTATTCAAGATGTCATGTTAAATGAAAAAGGCAGTCTATATGCATACATATTTCAGTATTATGGATGAAATGACATGATGCTTGAATGTGTTGAAGATACTTCAGCAAAAAATAAATAAATAAATAAAAGCAATTGAGGGAGATAGATGAGACACAATTGTCAAACTGTTGATAATTACTGAAGCCAGGTGCTGGGCACATGGAGATTCATTATAGTTTTCCCTTTACCTCTTTTGTATGTTTGAGACTTTCCATAACATGAAGTTTTTAAAATTTAAGGAGAAAACAAAGCAGAAAATAAAATTATATATATAGTATGTGCCCAATTTTATATTTGTATATACACATATGTATGTGTATATACATACACACATATACACAGAAAAGAGACTAAAAAATATGTCAATGTGAAAAGATCAGTGGCTGCTAAGTGTTGGGGGGCAGGGAGGGATGACCAGATAGAGCACAGAGGACTTTTAGGGTAGTGGAATCATTCTGTATGTGACACTATAATGGTAGATACTTGACTTTATACAGTTGTCCAAACTTATAGAATGTGTAACACTCAAGAGGGAAACATATGTCAACTGCAGACTGTGGGTGATGATGGGCTGGTATAGGCCCATCAATCGTAAGAAATGCCCCGCTGTGGGCATGATGATGAGGAAGGCTGTGGTATGTAGGGGCAGGGCATATATGGGAAATCTCTGTATCTCACTCAACTTCGCTGTAAACCTAAAACTTGTCTAAAAAATACACTATTAAAAAAATACATCAAAATGTTAACAGAATTTATCCCTGGGTTGTGGGATTAGCCTAATGTTGATATTTTGAATTATGTATGTGTTATCAAATTGTGTATTATAAGTATTAAATCAAAGGGTGTTGGTTTAAATCAAACTAACCCCCAAGATAATTTAGAAATTACTTTGACTGCAAGAATGCCACATTTTGTTTAGTAAGTCTGACCGGTAAAGATCAGTGGTCGAAGGGGCCACTTAAGGGTCTCCTAGAACAAGGAAAAAGTTATTCTCAGCCAGTGACAAGAGTAAGCTTCCACACACAATGGTGCAGATGAGCTGTCTGGGGACGAGAAGCACATGAGATGGCTTGTTTACAGATTGGCGGGTTTAGCAGCAATCCAGTTACACTCCAAGTAACTAGAAACAGTGCACAGTCTCAGAGAGTGAGGAAGGAATGTACTCATAACTTAGAAGCTTAAAGCCAGACCCTTTGTTCCCTGCGCTGCCTGATGGGAATCAAAAGGGATTCTATCCTGCCTGGGTAGGGATGGCCAGGGATGTATAAACGGCGCTGGCCTCTCTCCATGCAGGGCTGCCTATCTGGAAATAATGTGTTGATCTTATTCCTGTTTTCATAGATGCTTTTCTGTAATTTAATTCACTGAAATTCTGCTTCTTTGTCCAGTTAATCCAGCAGATATTTATGAAGTCTTACTGTGTGCCAGGTGAGAGGAGAGAGAAATCACAGACAACTCCTAGGTTTGAGGGCTGCATGACTAATGGTCCACAAATGGAGATGAGAAGACCTGGGGGTAAGTCATGTTTGGACTGGGAGTGATAAGACAAGAGTCTGTTCTGGAGGTGCGAAATGTATAATGCCCGTTAGTTGTTGTCGGGAGGCGGCTGGATGTAGGAGCCTTGGGGGTTGGGGGAGAGGACAGGGATAGAAAGAGAATTCCTGGGGGTTCGGTCAGCGCACATCAGTGTCCTGAGCTAGGTTCACCGTCAGTATTCAGATTCTGAAAGCCTGAGGATCTGCCCCTGTCTTGCGATGACCCTTCCCTGAGGAGTAGATTCCTCTCCTCGCTGAGCTCTGCTCTCTTGGTGAGTTAGAAGAGTGAAAAACTTACAGAGTAACAGCAGAGGGCGCTGTGAAACTAAACTGCTCCTAAAGCCCAGTAAACATTTATGACGTACCAGATCAGTTTTAGCTCACTGACATATTAAAATAATTGAAAGTCTCTACCATTTCTTGGCTTGTAACCTAAAATAAATCAGAATCTTTAATAGTTAACTTGAAACAGCACAAGCTTTGTCCTGAAATGCATATAAATACAGTTAACAAATATTAAAGAACAAACCGATTTACATGATGGAGTTTATCTTTGAAGACTTCTTTAAATTCGCAGTGATTAGCAAAGAGCTGGCATTTCAGGAAGGATTTATTTTACGCTTAACTAGACGCAGAGTAAAATTCTGACCAAGTATTCTCTGAGCAAGAGTTGAGAATAAAATATGGACATTCATGGCAGTAAACGTCTTCATTGACAAGTGATATTAGTAACTTTTCCCTCCCAACATGGTATAAAGTAGTTCTGATGACACAAATTACTCGTAGGGCTTGAATGACATTAAACCAAAGGACAACAAAGGGCAAAGTAGTAAATATATGTGCAGTTCAAAATTTAAAAATAAATTTATTTATGCATTCACTTGCAGCTTCCCACAGGATTAAATGAGATAGCTTGCCTAGTACTTGTGAAATACTTAGCACAGAGCCCGGCACACAGCAGCCACTCCAGAAATGCTAGCTCCTTTGCTCTCTTTATTGATTCTCTTCTCAATTTACTTCTTATAAAAAATATTGTATTTCCCACGTAGATTAGTAACATTAAATCTCACTCTCTATTATTGATTTGGCATGTTAGGAACGCAAAAGATAAGATGCAGGGGCTCCTGGCAGAGAAAAGCAAACTTTCAATTGAGAAATCATTCTGTGGGTTTACTGTTGTTGCTGTTTGTTTCTGATAATGTGCAATTACAGAAATTTACCAAGATCCTTTTAAGCGGGCCATGTCCTGCTTTCAGAGTCAGTTTGCTCAGGCATAGATCAACTCAGAGACTGACTGTCGCCTTGTTATTGAATTAGAGCGATATTTTTGACAAGTACGGCAGCCACATCATCACTTTAATCACCCGATAATCCACTGTGTCTCTTTATGCTAATAAATAAAACATCCTTCGTTAAATATTTCCTAGTAAGCAATAGCAGACCTGTAATCTCCACCCCTATATGTTACAAAGTAAAATGATATAACAGTAATCAAATCAAATCAAATCATGTCTAGGAGTTTTATAGACAACTAATAGCTCTGATTGCAAAGTGCACATCAGATACCCATCGCAGGGTGCTTTTCTCTTTAATATAATGGACTATGCATATTTCACTAACTGTCTCATGATATCAAATGAATTTAACAAGATGATTATGTAGGTCAAATTACTTAGTAAGTTCTTTTTAGAATGGCTTTTAGACCTATTATGACTTTTAATGGTGCAATTTGTTAAATGATTGGAATTTCTAGAATCCTGCCTGCAAGTGCCTGTCACAGACACTTGCTCTGCCCTGGTGATCTATTTTTAACACCTACTTCTCGCTGGTGGCAATTGAAACAAAAACGACCACCGAAGAGCGACTTCTCCCGGCTCAATTCCTCATTTTCAATTATTTAAACTGCTTCCTTATTGCCAAATTATTATCTGAATATCCTACTTTCTAGAGTAGCCTGCTGACCAAATTTCTTTTACCTCAATATGAAGATGTCCTGAGAGTTCTTTTTTCCCCCCTAAATATTAAATGTGACCCTGCTTAATTTATCTCAGGAACTATAGACAAAATATTACCAAAGTTTAAACTTTTTAAAGTAGTGAGTTAATTCTTTTGTTGTACCTCTGTGATGGTAAATTTAAAGGAAAAACTAATGATATACAATAGAAATACTCAGTCTTTGCCCTGTTAGTATTGTCTCTGTCTGGATTATATTTGCAGGTATTTTGATTTTACTCAGTTTAAGAAAGCCTGCTATTCAAGTTAAGTTTTTAAAAATTTCCTACCAAAAATCACATACTAATCTTTTTATTTCCTATCTTTAAAAGTTATTTTATTCAGTGACTTGAAAATGCCTTCATGTAACAATTAGAAATCAACATCCCTTTTAAAACTAACCTTCTGTGTCTGGTTTCGCCACACCTTACATGGACATTCTCCTAAAACTTCAAGTAGCCTTAAAATCGTAGTGCTTCCTGGTAATTCTGCTCAGTAACAGAAAGCTTCACATCCCAAAGTTTGATATTCTTCTTACTGTAGAGCAGAGAGCATTCTGGGGCAGAAGAAGTTCCAGATGCATTTGGAAGATGGTGGTTCTGTTTGTTCTCCACCCCTGGACTCATGAGATGACCCTGTGAGAGTCCCATGGCCCCTCAGCCTCTGGTCACAGCTTGGAAATGAGGCTAACAACTCTTGATTCCTGCTCCTTGGGGTCATTAGAAGGCTTAATGAGCTCATCGTGCACATTCTCATTTCTCTTTCATGCCTTCAGTGAGGCCTAGGAAGCGGGCTGAGTAAAAGCAGGCTATGGAAGACTGCTTGTATGTCTGGGTGAAACTCAACCGTAGAGCAGTGTTATTTAATTTTTCTACTTCTTTCAGTTCAATGGATACAACATTCACAGCCCTCTCTAAGCCCATCAACCACAAAAACTTAATTAGATATTGTATCTCCTTGGTTTAAAATAGTATTTAATTTTGCATAATGTGTTCAGCCAAAATATTAGGATTCCCTAAACAGAAATGTTCCCTCTATTTTTTCCCCTCGGGCTTTTATTTCAATTTTTTTGTAGCTTTTAAAAAAATTGTTCTCCTTAAAGTATGATTTCGGCAGTTTCCCTCTGTGAAACATCACCAACTCCCCTGCTACCGCTACTTAATTGAAGATGTAATCCCCACTTAGTGACTATGCAGCCTCCCAGATACCAAGTGCGGCAACGAGTAAATATTAACATTCTGGTTAAATGTGCGCTAACTCTTATTCCTTTCCCCCCACAAATTGTCTTCCAGCTCCTCCGAGTGTCATCTAAAGTGAGATGATATTAACTGAGACTTACATGGGGCTTGGAGCACTGGAGTTGAAATTAATGGGCAAATATCCTTCTCACTTACAGAGTAAATGAGCACTCTATCTTTGGGCCATTCCCGGGTGTTACAGACAGGCTCAGACAGAGGGGGCACGTCCAATGAAGAATGCCACACTTCAGGCCAAATTCAAGCCCTTTTCTTGCTTGATGGACCCAAAATAAAATTAAAACAAATTTCGAAATGAATAAGCAACCCTCAGAACACAATGGGTCGGGGCTGCATCAAACCCGGCCTGCGTTGGCCTCTCACTGAGTTTTCCAAAACACTTTGGCGCTGTTTCAATCCCTGGGAATCCTTGTGTTCAGTGAATTTGCTTTTTTGTTGCAAGACATCGCAGTGTCATCTATGGGATGAACACTGAGGCTGATGTGACAGGACACCCCGGGCTTCCAACCCAGGTAGCTCAAAACAGAGCCCAGTTCAGGTGGAAACTTGAGTAGCTGGTTTGCCTTCCTTGTGGCCGACCTTGATGGCTCCCTGAAGAAACGTTCATCTCTCAGATGACAGCAGAGGGCACCAGAGTCTACCACAAGGCCAAGTAAGGCTCTCAACGTCCTTTCACCACGAATGTGCGGCATCTAAAGCTCAGGAACATCGCGATTTTTTTTTTAAAGAGATTTTTATCCTCCAATCATCTTGTCTGTGCAAGCTTGCTGTTAGGGAGACTGGCTGGAGGACGCCCTCCTTGCATTCCGATCTGCATGGAGGTGGTTCTGGCGCGCACGTCCCTTTAGCGTCTACACATTCGTGTACATAAACCCATATAGATCATTTTTAATCAAAACTGGAAGAAAAAGTATTGTACAACAGCAGCCTCAATCCTTCTGAGGGCCCTGTGCCGGAGATCTTAAGGGGTTTTGTGAACATCTGCTCAGTATCAGTCCCCTACGAAGAAATTATTCTTACGTTCATTTGAAAGACAGGTAAAGTAACAGTCAGACTGCCAAGGCCACTTGCTCCAAATGACAAAAGCAGACTCCATCAGTGAAATGATAAAGCATGGGAGTGCAGTTAGCAAAGGCTTTCAGAGTCAGACAAGCATTCATTTGTTATTCCAAATAGCATTTAAGGCTGACTTTAGTTATGGAGGCCAAAAACCATGGTTAAAAGGCCGCTTCTTTCCTGAAGCACCTGGGAAGCTTCCAGGCCATTAACCGTGCTCAGCGGCAGCTTCAGTTTATTCTGAAAACATTTGTTACGGAGGAAGACATAGGAAGTGAGTCACATCGCTTCCTGGCCCGTCAAAATGTGGGAGCTGGATCTAGCTGTGTCCTGAGCATGAAAATTCTGTCCTTATCAGAGGGGCCCTGCCAGGCCTCTGTCCTGGGCTTTCTCTAATAGAAGAGTCTGGAAAGGATTAATTTTAGGATAAGGCTCTTTGCTGCTTTCTTCGTTTGATTCTCCTTTGCATTCCATTGAGGGGCTTAGAGTGTGACATTTTGCAAACTCAGGTTTATAAGATACATTTAACTGTTTCGCTCCACAGCAAGTCAGTTTCTTTTATGGGCACCATTTTGCCAAAGGGCAGGAAGTTCATCTCAATCAAGTCTTGATTTCAATGGGTTGCTCTCAATTTGGGGAGGCTACGGAGCATCAGGGCAAGCCAGACATTTGTCTTCAGCCACTGTCCTAGCATGCTGCATCCGGGGTGATGACCATTATCTAACTTTGGTCTTGGGCCCATGAAGGATGCTGCCATAGTATCATTCTTGACCATAAGGCCCCTCTGGATATCCCTCTGAGCTCATCCAGACACCCCTCCTCCTGTGGCATATGGGAGTCATCTTACATAGCTCCTCTGCTGCCTGGGGTGCAGGACACTCTGGAAGGTGGCCTCAGGCCCATCTGTCTACTACACAGCCATTTGTGCCACAGTACTTTGAACGGGAAGCAGGGCACAGGCTTCCCTGGGACAGACTTCTCCCAGAAATCTGAATTTTCTGCTGTCCCCTTATTTGCAACTTCATTTTGCTCCCTTCTCCAGCCTGAGAAGCTTCAGCCAGCTTTGCTCTGTGTGACTTCTTACCTCCTCTCCCAAACCTACTGCTCAGGCTCATAGTTCCCCTCAGAGCTTGGACTTTGAAACTCAAAAGATTTTTCTTCATCCTCCTACTGTGACATCCCTTCCCTGAGGCGAGGATGCCACCTGGTCTTATTAACTGAATGAAGGAAAGAGTTGAGGGGAAGGCAGGGTACAAGGAATTACAGGAAGAGAAAAACCTCAGTTGAAAAATTCAAATTATTCTCTTAGCCCATATACATTAAAATCAATCATTCATTAAAATATAAATAGAGAATCAGAGACAAAGAAAGTGCAATAGACGTAGAAAATCAAGCCCAGAGGAAAGAAAAGAATTTAACCTACAGCTCATGTGGAAAACATATAACTGAGCTTAAAATTTGTCTCTGAGCTTCCTGGCAGCCAAAGGGAAAAAAAAAAGGAGATACAGTCAGTTATATATTCTTATTTTCAAAACAGAAAATATACAAATTCATCAAGAGAAATAAAGAGGTTTTATTTTGCTCTGGATTTCAAAAGAACTGTCACTTGGGACCTTGCAATGGCAGCCCCAGGGAAATATGAGGAAGTTGACATCAGGGCAATGCAGAAATGAGCTGCAGGCTTTTCTGTAGCTCTGGTTACTCCAGACCAGAAGCTTGAGTCAGAGCAGAAGGGTTGCTTGGCTGGCTTGGCATCGTATTAGCTAGCTTGCTCCTTCCTTCCTTCCTTCCATCCTTCCTTCCTTCCTTCCTTCCTCCCTTCCTCCCTCCATCCCTCCCTCCCTTCCTCTTTCTTTCTATTTATTCCCTTTAAAAAAACATTTTAAAGTATTAAATTTTGGAATTGATTTTTTAAAAATACACACAGGGGAAGAAAAAAAAGAAAATTCAAACACCAAGAAGGAGCACAGTGGTGAAAAGTCTGTCATTCTCCATTCTTATCTCCCAGCCTCCAACTCCCCTCCCCACCGCAGTCTTAAAGCCAGTTCCTCCATCCTTCCATCCAGAGTTGATCTGTGCATGAGTTTACAGTATTTAGCCTATCTCATCTTTTTTTTTAATAGAAATGTAAGTTACTGTGAACACCATTCTGTTCCCTTTCTTTTCTCTTTGCAGTCTTGTGAGGTAACTATGTTTCGGTCTGTTTTTTTAATGGTTGCGTAGTATTCCATGGCGTAATTATTCTGTATGCTATTGAATGTCTCCTGTTGATATTCATTTAGGTTGTTTAAAATGGGTTGCTTTTTTAAGTGGTGCTGCAATGAATTACCTTGATGGCAACAGCAGAGCATTAAACCAAGTGCAGGCCTCTTCCAAACTCGGGGCCCGGTGCGACCACACAGATTACACACCCACAAAGCTGGTCCTGCAAGTGGGTAGAACAGAACAATGGAATATCAGGTAATCATTAAAACATGACAAGCCTGAGACATGCACCAGGACAGGAAAACACACATGAAAAAACCCCATCAAACTGTTGTTGCACACAGCCTGTAACTTCACAGACATGGATATGCTTGAGGTAACAGAGACCAGACGTGTTGTTTTGGCATCTCAGAAGATAGAGCTGAGGCACCAAGAATTATTAGTTAAACCATATGAACTTGCTCCGGTTAGAGCTGGCAATTTCACAGGGCTCTGTGTAGCTAACCCCACCTTGCTCTGTTCAGGCTTCCCCAAAAGCAGCCACTGAGACAAGGGCTGTGGTGGGAGTAGTTATTTGGCAGTGATCCTAGGAGGCAATGGCATGAGAGTAGGTAAGAGAGATGGGAAAAGAAGGCGGCCAATAAAAGGTGTGTTTTCAAGCTAGTTCCCACTGTGGGCAGCTGGAGTTCATTGTCTAGGAGATGGGAGAATACACCTCTTCACCTAGGGCCAGGCAGCGGGGGTAGTAATCCGCCATCTCCCTGCCCATCATTGGTTGAGGGCAATAAGCAATACCTCTCTCCTTGGAGCATGGGCAACAGAGCACGAGCTCCCATGACCGGGGGAAAAGCCCACAGGCTGAGAGGCACAGGTGTGGACCCCAAGGAGAAGGATGCTGTCACAGAGTTGTTGGAGTCTCCAGGCCATATCTGCTCCCCCGGGTAGTTGCCTCCCTGTGCCCACAGCCACAGTCACGTGAAAGGGTCAGCCGCCATGGATGGGTACGGGTAAGCTCACACAGGTGGCAGCATCCACATCAGCACTAACACGAGGGACAGAAGTGCAGGGTTCTAAGTCATAAGAGCATCCTCTGGCTTGGCTGCTCCGAGAGCTAAGTTTATGGTTAACACAGTCGGCTCTGCCTTATGGAAGGGAGACTCGGGACGTGGCTGCTGCCGGCTGAGGCGGTGGTGCCTGTGCTGGGGGAGCCTGTACACAGGGCCAAAGGAGGACGGAGCAGCCTTGGGACTGGGGCGTCCAGGAGGCTCTACCAGATTTCTTGTGTGGTATTTTGCAAGGAGGCCATGCATTACACACAACTTAGTAGGTGCAGGCATGAAGATTTCCCCCTTTCTAACTGTTAAGTTAGAACAAAATGCTGTAGTCTCCCACTCACTCAAAGCCTCTGTTTCTGAGTGTTGGTCAACTGACTTCTCAGTGAGTAACTGCCCATAATAACAGCCTTTCTGTGCTCTGCAGGGTACCTGCAGAGGTTGTGGGTCATCCTTCCACAAGCCCCTGCTATTCCCCACTTTTTGTGGGGAAGCAAGAAAGTCTTTGGTTTTTTCCCTTAAAGGAAATATTGGATTCTGGAATTTGATTTAATTTTTTTAATTGAAAAAAATCTTTCTAAGGACCTTTGAACATTGAATGCATTTAAGTGAATCAAATAGATATGCATCTTTAACATGTCAGCAAGGCTGCTTTAAGGTTTTTTTTTTTTTCTTTTTTAAGTTTGGATCAGCATTATCCCTGTTTGTTCTTGGGAGGTGAGAACTTGCTATCTTTCCAGAATGGGCCCCCTTTTCCAGAGTTATCCACTGGCTTCTTCCCTGGTGGCGATCTGCTCCCAGTTGCCTGTCGCCTCTCTGGAGTCAGCTGGCGGTATCAAAGCCAAGACTGTATGAAGGAGGCCAGAGGGAGACAGACAGAGGGAACAGCGGGGCGGGCGGGCACATGCATCTGTGGTCTCGGGTATTTCTGCCAGAACCGACACTCTGTTGCCCTTTTTTTTTTTTTTCCTTGACAAGAGTCTGCTTGGAAGTGAATGCACCCACACCAGTCTGTGGCTCTCTCTTCCCCTTGTTCAAAGGTCTCCTCATTCAGCAGGGCTCGGTGACGAGCTCTCCACGGCCCCATCCGCACTCAGCTCTTGCACCAGGATTGCATGTCAGTGCACCTCTGGGTGGGCTCCTCTGCAAGTCCATTTGCGGAACAGCCCATTCCACCCTCAGCTAATCATCAACCCCGCTATTTACTGAGCAGCTGATGGGGTGGGTAGATATGAGCAAAGCAGGTATCCTTGTGCCCAAATTACCGCAGCTCACAGAGCTACCAGCTGGGGAGCACTGCGACTTAAACTTGCCAGCTCTCATTCTCAGCCCTGCCTCCCTGTCGGAGTGACGAGCATTCTGGGCTGCACACAGCCCTTTCAGCCCCCTGGTCTCTCACTCAGGCCCACCACGACTCTCTTCTCCCTCCTCACTTTGGACGAGGTTTCTAGAGCACAGTGCCACCCCCCTTCTCCCTTCTGGAACCCCACTTTTACAGCCTGAATCTTAAGTCCTGCTTCCAGTCTCACTTCCAGACCCTCCTCCTCAGTGGCCACCAGGGGAATTTCCCTGAAATTACACCGTCAGCACTCACAGGCTTGCAGCGAGCCTTCCAGCACCTCGGCTTCACGCACAGGACGATGGCTGAGCTCCTGGACAAGGAATTCAGCCCCCAGGGGGTGGGTCCTCATCCACACGGCTGCTCTGCCGTCCATCTCTCCCTCACACATGCTGCCCTCCTGACCCAGCACCTGTCCCTCTCCCCATTCTTGGGGTGACTTCTCTACGGGGAGGACCCCCGATCCCAGCCCCACCTGCATAGTCTGCAGGTGGAGCTGAGGTGGACCATTCCTCACCCACATTCCTCTGCGCCCAAGCCCTGTACCTGCCTACCTACCTACCGCTGGTAGACATCCATCTGCCCAACCCTCTATGGGAGTTCCTCCAGGACAAGGAGCCTTTTATTGTAGTGTCCCTAGCACCAGCCACAGAGTAGGGCCCATGGTGGGTGATGAGGAAGAGTTTGTTGAGCCCAAAGGTGAATGAACTGTCTTTGATGTTTATAAGAAGGTAACCACCCCTGGAAGTGTTCCGATGACCCTTCTCCCCTTGCTGGGGAAGGTTTTGATAGTAGGTTTTCATCAAGGAGACGCAATTGGGAGATGTCACTAAGAAGGTGAAAGACTGGGAGGGCATTAGGGTTAGAAGAAAAGACAAAAAACAAAACAAAACAAAACCCAAAAAACAAAAAATCCTCAACAGATTCCAAATGGCACCAAGTACATCTTCAAACTTCTTGCCTGATGTTGCCTTTCTGTGCCAGGCTCACTTATGTGTCCGAGATGCATCTTGGGGCCAGGCAGGGGCTTTTATCCTGGTAATTGCCCAGGCTTCTGTCTTTTCTGATCTCTTATCATCTCTGTTGAAACTGGCCTGTGTCTCCCACCAGCCCCCAAGTCCTTACCCACACATGCTGCACTTCAGCCTGTCCAGGGGGGCGTAAATATAGCCTATACTTAACGTATGTCTAAATTCACTCATTACTGGAAGAGCTATCAGTGTTGACGTGTCGGGACATCCATTTTAATTATGGAAAGGGACCTCCTTATCAATTATTTAAAACCCACAGAAAATAACCCACTGAAAATAAGAGAGAAAAATTAGCTCTGTCTTCTGCCTTGAAAATTTGACACAGAGAGCACATACACTCACACACACACAGAAAATTACACCCGCACATGCAGAAACACACACACACTGAGGTCCACTCATCACTTTGATTCTATTCTTCCAGCTTCTAAGAATGCCACTTTTTGAAAAGGGATAAAACAGCAGAAATTTAAATGTTGGCTGTGTTTGAGAAAAGCCATTGAGAAACAAACAAACCAACATCCCAAGTTGGCATTATGCATTTGAAAGAATATTTAGTTGAAGTAACTGACACCCCTTCTGAACTCAAACCAGTCTGCAGAGCTAGTCAAAGCAAAGTGAAAGGTTGAGAGAAGTATCCAAATCATTCAGGGTAAAAACACCTTCTGAAGCATCCCAGTGATTGAGATCAAAGGGCTTCCTTGGGCATTTGTCCTCTAGAGTTGCTTTTTTGCACATGGAACAGCCATTTTGTCTCATAAACGTTTTAGGTTCAACGTCTCCATGCTGGATACTGAAAACTAGGAAAACGCAGTGAGTTTTGAAACTTTTAAGAAAGAAGGGGCTGAGAACTTAGTGAGTTCCTACCATCTTCAAGGCCTGGTGCTGGGCATCCGAAGAAACACAGAACAGGTTAAGGAGGCCCTGCTTAGTCTAAAGTTTCATCTTTTGGTGTCTGACGGAGATTTTTAGTGTTGTTGTTTTTAATCGTGGTGTCCAACGTGTTTAAGAAACAAAACAAAACAAAACATTGAGCCGTGTAAACTGAATTGGTGGCAGGACTATGGGTCACTTTCTTTCTCCCCGTCACTCCTCTTCTACGTCTTAAGCATTATTAAAGCTTTTGACTTAATTCAAGATGTACTCATTTATTTTCAAAAAACCTGAAAATTTTCGCAAATGACAACATGATACAGTAAAAAGCAAAAGCCTCCTCCACTCCCTCCGGCATTCTTTCCCCAGCACACATTTTGGTTGATGTCTGTTGGTTCCATTTCTTGTCCGATGATAGACTGGGGCACACCTGTAGATACGTTTTTTTAAGAGATGTAACATATATATTACTTTGCAGGTGAATTGTTACACTCAATAATGCATCGCGGACATCTGTCCATGTCATTATCTATCAATTTCCCCCATTCTTTTTAATGGTTGTCTTCTATGCTGCAGTATGAATGGTTTGGTTTCACTTTATGTGACCAGTCTCTAAACGGTAGACAGATGGCTATTTCCAATTTTTCCTTCTTATGTCCACTGCAGAGAACACCCAGGTACATGTAGTTTCGGACAATTATGCTAGTATCCTTAAATGCCTTTTTTAAAAAAATTGAGGTGAAATTCACATAGCGTATAATTAACTGTTTTAACACACACAATTCCATTGCATTTGGTGTATTCACAATGTTGTGCAACCACCAGATCTCTAGTTCCAGAACTTCTTCATCACTGCAGAAAAACTCCCTGTACCCATTAAGTAATCAGTCCTAATTCTCCTCTTCCTCTGTCCCCAGTGACCATTAATCTCTCCTCTGTCTCTATGAATTTGCCCTTTCTGGACATTTCATATAAATGGTATCATATAGTATGTGGCCTTTTGTGCCTGGTTTCTTTCACTTAGCATAATATTTTTGAGGCTCATCCAAGCTGTAGTACATATGGATACTTCCTTTTTATGGCCAAATACTATTCCATTGTAGACCACAATTTGCTTATCTGTTCATCTGCTGAAGGATTAAAATTCCTTCTCAGAGGAAACAGCCAAGGAGAGCAAGGTGTTCAGTGGGCCTCACAGGGGGCCCTGGTCTCAGGCATTACACGTCTTTTCCTAGAAGCCGCCCAGGCCATTGTGCCTCGTATCCTGGAGACCTTCTGCCCAAGAACTTTTGTTTGTTTTGGTTGTTGTTTTCTTTTTTTCTCTTTAATCAAGAGTAGGGTAAAAGAGTCATCGGCCCTCAAGTGTCTCATGATATGGAGTTTCTCAAACTGGAGAGAAATTTGAGAAAGTTACTGGCTTGGTCAGTTTTTATTACACATGCTAGGAAATAATCAGTTCATCGTACAAAGTATTCCCACTGCTCCTAAATCCTGGCCCTTGGGGACTAGAAAAGATGGCAACAATAATAACCCTTACACTACAGCCAGGGTTGTGTGGGCTTGGTGGTGGGGAGGGGAATAGCTCCCTATAATCCAACAAAATATATCCAGCTGGGGTCAGTGTTTCTTCTGAACACTGCAAATGGGAGCTGTATTTGTCTTTCTTTTTCACTTCCTTTTTCTTTGGCCCCTTAAATCTTTTTAAAGGGGTTCCCTATGTGCCAGGATCTAAAGATGGAAAGAAATGGCCCTGCCCTGGTGAGCTCATGTCAGAGAGGGAAGATGGACACATGAAGAAAGAATGCTGCCCCTTTGGGGCAAGCAGGAAAGTGGAGGGATGGGAATGCACCCACCCATCCATATGAAAACGGAAGCATCCAACTACTTGTCCGGATGCCTACTTGGCTGACATCACGGGACAAAAGGTCCAGGTCTATAATGGGGTTGCTTGCTTTCTCCTCACATCAGTACTGCCTTGCAGGGGTCAGTGCTGTGAGGTTTCCACAGACCTGGATTCAAACTCTGCTCCACTGACCAGCTGCCCAACCTCAGGCAAGGGCCTTACCCTTCCCAGGGCTTCACTTCCTGACCCACCAAATGAGGACAGTGCTAGCTCTCAGCTGTGAAGATGAAGATAGATGCGTGTAAGCAAATTGAACATTATAGATATTCAGTAAATATGCATCCTTTCCCCAGTTCTGTGTCAATCCATTTTCCCCATAGCTTTTGAGCTAACAGCAGTTCAGCCTCTCAAAGTCCTATTCTCCACTGGGACTAAAGACCAGTGGTGCCCCTGGAAATGTCTCGGGGGGGCCGCAGGTTGGGCTGTGTTCCTCTCCTACTTTGCAGAAAACTTGGTATCTTTCTACTTAGAATCAGCATTCTACGTCCATGTTCCAAATTCTCCTTCCTTGGTGTGAACTCTCTCTTTACAGCTCTCAGAAAACCTCTTCTGGTCACAGAGCCTCTCACCTCCAGCCTGTGCTCTCAGGAGCCCCAGAAGCTCCTGAGAATCACCCAAATCTGGCCTCCCACAAAAGGGTGCAGCCACGGTTGTCCTCTCCTGACAAATTGAGCCCGAAGCTGTGAAGATCTCTTCTGTTAGAACTTTTTAACGGTGTCATAAATCTTTTATTAACATTTGGTATTATACTAATTAAAACTGTTCTCTGTATGTATTATTAATTTCCCTAGCACTTCTTGCCGGGGTGACGTTTTCAGCCAGCTAAGCAGAATGTAGCACAGTAAATAAGAAGCAACTCATTTCCAGACAATTAGCCTTGCAGAAAAATAAGTTGGTTAATGGAAGGCATGATGATTACAAATTTTACCTAAATAAACAGGGTATCTTAATGGTAACTCTTCAAGCTAAGTAAACAGATTGGGGTGGTAATGTCCTAAGCAATACTTAAATGTAACTGTTTAATAAATTGGTAAATTACTCATTTCATCTTAGAACAAAATGGTAATACTGTAGTAATAACCTAGTATATATTCCGTAAATATGAAGCATTATCACTTTAGCTCTGTAGAAATCACCACAGTGATATGTCAGCATTGATCTAAAACTGCAGCATTTTATCTCAAGTTTATTACCCATTTTTGAGAATCGCTGAGATTTTCAGAGCATAATGGCAATAAAAGAAGAATTTAAAAAGCGCTTTAATGTGCATAAGTTAATCAGAGGTATCCTCGGGGGGAAAAGGAAATTTGGTAAAACATGAATTATAAGCATCATTTAAACTTACTTTGGACACTAGAGATAATAAATGGCACCATAATTTAGAAATAGCTTTTAACATCAATGACGGTAAGTACCACTTTACTGTTCATAAGAATTGCAGAGCAATGGTGCTGAGGCCAATTTTATTAGCCATTTTTTTCTTTATAAAAGCAATCCAGCCCTTTCCACAACTGAGGAGACAGGAACAAGAGTTACGTGCTAATATGCAAAATGCATTTAAGTTTTTTGAAATAGAGAATAATAAATTGTGCCAAAAGATACAGTCTGGAGACAAATGAATGATCATTTAAAAAGAATAAGGCACTCTCGGAGTTTACATATTTGGGGAAACTTGATAAAAAAAAAAAAGCCAACAAATTGTTCATACATTTTCTCATTTGCCAGAGCACGCGAGTGTGCTTTCAAATTGGAGAGATGAAGCCATAAATCCCAAAGACTGGAAGATGCCGCAACAGAAGTACATTTTTGTAAATTGTCACCATTGACAAATCATTTTTAAACTATTCAGAGTGCAGGTTTAGTCTTCTCTTCAGGGTGCCCAAGCAACCCGTCTTCAGAGAAGCCTTCAGACTCTGACCTGTACTTACCAAGCACGGCCCGAAGGGGGTTGTCGGGGGCGGGGTGGGGTGTTGCTGGCAGTCACACAGCTCAAGCCGAGCAGCGCAAGCTGTGGGTCGGACAGTCGCCAGGACTCACCGAGCTACCTACTAAGCACCCAGCGCGCTGGGCATCACGGGGCCCAGCAGAAGCCTGTCTGGTGCAGCGCATGGCCAGGCTGGCAAACCCTGGCTTCTGTGGGGGAAACAAATCTAAGATGTCAGCCCGCACCCTGCCCTTCCGGATTCAGTAACACCTCCACCTTCAAGATCCTTTGCTTTTCACCGAATGGATTTGAGGACAAACAAAACAATCCACCTTACTTGATCTTCAAGTCTCAGATCCAACTGAGTAACACGGATGTCCACTCTCCCCTGCTTTTGAACATGAATGTATAACAGATGTGGGGTCTTCATTGAAAGCAGCTCCTTCTGGAGGTAGGTGGGCATGGACTCCAAGAGTACAGTGGGTAGGGAGGCAAGGAGAGGAGATATTGCCTGGACTGTTTCTGAGGGAGGGAGGCCAGGCTCTTTCCTGCATGCTTGCAGGCAGAGAGCAGGCCTGCAGGCCTTCTGTACACATTAACTTTAGTTTATCCTTTTGTGTTCATCTTACCTCCAGACACATCATTATCCTCTCACTAAATATCACTGACTTCCCTCCCTCAGAGAGAATCCAGGAGATAGCAGGGTTGCCTGGCCTCCTCGTGGGAGAAGTCACATTTTGTATGAGAACTCACCTCTCATAACCGTGTCTGCCGCATCTCTGTAGAGCACCCCAACTTTGGTTGAAGAGCTCAGCTTTGGAGACAGATTGGAGCAGCCTGGGCTGATAGATAGAAAACTGTTGCATTCAGGCAGCTAGGCAACCTTGGGCAAATATACTTTAAATTTGCCAGGGCTTAGTGTTCTCATCCGTAAAATGGGTTTCAAAACTGTTTAATAAGATTATTAAGAGGATTGAACGAGAAAATATGCATAATGTACAGAGCACAGTGCTCAGTACAGTACATGGTCGGTGCTCAGCATATGTTAGGTTTCCCCCTTTCTGGAGTCAGAGGGCTAGATTCCAGTCCATGTCCTGCGTGATGTCGCTGTGTTATTTAACATCCCCAAATCTCACATTTCTCGTCTTCAAAATGAGATCTACTTCCTAGGGTTATTTTAAGGGTTAAATGCAATCATTTGGGTAAAATGCTTAGTCCACTGTCTGGCTTACATAGATGTTCTAGAAATGCTATTTACTATTATTTTTATTTAATAAATACATACTTAGCAGTTGCAGTGTGCCAAACGTCAGCAACCAAAGTAAATGGAAGCCCCAGAAGGCAGCAGAGCACCTGGCTTCTCTGACTTAGAATAATCTAGATTCTCCACAGCCAGTCAGCAGCCATTTCTAGAAGGTTCTCTGTGGAGGAGACATTGCGGACTGAGGTGGGTCAGGACTCTGAGCTCTGACATAAATGGGTTTGAATTTTTGCTCAACCGCTTAATGTCTGACCGTAAGCAAGTTACTGATACCGTCTCTGGGTTTGCCTCCTTCTCTCTGTGAGGAGAACAAGAACAATTTATCTTGGGAAAATTAATCCGCCACTAATAAGACGAACAGTAAATGTATCACAGTGGTTATCATGCATTGGGCTCCTGGTGAAGTGCTCAATGGATTAGGTCGTTTAATTCTCCAACAACCCTGTAAGAAAGGTCTGTCCTTACAGGGTACACGTGAGGACACAAAGGCTCAGAAGCAAGTGACTCTTCCGAGGCCACGCAGCTGGTGAGTGGTGAAGCTGGGATTTTAACACAGGCTTCTTTATGCTCTGTACATGTTGTGGGCATTTTGGTTCAGAGGCAAGTCACACTTAAATACCATCTTCTTTCCAAAAGCTGAAAATCCTCAGGGTCCAGTGGCTGCGGGTTACCCCATGGCTCGTCAGCACCCGCAGGGGCTCAGAGCCTGCTCGTTAGCGTGGGCTGAGGGAAAGGGCAGTAGAAGCACCCTGAATCCCTTAGATGGAGTATAAGACCAAGCACCTTCCAACCACCTTCAAGAGGCTCAAAAGAAAAATAACATTAGCAGCAGCAACAAAAATACTGCTGTAAACACAACCCAAGGTTTTCTGGTTTGTATATGAATTTGTTTAGGAATAACAGTCTTCAGACCATTTGGAATTCTCTCTGGCAGTCACACAAAAACATTGGCTTTAATAATAAGGAGGTTTGAGGGACCTCCGTGGGTAAAAACACATGAGCTGAAGTTAGTGTCCTTGGGTTGAAGTCCTGGCCTTTAAAGTCAGAGTGACCTTGGGGATGTTGTGTCACTTCTTAGAGCCTCAGTTTCCTCATCTGTAAAATGGGAATTGCAATAGTACCTATCTCTGAGGGCTGTTCTGAAGATTATATAAGATTGTGCAAATATTATCAACAAATGGTAACTGCTGGGCAGCCAGAGTCTGGGCTCCGGATCCACTGGGAGCTGGGGACTGGGTGCACACGGCCCCATCCCTGCTCAGAGGGGCCTCTCCAACAATCAAACTTGAAACTGGAGGCGATAATACGGGGGACCCCATTCCAAGGTCCTCTCCCTCTGACTTCCTGGGGTTAAGTTTCCTCCCTGTTCTCCCCCATGCCCCTCCTCCTTAGTCCCACCACTTCCTAAGAACAAAAGTGGCCCAGCTGTGTCGGCCCAGACAGCAGATGCAAGCGTGTGCTGTTTAGCATACTGGCTATTCACTGGCGCCCCTCTGAGCCCAGCACCACCTTCTCTAGCCCCAGGGTCTCTTCGGGCCTTGCCCACTAGTACCCCCGAGGGCACACCTTCCCAAGAGGGTCGGTCTATTCCTAGAGTGCTCCACATCCCTCCTCTTGGCTGAGTTTCTGCTGGCAGCTTCTGTGCTGGCAGGAAGGAGAGGATTTTTCCTGGATGGAGGATGGAGGAGGCAAAGGATGCGCCGCCGACCCAGGATCCAGGCCTTGGAGAGTTTCAACATGTCCCAGATAAATCCATCGATCACTAGGGCTTGATAAAAAAAACCCAGTACATTCCAGGTAGCCAGCCAGCATGGGAGCTACGTAGGGTCTAGAGGCTTTTAAAGCCAAGCTAAGATTCTTCCATTTGAAGATTTGGCTTCTTTAAAGTTGGGGCAGTCTGGGTCAGCACAAATCTCTCTAGTGATCCAGCAGCCGGCAGAGCTTTTCCAGTCTCTGCCCTGTGGTCGGGTGGGAACACAGCCTGGCTCAGGCCCCACAGCCAGCCCAGCCGGCAGACCCAGAGTTTGAGTCAGAGCCCAGTTAAGGTGTGGGGTGAACCTGGGTGGGTCAGCTGCCTTTTCTGCTCCCCAATTTATTTGTAGAATGAAAACACGAGACTGTTTCAGGATTCAGTGGGTTGGTGGACGGTGTGAGAACCACTGTACAAATATTCTGTTCAAATATATTTTTTTCTTTTACCCTACTTCCTCTCCACACTGATTGGGAGCATATTTAAAGGGTTTAATAACTCATTAATTGGCAGCCAGTCTGACACTTCCAGGAACAACTTTTGTCAGATCATTTCAACTAAAGTGAGAGGCAGATACAGCCACAGATCTCAGGGTAACACCAGGACACTGCAGCCTCTAACCAGATCAACCCAGGCCCAGTTTCCCAGGTGACTTCTCCACCAACTGTCCACCTTCAGTGACTGGAGAACTGACCTCAGTGGGGGCCACTGCCCCATTCCTGCCCTTCCCTCCAAAATAGCAATACCTCTGATTAAGCGCCTAGGTTATTAGATGTTTAATTAGATTTCTTATCTATAAATATATTTTTAAATGCTTCTATACGCATAGTAATTTGAAGAGCAGCTGTATTATGAGCTGTGGGTTTTTTACTTTTCCTGAAAGTCTTTAATGACTATGCAGCCCTAATTTTACAGATACAGAAATCAAAGCCACTCCAGCAGGGCCGCACAGCAAGGGAGCAACAGAAGTGCGCAGAGAACTCCGGGCCATCGTCGGCTGGGAAGACACCGATCACTGCGGCAGTTCTGCTTGGATTTTGTGTCTGTCGGAACCAAGTGAGTGTGCGACTGGGTCTGGGCGTCGTTGAGAGGAGGCGCTCATAACCGAGTGAGCAGATGCTTGGGAACGTGGCAGCCTCTCCGGGAGCCGGCAGATTTCGTGCAAGGAAAACCGCTTTCGGTGTTGAGAAACCTTCCGTTTCCAGAATGCGGGCGCCTGCACCATGCTGGCCCTTCCTGGGCCTTGCTCTGCCTGTGTTTGAGTTGCGCTGTGGCCGAGATTGGAATTTTGGCGAAGGTACCCAGGAATCTTAAGCGCTGTTGCAACCTAGGCCGGGTCCTTGGGCAGGTTTCAGCAGGAAGTTGCCACATTCTGAGGTCCCTAACGCGGGGCGCCTAGCAGGACCGCTTCCAAACGGTCGCGTACCGCCTGCTGCAGCCTGGGCCCCGGCCACCGAATCGGCGCGGCCAGTGGCTGGACCCTCCTGGACCAGGCCGCGTCCTTAGGTTCGCAAGAAGGTCCTCAGGCCCCAGCTGCTTGTGGAACTGACGAGGCAGACGGGCTGGCAGAGGTTGCCTGGCCCAGGGGCGCAGCCAGGCCTCCGATGTTATCGCCAAACCGGGAGCGGCGCGGCGCCTCTCCCCGTTCCTGCCCGAATGTCAAATGCAGGTCAGCGCGCAAGCCTGGGAGGCAAGAGCTGGGCACCCTTAGAGCCCAGCATCCTTGGAGTCCACCGTCCGAGCCAGAGCAAGAAGGCCCTTCTGCCTCACTGTGGCCCCGGGGCTGATGTCAGTGTTGCTGCCGTTGTACCCTGGGTCTGCTGCTCGTCCTTCATTAGGCAAAGTACCCCTTTCCCCCCAAGTATTAGCGGGCTTTGTTTGGGGGTGGAGAGCGCTGGTCCGACGCCGATGGGCGACTCAGAACTAATTTATGAACTTCCCTGAGCCTTAGTTTTTCCAACTGCAAAATGGGGAGGGGCATCCAATCCCCTCAGAGACGTGCGAATCGTCAACCACGCTGCATGCAAAACGCGTGGTCCGCAGCCGGCATCGTACAGGGAATTGCTCTAGAAGAATCATCCGCTTGCGGAAATCGAGCGGCCCGCCCTAGAGTTTCTCTCTCTCTCTGGCTCTGATTCGGCTGGGTCCTCACTGCATCGCCCAACCCCAGACTCCACCGGCGGCGGAGTCTCCCGGGGAGAGCTGAGCGCAGCCTACCTCCCAGTCCCAGGGCCAGGCAGCCTCGCAGCTCTTTGCGAAAGCCTCGGGCCCAGCGTCCTCCTCCTCCCCTTTCTGGGGGTGGAGCCCCGAAACCGGCTCTCGGGGAAAGCTCCTGCTACCAGCCCGCCTGGGCCGAGAAGCTGCCTCTTGCCTCCTGGTCCTGCTTATGCAAAATGGACGCGGCTTTAGAGAATCTCTCAACGAGATGAGGGAAGGCCACGGGGAAGGGCGAAATCGCTAGCCCTTGCCCAGAGGCCTGCTGCTGCTTTTCCTCAGCTCCCTCCGCGGCTGGGCTGGACGTCCACACTTACTTACCCGCCTGCCTCCGGAGCCTTGGCCGCTTCCCGGGGCTAGGTGGGGGCTGATGTTGGAAGAGGATCGCGAAGAAGGCGCCCTTGTGGGCCTCCCAGCTTACTCCAGATTCTCTTTATCCTAAACTCAGCCTCAGGGGCTCCTGCCTGATCCGGATATTTCCGTACCCTGGTCGGGAGACTGGAAGTAGTGTTCCTTAATAGGGCATCCTCAGGCTCCCATCCAGCGCAGCCAAAGGCTTTACATAGCGGAAGGAGGGCGTTAGTCGCTAAATGGCCTCACGTGGCTCACAATCGCTCCTACCCGCTGAGGGCGCCCGCGCTGCCCTGGGCAAGCATGGTTGGGAAAAGAATCGCCACCCGGCCCCACAAAGTGGGCTCAGTCCCCCTAACTCGAAGAGACTCCTAGCTCGTTTCTGACTGGACAAGGCTTTGTTGGGACAATGTGCTCAGAGAGGGCGAACGCCGTGGAAGCACCGGTGGGGGAAAAACTGGCGCTCCTGAGGGCCAGTGGGACTTTGTCCCGGTCCCCAGGCCTGCCTGAATGCCCACACCGGCGGGCCTATCGATCAGAGACCTTTTTGTGCAAAGCAAGGCACCACGCCAGAGAGAAAGATAAAGACGTGTGTCTGTACCCCTAAAAGTCCCAAGAATTGAGGGTCATCCTAGAGAAACAACAAAAATAATTTAGAAAAACAAAACCCACTAAGTTTATTATGGGGAAATATAATAAAAGTGAGGGAAATTGGAAATCGACTTCAGCGCCTGAGGAAGGGACTGCTGGACCAGCAAAGGCAAAAAAAGGTCGCACTAGTTTTTAGATATTCAAGTTCTCAGCAGAAGGGCCAACCTTTCCCATCCTGATAAAGGCGTTCATTTGGCTTTTTTAGAGGAGAAAATGGAAGCATTTCAGGAAGACACTCATAGAAGAGACCCGAAGCTCTGAGTCACCCTAGTTCCACTCTGGGGTGTCTGTAAGTCCCCAGCGACCGAGATCAGTAGGGCTAGAGGTAGAGCTAAGGGCAGAAACGCTGAGAGCGCCAGTTCTTTCCGACTCCCTCCCTTTCTTCGAGGCCTGCCATGCACATTCCCCGCAGCCCGCCTACAACGAAGGCGTTCAAATACAGAAGCCCGCAGGGTGGCTCGTGGGCCCAAGGCGTGCAGGGCAATGAGACGCGCGGGGCTCCTACAGGGCTTCTGGGATGGCATTCAAAAAGGTTTAGCCTCAGGGAGCTCCTGGGAGCCCGGCCTGGAGTGGGGAAAGGAGGGAGAGAGCGCGCGAGATGGAGCGAGGTAGAGGCAAAGAGATTCTGAAAGACCAGACAGAAAACAAAAAGGACCAAAATATATATATATATATATATATATATATATATATATATATATATGAGGAGGGACGGAGAGAGCCAGAGGACTGGAGAGTCAGAAATGGAGAAGAGGAGGAAGAGAGGGTATGACAAAGAAAGATGAGAAACTAAAAGCAACAGAGAACGAACCTATATAGAGAACATAAAATTGTAAAGAAAAGGAAAAAATAGTAACAGAAACCAAGAGTAACAAATAGAGGGGAAAACAGAGAACGTCGTAGAGAAAGAGATGGAGAGGCCAGAAAATAAAAGTTTTTAAAAGACTGAAAGGGAGAATGATAAAAGGGGAAAAAAATCAACGAGCAAGCGGAAATGTTCACGGATGCTTCCGGTGTGTTTGTCGTTGTCGGAAGGGGCACCCGCTCCAGATCTCGTAATCCCCAAACTTCCAGCTTCTGAGCCAGGTCAAGCGGGTAGACGGGGCCACGCCGCTTCTCACCTGGGGCTGTGGTACTGGGCGTTTGGGCGCCACCCCCCCTCCTCTCCTGTGAAAACGCTGTGGCTGCAGTGACGTCACTTGACGTCACGCTCCACCTGCGGTCCCACACAACCCAAAAGGGCGCGGATATCCCGGGGTTGTGCGCCGCCCTTGCTCCCTAGACGCCTATCGTTTGGAGACCCGGGATGCGCACCGGCTCTGGGCGCACAGCCCTCCCTTAGTGCGCCCAGATCCCTTGAAGCCAGTCGGCGGGGCCGGCTCAAGGCCTCTCCGGGGCCTGCCTCGTTGGAGAGAGACAGTGGGTTGTGAGCAGAGGAAGAGGGGTGAGATTTGCGTCCCAAGAAGTTCGAGGTCGCCGCTCCTCCCACCCCCTAGGTGGGTGGGTGACCTAGGACGGTCGAAGTACCCGTCCAGGTGGGGTCTTTCACTCCCCAACTCAGCCTGACACTGGTTGCTCTGCGACCTCTGGGCCTGGAGTGCCCTTCCCACGTCCACCCCTTCCCGCGGGCACCCAGACTACGGGCGGCCGGCACGCACTGACCTGCACCGCGGGTCCTCCGCGGGGCCCCGGACCGGGGTTCGAGCTGAGCTGAGGCGGATATCCACGAGGATCGGAGAAGAGGACGCGCGCCCGCACACCGCCGCTCGGCCTCTACCGCCACAAGAGTAGGGCGCAGGGCCGGGGGTCGCCGAGCATTATTGGAACGAAAACGAAATAAAAGCGGCGTTAAGTGAAATAGCTAACTTTTTTATTAAATAAAACGACTTAAATAAAAGGAACGGAAAAGAAGAGTGGACTCAGCCTCAACGCAGGGTGCCCCAGCCCCTGGCGCTTCCCCCAGCCGCCTTGTGGGCCGCCCCTCCTCTAGCGGCCCCCGCGGGGGAAGCAGGTGGCCGGTTTCTAAAGAAAAAAGCCAAAACTTTTATTATTTACACGTTTGGGCAAAAGTACAAAGTATAATACAGGCGCCCAGCCCGGGGGGCTGCGGGCGAGGGGCGGAGAAACGTAAGGCGCTTTCTTTGTCAGGCCCGGGCCTGGGGCGGGACTGGGCGCGGGGCGGAGGCTCGGATTGTGCAGCCGCTCGGAGCCCGGGCCCAGCCCCCCTCCGCGGCCGGCGGAGATGCGGCCGCGCCCCGGGGCCTACTCGAGCTTGGCGGCCCCTTCCCCTCTCGGCCTTGGTTCCCCCCCAGCCCGGCTGGGGGCTCGGAGCGCCCCGCCGGGTCGGGGCGGCGATCCTTGCCGACGGTACGCGCTGGTGGCTCACACCAGAGAGGTGACGGCGGGGACCTTGGAGCTATCCTCCTCCCAGGGCTGCAGATTCTGCAGAGCAAAGAGCGACGAGTTGTGCAGACAGAGCGGGTCGGGCTGGATGGAGTCGTTGAGGCTCTTTTGGAAGGCGTCGTGTTGCAGCTGCAGCATGAGCCGGCTCGCCTGCTGCCGCTCCGCCTCCCGCTCCTCCGCCGTCTGCCGCCTGCACCGGGGGAGGGAGAGGGACAGCACCGTCAGGCACCCGGCACTCCGGGGCTGCCGGCGGGGGCCCCAGCACGCCAAGGAGCCGAGGCCAGCCGGGAGCCTCGAGGCACTTAGTCCGTCTGCCTCCCCACCCGCGCTGTGCGCTGGAGACTCGCGAGTCCGGGGGGTGGGTTGGGATCGTTTGTTTTTGTCGTGCGCCGGAGATCGCCAAGAGGGAACTCCGCCCGCCGCCCACCTGCACGCCTGGGTTTTGTGACTTCGCCAACAACAAAGATTGTTTCTTTGCGGGATAACGAGAGGAGGGCGTGTGTGTAACTGACTAGATTATGCGGGCAGCCAGGTCACCGTGGTCCACGGGTGGGGCGAGCGGGCTGGCTCCGCGCCTCCCGGTGTCCCCGGGCCCGCTCAGCCTCATCCAGTTCTCCTAGGCTCTGTCTCAAACCCCTCTTGCAGAACGCGATCGCTTCGCCGTTTACGGGTTAAATCGAAACAAGGATCGGGTAGAAACGGGGCTGGAATCGGGCTGGGCAGCTAGAGGGGGAACTCGGAGTCCGCGCGTATTGTAGGAAATCTGAGAGGGCAGAGAGCAAGCAGGAGGGATTAGGGGAGCGCAAGAGGCCTGGGGTGGGGTGGGCTGGGGTGGGGTGTGGAGAGAGCTGGTGAGAGGAAACCAAACGAGCTCAGGAGACGGAATAAAACATCGAGAGAGTTGGAGAGGCTCACGAACGCGACACGGGGATGGCAGTGGAGGAGAAGCCGAGGCGCGGGAGAGTGGGGAGAGGCGGGCAGGAAGTCAAGCAGGGAGATAAAACCTGGAAAGGAGTGGGGAGGCACAGCCTTAGGAGGGCGGGTAGTGGGTATTACAGGATGGAGAGAGCGGCGCAGGGCGGGCGAAGGGCAGGTGCAGGGCCGGGCCTCTCTCACCGCCACTTGGTCCTCCTGTTTTGGAACCAGGTCTTGACCTGCGCGTCCGTCATTTTGAGGGACTTGGCGAGCGCCGCCCTCTCGGCGGAGGCCAGGTACTTCTGGCGGTGGAAGCGCTTTTCTAGCTCGCAGATCTGCACCCGAGAAAAGGATGTGCGCGGCTTCTTACGCTTGGGCGGCGTCCTGTTCTGGTAAGGGTGGCCGATGCGCCGGGTCACGGTGAAGGGCGTGAGCGCTGCGGCCGCTGCGGAGACACACCAGGCCCCCTGAAGCTCAGCCCGGCTCGACTGCCATTCAGGCCCCATGCGTACCCGGTGCCGCCCAGTGGGGCGCAGCGTCCTCGGCTATTTCGTTGGTCCCGCGCTTCCCCAGCGGCCCCAAGCCGTTTGGGAGATGCCCCCCTCTTCCCCAGGGTACAGGCTTATTTCCCCAAACTCCCTGATTTTCCTCCCCTCTGTGGTTGCCAGGGCCCCTGGGCACTGAGGCCTCCACCAAGCTTGGGCCTCCGAAATCGTTTCTCAAATGGAGCACATCGGGCGCGGGGCCTCTGACCCCAGGAGGGCCGAGGGCCTGTGCCTGTTTGGCCACCTTGCTCACCTGTGAAACGGTCTTTCACGAAGCGGCGGCTGCTCTCCATCCAGGGGAAATTGAGGCCGCCCAGGCTGGAGACCGTGGGCACGGAGGGCATGGCGGGCAGCGCGCTAGGCAGAGGCGGCGGCACGGCCCCGGGCAGCGGCCTGTGCGCTGGCACCCGGATCACGCCGGCGGGCGCCAGGCTTAGGTTGACACTATAAGATCCTGCATCCTCGAAGGGCGCTCCGAGGCCGGCAAAGGAGGCGGGCAGAGATGGGTACGTGGCGCCCGGACGGCCCCCGGGGGGCCCTCCCAGGTAGCTGGCGCCATCGGGGCCCCGCGGGGCTGGTGCGCTGTCCTGGTCCGGGCTGTTGAGGATCTGGTCGATGCCGAAGCTGATGGGCTCGTGCGGGTGCGGGGTCTGCGCGCTGGCAGGCGCCTCCATCCTGGGTGGGCAGAAGGGCTGGGCTGGGCTGGGCGGGGAGGCGGCTGGGTCCCCGTTACGGCGCGGCCATGGAGCGCCCGGCGCCTCTCGTCGCACTGAAACTTTGCCAAGAGTGCGCGGGCCCGACAGGCTCTGTGTCATCTTTCTTGAACCGAACCTGGAGTTTCCGCTGCTAATTCCTCTCCTGCCGCAGCCATTGGCTGCGATCAACAAGCCTCTCTCCTCCCATTGGCTCCTGGCTTTCAATAAAGGCCTAATTCATGGAAATAGGAGCTTAGGGACTGTTCCAAGGTGACATCATTTTAACAAACGAACAATAGGTCAAATTTATTAGCCGGGATAATGGGCGGCGGATATTAGCGCCCGAACCGCAGCCTCCCAAACCCGAAATCTAACGAAGCTGCAATTAGCAGACGCTCCCCGCTCCTCCCGGCCAGGGCCGCTTCCTGGCCGCCGCGCGGGGCGGGCAGGGCGCTCTGCTGGTGAAATTGTCGTTTGCTGAGGGGGGTTTCGTTTTCTTCCAAATTTTTTCATCTGAGCAAAAATCAAACCGTATGAATCCTTTCAATTACAATGGAGTTGCAACCCCCGAACGACCCTGCGGAAACCGCGGCAGCGTTCTGGATACCCCATCGCCACGGGAGCAACGAAACGGGCGCACAGCGGGGCGCAAGCTCCGCGCTCCTTGTGCGCGGGGTGAGGACGGCACCGGAGCGTGTCCCGCGCTCGCGAGAACCCCAACCCGCGTGGGGAGAAATTCGCCCCTGCCTGGGCTTCGGCCGCGGAGTCGCGGCCACTTTGGAGACGCTCCCTGGCTCCAGCTGGGAGGACCGAGGCGTGACTCTCAGGTGCCCACGCGTGCCAGGCCTGGCTGAACTAGGGACCCTGGGTCGCCAGGTGGGGAGCGGGATCCGGTCCCTCAAAATTCGTTGCAGGATGGACCGGACTGTAGTCATACGTGGGGACCCACCCATGGCGCATCAGGTGTGGGACCTGGGGTTCCCGAGGGACATGGGCGGGGGCGGCTCATAATTAAAGCAAGTAGCGGGGTTTCTTTGGGTAACCGGAGCAGCGAGCTCTTCCCGCTCCAGTCCAGCCAGGGCTCTGGGACCACTCCCTGCTCTGCCCACGCCCTCGGAGACTGTGCAGGCAGGCCGAGGGGCACCGGTGACAGGCCCGTGCAGGGCAGCCCCCATCCCTGCGCCAGCCTCAGCTGTTTCCCCGGGGGTGGCTTACAGAATCGTTTTCTACCTGCTAATTCTAAAATCGTTAGGTGCAAACTGAGACTGCTGCCCCGTTGCCAGGTCTCTACCTCTTGCTTTCAGTCTGGCGGACGTGGTGAGAACTCGGTTGCCCTGTTGGCCGGAAAGGTGTTCACCTTCGGGCCAGGTCACTTCCTAGCTGAGTGACCTTGAGCAAAGCTTTAGGCTTTGGTTTTCTCATTTATGAAACGGGACTGTGTGAACTGCGGGATGGTCGTGAGTCGTTGAGAGAGCCCGGGTTAGGGCCTCCCCACACCTACCCCCCAGGGTACCAGTTGATGTATTATTCTCACCATTCGTGTTTGGTTGTTTGCAATTTTATTTGCGAAGGCTCAGTATCTTGGAGAGAAAGGTGTATTCGTCTACCGTGGGCTCCAGTCTCAGAGGGCAGGGAAGGCAACCTGCCCTCAATCACAGGAGTCCTCAGAATTCGCAATCTTAAGGCCTGGCTCCCTGAGTCAGGTCACCATCCACTCTGTGACCTTGGGCAAATGTCTGGCCCTAGTGGAACCTCAGTTTTGGGTGGGGAGAATGAGGCCGTTGGGCTCCGGGCCAGCCCTCCTCCACTGCTTCTGGAGACCAGAACCTTCGGATGGAGTAGATGCCATTGCTCGGGGCGGGGGGCCTCCCATTTCTAATTCAGGCTCTGTCACCGGGGGCCTGGGGGTTGTTGGGTCCCTCATTGCCTCTCCTGGAGCCTCATTTTCCTAATTTGTAAAACGGAAGGGGTAATAGCTACCCCCAGGGTGGCTGTGAGAAGTAAATGAGAGAAGGTCTGTGGAATTGCCTGTGAGAAACTGGCGGTTACATAATAACTTTAACGACAACAGTAGAGCAACTGTGGGTTGAGAACTTAGCACGTGCCAGGCAAGGGTAGGGGCACTTATTTATTTATTCCTCACAACCACCTTGTGCCAAAAGGGCTGTTATTGATTCCATTTTTCACGTGATGAGGGAACTGAGGCTCAGAGCATTCTGACGCAGAGACTGGCAAAGACTCCTCACTAGCTCCACTTTCTTCCTGGCTTCCAGAGCCCTGGATTCCAGGCCTGTCTTTGCCGCCTCCCAGCTCTGTTCAAGGGGACGCACAATAGGTGTGTGGGCAGAGAGTTAGTTAGGAAGAAGGTGTGGGTCGTGTGGGCAACATTGCTTCCCGAGTATGGTGAATGGGCCCAGTGCTTAAGAATCAAATCCCCACCGTTGTTTATCAGCTGTGGGCTCAGGGAATCCTCTTTGTGTCTCAGTTTCCTCATCTGGTAAATCACCAACGCTAACATCATGGGATTAAATGAGGTTTTCCAGGCAAGCATCTGGCACAGTGCCTGGTGTGCGGGAGGGCTCAGCCTCACTGAGCTCCTGGCTGCCTGGGACCCTAGCTTCTCAGTCATCCAGCAGTAGGCGCTTGGAGTCACTGAGCACAAACCCCCTTTCTTTCCCAGCCCAGACAGAACAGGGCTGTTGGGCAGCTCAGGAAAAGGAGTAAGTGGAGCAGGTGGTAGGTAGTCCCTGGGACAGTGTTTTTGAAGTATGTTCCCGGACCAGCAGCATCAGCATCACCTGGGAATTCGTTAGGAATGCGCATTCTTGGATCCCAGCCCAGATCAGTACCCCTGGGGTTGGGTTCAGCAGTCTGTGTTTAACAAGCCTTCCAGGTGATTCAGATGCCTACTCATGCGAATTTGGAAGCTGGTGCCCAGAATATTGTCCATTTCATCCAAGTTTTCAAATTCAGTGCTATAACATTGTGGGGCGATTCTCTCTTGTTTTGAAACTCTCGTGTTGAATCTGTGTTACCATTCTCTGTGTTTCATTCTTAGTGTTACTCAGTTGTGCCTTTTGATCATATTTGCCAAAGGTTTGTCTCTTTTATTGGTCTTAAAGAAAAGACTTTTATTTCATTCTCTTTTTACATAGCATCTCTTTCAGAAATGTTTTGTTTTATTTTTATTACTTAATTTCTTCTTTGTTGAGGTGAAAATTCAGTTCATTTTGGTCAATCTTTTTTTTTTTTATAAATACATTTAACATCATACATTTTCTTCTGAGCACTGTTTAGGCCAAATATTATTTGATGTATATTTGGTGTTTCTGAAATTATAATTTTTTGCTGTGCCTTCTTAACCTTTTATCAACTGAACAATCACACACACACACACACACACACACACACACTAGAAAATCTCTAAAGGACTGGGCAGTTGGCATGGTGGCCCAGACTTGTGAGGCCAGAAAGACTTCCAGGATGCAGCATACCTTCTCCTCTTCCTGATGAAGAAGCTGGGAGAAGGGTTAGACGTGGTGGAGGCCTCAGGTGTCATACAGGAGCAAGGGAGGCTTCAGGGATGAGAGGCAGGATGTTGACACTTTCAGCTGTCCGTGTGCAGGAGGCCCGAATTCAGGCTCGCTCTGCCACTGACTTCATGTGTAGGCTGGGACTCAATTTCCCTGCCTATAAATGGGATAGAGTTTGAATCATGGCTCTTGAACATATTTGGGTCAGCAACCTAATTTGAAAGATTGATGAAAATATTATGGACCACTTCCATAGACGAAGACACAAACACCTCAGTTTGGCATATCGTGGGTTGCTCACCTGCCCACCCTCCATTGTTAATTCACATGCCCTGGTTAGGATTCTGTAGGGGCCCTTCCATTTCTTACGACGGAAGGCTCTAAAGACACTTGCCCAGACTTATTCACTCATTCATTCATCTGTTCAGGTATTTACTGAGCACCTACTCAGATTTTCTGGGCTGTGTCCCAACTTTGGGCCTCAGTTTCCCCATCTGATAGTGGCAGTAATGCAGTCTGAGCTTTTCATCAGTGCCTCCCCGCTACTGGGAGGACTAGGGGAAGGACCTTCCTGAGGAGGTCCGAAAGGCCTCAGAGACTCTGCCAGCTGGAGGAAGGCCAAGACACCTGGTGCGGTGCATGAGGCTTAAAAACCAGTTGGCGTAAGGAAGTGAAGCCCCTTGCCCAGGGGCGTGCGGTGGGGAAGGGCTAGAGCTGGGGTCTGAACCCAGTACTGCCTTGACTGCAAAGTCCATGCTTTTCCCTTTCCCTCATCCCCCCAGTTCTGCTCTGGAAGCAGGTAGTAAAGACTCTAAGTCACAGGACTGAGTAGGGAGGGGAAATCTGTGGAGGCTCTGGGTGAAGGAGCCCCGGAGCTGGGTGAGGGCTGCTGGCAGCAGGTTCACTTGTCTCCGCATTGGCCCCGGGAGAGTCTCCGGGGCAGAAAAGGTGTTGGTGGCACTCAAGTCCATGTCCCGGTGCTGGCCCGGGGCTCACTGGAGGGTCGTCCGGAATTTGTGGCATTAAGTTGAATAGCACACAGCAAGGTCAGACGAGGGGGTAAGGAAGAAGGGGTCAGAAGTGTGCTCAGTTCAGCACTCGCCACCCCCGGCTCCGCCCACAGCAGGTGCCTTTCCATGCTTTAAGACCCAAGTCAGCTATCACCTCTCTGCCTGTCCTCTAGAGCAGCCCCCTGGCCCCCAGCCATTTTCTGTCCCTGTTTATTTTCATCATTGCACTCATTGCCTTTGGACCCTATCTTATTTGTTCTGCTCACCAGCTCTCTGAAGGCAGAGACTTCACCTCGTTCACTCGTTTATCTATAGTAGGGGAAGGAATGAGCGAATGAACGATTTCCAGGATCCTCGTGCTGAGTCAGACCCTGGCCCTGGCCTTGAGGAGGGCCCAGCCTGGCAGGGAGACTGGCAGCAGCAGGAGGGAGCTGCCACGGGGCTAGGGGTTTAGGAGAGAGGGTATAAGGCGGGCAGGGGGAGGGAAGGAGAGATTCCTTCCCTGGTGTGGCCTGGTGGAGGATGTGGTGGTGGCAGGGCAGAGAGCACGCAGTTTCAGGGGCAAGGGCAGGCGTCCAGGGCAGGTGCACATGGTGGCCTTCTGAGCTGCTCCACACCTGATCTTGTGCCCTCGTTTCCTCCCGCCCCATCAGCCATTTTTCCCATTTTGTGTTTTACAACTTTCTTCTCTTCCTGACAGATCTACTAAATTTGACTTTGTTTCAACATTTTGTTGGGCAAATTACATTAAGATGGATGGCGCAGGTACCCTTTATGGTTTATTTATCGTGATACTGTTTGTATCTCACGCTTATAAATAACTTATGTTATAGCTTTTGTTTGTGGAAATGTAACTTACATATTTTATTACGCTTTCTGTAAACCTCAAAAAGAATCTTGTCAAGGAAGCGCTCTTATCAGCAATCCAAACTATGGGACGTAAAACCCGACACTAACATTATTTTTTAATATGCCAAGGAGGCAGGTTACTCTTGCTGTAGTTTGAAAGGTTTGCTGTCATCGTAAACGTGCACCTCAATAAAACATTAAAAAGTCTCAGGAATGATTTTATAAAGTTCAGGGCGGAGGATGAATCGGTGGCAGAACCCATAGACACAGCACATAAGGGGCCCAGGTGCTGGCCTGGCCTTTCTTGGGGGTTTCCCAGCCCCACCTGGGGGTCCCAGAGGGTCTGTGTCCACCTCTCCACCCAGCTGTCCTCAAAGCCCAGTGGTGAAGCACCTAGCTTAAGGGGTATGAGTGGAAAAGAGCCATGAGTTTTGCAGTCAAGCTGACCTGACTTTGAATCCTGGCTTGTCCACTTTTTAGCTATATGGCTTGGGTCAGTCTTTTAGTCTCAGTTTTCTCATCTCTAAAATGGGGTCACTACTTACTTAACTTTCGTATTGGGAAGCATTAAAGTCAAATGAGATAGTGATTTGCAGTGCTTAATGGGTGCCTGTTAACTGATAGTGGTGCCAGCTATTTAATGTTCACCTTGAGGCTCCCCCTTTCTCCCTCTCTGCTCTGCTCTCCGGGTGTGTTTTCCCTCCCTCCCTCCTTCCCTGAAGGTGCTGAGTTCTCTCAGATGCTGCCCCCAACCCTGCCGGGCCGGCCTGCTTCTAGACAAGGCTCCCATATGCCAGATCTTTCACTTTCCCCAGTTTCTCTCGCCAAACCTACCCTGTTCTTTGTTCTTACGCTCAGCTCTGTTGGTAGTTAACTCACTCAGTCACTCATCTCAGCTAACGGCCAATGCCAGGCCAGTTGCACACACTGAAAGGGGCCTCTGTACATAAGCCAAAGGCAGTTCTAGGTTGGCAGGACCTGTGGAAGGGAGTCTGGGGGCCGAGAGGACTCCTCTGGCCGCTCTGATCATCACGTAGCGCAGCACCCTCATCCCCTCGACCCAGGGAAGCCTGACTGGAAAGCACAGAAAAGATGGAAACATCGAGAACACAAGCAGGAGGTCAGGTTCTTAAGTCAGTGTAGACAGTAAAAACTGAGCAGTCACAAAACCTCCGGACTGCTTCCTGCCTGAGTATCAGCTGAAGCTGCTGGCTTTGACCTAGAGCCCCAGGCTGCACGGCCGAGACACGTTTGCCTGGTGGGCTCTCATCAGCAGTGGCCCACACCTTCCTCTCCTCCTCGCTCCAGGCCAGATGCTGGGTAAGTGGCAGGCCCCGTGGAACTGCCAGGATTATTAGTTTTTTCCCGTTGTTGAGTGTAGGTTAGATACACCTGTGATCTGATCGGAGCGTATAACAGATCCAACCAGTTCTCTTTTGTGTAGGCACCGCGAGATTGGGTGCTTCCTTGAATGCTTCTTCATCCTTGGGACAGGATGACCCACCCAAGAACTCCCACGTGGGACGCCACTCTTCCCCAGGAGTCCCCAATGCCCCTTCCCAAGGCCGACTCTGGCAAGGCTGTGGGGGGATGGGGAGGGTGCCGTTCCAAATGGGTCCCTGCTGAATGGGGGTTCAGTGTGCAGTCTGATGTGCTCTGGAAACATCTCAGCTTCCCCACTCCCTTTTCCTCCCTCGGGAAGGGCACAGACTGGAACTCGGTCCTCTAAGGGAAATCAGTATCCCTTTCCAGGTTTCAGGGGAGAAGCTTGTGGCCAAACTCAACCTCTCCAGCAAAGGCCAGATCGGAGTCGTGGCAAGCGGCTTGGAACATGGCTCCGAAGATCCTGCCTCCCACCCTTGTATAACCCCTCCCCTCGGGTGCGGCCTGGTCCTCGTGCTTCCCTTCCAGCGAAGGGAATACAGCAGAAGTGACGGTGCCCTGAGACTGGGGGGTAAAAGGTTGCGGCTTCCAGACTGCTGTGCTCCCGGGCTCGTCTCCCCTGCTCGCTGATAAAGCAGGATGCCACGTCGTGAGCTGCCCTAACGGCGAGGCCGCTCGTGGAGGAGCTGAGGCTCAGTCTACCAGTCTGTGAGGAGCTGACTCTTGCCGCCAGCCACGAGTGCACGTGGAAGCAGATCCTTCCACGGCCGAGCCTCGTGACGATCACGGCCCTGGTGGACAGCGCTGACTGCGGCCTGGGAGAGAGCCCGAGGCGGAGCGCCCGCAGGAGCCGTGGGATGAGCGGTGGTGTTGCTCTGAGCCACTGCGTTTGGGGGTAATTTGCTGTATAGCAGTAGAGTTCTGAAAAACACGTGGAAATGGATGTAAATATTAACTGGTTTCAACCCACCATTCTCAAATTTAGGTCGTGGAAGAGAACAGGAATTCGTCTCAGGTGACAAGGATCTGGGTTCAAGTCCTGCTTGTGAGACCTGTAAGCTAGGTACCACCTTTGAGCCTCAGTTTCCTCACCTGAAAAGTGGGAGTGATGCTGTCTGCCTTCACAGGGCTGTTGTGAGGACTAAGGCAGGGGACCAGAGGGGAGGGCGTGGCGGCTGGTCCACCGCTTTGCTGAGTCTGTCCCCTGGCGGGTGCTGTGCCTCACGGTGTGCTCTGTAAATCCAGCCCCACGAGCAGGCCTGATGACCTCCTCCCTGAGCAGCTCTCCAACGCCAAGACGGAGCCTTCTCTGGCTGGTGTGAAACCACCTGGCAGCCTTGGGCAACGCAGTCAAGAAAGGCAAGTGCACTTGGGGATCTTCGAGTGAGCATTTTAATGTAAATGACATGATGCTTTTAGGTCTCGGGCCTTTGTAAAGAAAACAGTGCCAGAATGGGATAGGCCTTCTATGAGGAATTTCGGGGGGATGCGTGGTATGCAGTAATAAGCCCCCGAGAAACAGAAAATTCTCGATCCAGACACCTCCAAACAGTTGAAGTTTTTTTTATGAAGTTCAGAATTGCCTTTTCAAGGAAAATTATATATCCCGCTGCTAATGAAATACGTAAAGCCGAGGTTTACGTCTCCATTAAGTACCGGAAGTAACCCTAGAACACACTTTTCCCTGATTTCCTGGGTTCACACATGGAAGACAAACACTTGGAGATAAACTTGGGTGACTTTGCTTTTATGCGACAAGCCTGTTGTGAAACTCAACCATCAAGAAAGGCTTCACGAAACACTAGTCTGAGAAACGAGGTCGTAACAAGAGGCTGTGGACTTACTTCTTCTTCAACAGTACGGCCAGCTTTTCATGTCTTATCAGAAATGGTTATTACAAGCCTGAACCATGAAGACAGAGCAGTGAGACGCCAAGCCATTTGACAGTGGCAATGCCAAGTGAATAGCCTCGTTACAGTCTATCCCAAACTGTAAAAGGCCTCCTCCGTGTCCTTGTCCTCGGTTTGGGTTGCACTGCAGTCCTCACAGTGATGAGAGTTTTTGTGGAGGTATGGCAACCAGCTGATATCCTCATTCTCCGAAAATCTGTGCTTTAGCACCTAGAACTGTTTTGGGTGGCTCAGGAAGGCAGAGCTGCTCTGAGTCTGTATTTTAATTAGATAGCTTCAGCATCTCTTAAAAATTAAATGGAGGCAGAAGGACTGGGTGTTGGCAGCACCCAGAACTTCTTGCTGGGGCTACCTGGGCCTTCTGAGGAAATAGCTCTGCAGGCAGTAATTGCACAGCTTAATTCTTCTAGACTAAACCACTTCAGATTTATGCCAGTGAAAAGCAAATGTTGTTTGTAAGACATTTAATCGTGTTACTGTCTCTCAACTTTATCAGATGCCGCGGAGGCGGGGAGGGCCGGGTGCAGTCCTGTGGGATGCGCTGGACAGCTCCCAGCCCCTGCTAAAGGCCCGCAGCTCAGAGCCCCCGCGCTGCTGCTTCCGGACTCATAGCTACCTGCCACCAACTTCGCAGGTTCAAGTGGTGTTTGTCTCAATCTGGGACCCTGCTGAAGGCTGCACCTCCAACAAAATCACAGCCTTGACTGCAGAACCATTAACTAGTACACAGGTGCAAACCTGGTTTATTATGTTCTTTGGTTAAATACTGTTTCTACATCCTTTCAGAGCATTATAAGAACAAAGATAATGATGTTTCATAGAAAGACTGAAAACACATATTTCGCTTTTTCAGTGTGAAGACTGAATTTATAATTTTTGTGCACTATTATAAATTCTTTCAACTAGGCTAAACTTACAAAAATGTAGGGCTTTTGTTGTTGTTTGTTTGTTTGTCTTGAAAAATAGATTCCCCTAGCCAATATCACTGTCCTGGGACCCAGACCCACAAAAGTCTCTTGATAAAGGCTGCTCGGCACATGGTCAGAAGTCAGGTTAGCTCATCATGTCCAGGCCACAGGACTCAGGGCTGCCATCGCTGCGCAGGGCCTCTGCCACATCTCTTCTGAAGACGGAAAGGTTCTGGGTGAACCTGTGGAAAGAGGAAGACCGGGCCGAGGGCAGTGGTGGGGCCGAGGCTGTGTGAACCTCTGGATGCTGAAGCCACAGTGGAGTTCAGGACCCTGGAGAGGGCCCTAGACCCTGCTCCTTCCTCCCATTTTCTGGGCCACTACTTTCCCTCCAGCAGCACCCTTCTCCTTCCCCTGTCGTGAAACAAGCGTTACCAGCAAATGCACTCTGACCATTTTGAGGGGTGCATTCTGTGGTTATGCTATTTAAAAATTATTTTAAAAAGTCAAATTACACATAGATGGTAAGGAATATAACGAAAAGAACAAAAGCTTATGTGCCAGGCACTGGTCAAGTTTACATATTAATTCATTTAATTATCACAAGTCTTCCCCAAAATAGGTATTAACAGCCTCATTTGCAGATAAGAAAATTGAACTTAATGCTTCAAAAACAGAGTGTACTGGGTAAGACTACGTAGGTTCAAATCCTGGCTCCCCGACTAAGCTGGGTGATCTCAGATGAATACTTAACCTCGTCTTGGTGCCCGCACGAGTGGTTACCTTACGGGGCTGTGGGAAGGAGGAATTTACTGAGTCCAGTGAGACAGTGCCGGGCGCGTGGATCGCCCAGTCCTGGCGGGCTGGTGCTCTCATTAAACAAGGAGCTTGTCTGACACCGTTTCACAGAGCGGCTCACGAGGTGGTACTCACATTCTCAAGCCTCAAGGGAAGTAGTTTCCTCCCTGAGGCACCCAGGGAAGGTTCCCTCCTTCCTTCCTTAAGTCTCTCCTCCTGCTGGCTTCGGAGGCTGCCCCTTCCTGCCCGACAGAGGGTCTTGGCACAGAACAAGCAGTCAAGAGAACATGTCCGCAAAGCCCGTCCGACTTGGCCTTGTGTTACCAAAGGAGCCTCTCATCACGGAGACCAATAATTTGTATTTCAAATAGTGTAGCATCTGAATGCTGCCGCTTTTATAGAAGGATGAGGCGGGCAGGTTTCTTTTTTCCCTGAAAACATTTTCTTTCTCCCATCATTCATTATGCCTGTCTCTTCCACTAGACACTCCTTGAACAATGCGTTCCCCACTGGTATCCCCAGTGCCTGGCACATAGTAGAATCTCAATAAAATTTTGTGAACTAAATGAATTAATGAATGCATGAATGAATTCAGGCAGAGGTGGTAAGTTCCAGTTCCTCTCATCAAGATCTCATTGGCAACTTACCTGTCTGTGTTTTTGCAAAACCAGCCACTTTCAAACATCACAACCAATTACCATCATGTCTGCTTTACTTGTGAGGAAACTGAGGATCAGAGAAGCTGATTGCCTTACTCAGTGCCACACAGCTTATAAAGGGCTGGGTTAAATTAAAATTGGAGTCTATTTGACCTCAAAGCCTATGCTTGTTCAAATGCCAGGAAGCCTCTCTTTGTCCTTCATAGCAGATCTAAGCTCTCCTTCTTTTGGCCTTTTCAGTTATTTTTTTTTCTTTATATCTCTCCTGCTGGATTATAAACCGCTTAAGGGCAAAGGCTGCATTTTATTCACCTCAGCATCCTGCACAGCGCCTAGCATGACGCTTGGAAGAAAGCAAATACTCAGGCATGTTTATTGGAGGCAGCTAAATCGAATCTAGGATTACCAGCTGTAACAGAAAAGCCGCATCAGTCTGGGAGCTGTGTTAATACGCACAATCCAGCTATTTGCTACAAACCTGGAACATCTGCCTCCCCTAGAGATGCTCAGCTGCTGGGTGTTGCTTACCTGTCTCTGTTCTTGACAGACAGATTCTGCTCCACTCCTTCCATCAGGCTCCTGAAGCACTGGGCAAGGACCTCCTGCTTGGGGAGCGGCTGGCTGCTTATCAGACTTGCCCTCAGTTCACTGAAGTACTGTTGGGAGACAGAAGGAGCGTCAGCGCTCGGGCTCCAAACCTGGGCCTGAGGGGGGCTGCGGGGGAGGGGGCAGACCAGCTCTGAAGTGCTCGGGGCTCCTAACGCTCAAAGGAGCTCTGGTCCAGACCCACTGTGGACTTTAAGCCTTTAAAGAAAAGCAAAGCAACAGAGACATTCCTGAGTGTAAGCTGTACCATCCCTTTCCATAAAAACCTCTTGCTCTAACTGTTTTATTGTCACTGAACAATGTAGGCTGATGGGAGTCCTCGCCTCCTCGGTGGGGACCAAGAACACTCACGTCTTCCTGACTCTCACCCCCGCTAATCACAGAACACCCGGCAGAGGAAGGGCTCTCAGGCCGAGGGGAGGAACTTCACTGAAGATGGCCAGGAAGCAGGTTGGTGACTGCAGGCCAGGCCCAGGATCCCCCTCAGGCCTCCTCATCTTCTGTGGCTTTAGTGAACGACTACCCCTCAAACCATCCCAGGCTCTGTCCCAAGTCCCCGTCCTCCTGGGTTAGGACGGGCCTGCTAGGTGAGGTGGGCTGGAGGGCCGTGCTTCGTTCTGGGAGAGCGTTCCGGCACTAAGGGAGGTGCCTGTCACACTCGGTCTCCAAGAACCGCTCGGCCCCTTCCCCTCTGCCGGGGCCCCTGGGCTTTCGTACAAACACCAACTCTTCTGCTAAAAGTGGCTCCTAATCATTGGGAACAGCCTAATTTTAGCACAGAGACAACATTTTGCTGGTCACGTGTTTATCCTTCCAAGTCCAAACAGCATGATATTTAATTTCCATCATACGTTAAAACAGCTCACATCAAAAACACACATAATTAATATGTAGTCAGACTAATACTTAAATACTATATATCAGAGGCATTACACTTAAACCACAGTGTCTTCCTGAACAAGATTGGGAATGCACAAAACTACTTATTTTTCCCTTTTATAATGATGCAGTGACTCACACCAAATAGAAAATTATTAGTTTTTCATCCCAAACCATGAAATATTGCCTCCATCAGTAAAGTATAATATCGTGATGTCATAAGCTTTTTCTAAACACTGAATTTGCCCTTATTCCCTCTCAATCATTTTAAAAGAACTGCTCTCTTTTATAGAGCTTGGATTTAAATCACAATAACACCGAGGGAAGATGAATGACACCGCTATTGAATGTGGCTAAAATTGGATACTTCAGCACAGGTGAGTGATGAGACAGCTCTCCTCTTTTTGATATATTTTCTTCTTCTATTAGTTTCCTTCCAAGGCTGGGATTTCAGTTTGAATTTTAATGTATGCGGCTGCCTCTAATCTCACTGTCTTTTTCCCCAGTACTATCTTATTGTATAGACAATTCATTCTCCCCAGCAGTAATGCACTGTTCCTGCCGACTGCTGGGGAGACGGGCGGGTCACAGGGCAAGCCGGAGAGCTTGGGAGGCCGCCCGGAGTGGCGCGTGCTCCTGCCGAAGGGTGCTGCCTCTGGGGTGACCGCGAGCGGCTGCTGCTGCCAGCGAGGGCAGTGGGCGTCTCAGACATGAGAGGAGGCCAAGGAAGGAGCAAAGGGGGTTGCTGCCCAGAATCTCGGGCAACAGGGAGGGGAGTGAGGGTGAGTCTGAAGCAGTGCTGAGCAAACCGCCTGCCCAGTGCAGGGGCTCTGGGCTCCAGGAGAGCTAGTCTTGAGGCCTCGGCTTACCTGAAGGAGATCTGAGGCCTTTGGGGAAGGGCCTTCTGGGGGAACATGGCCTTGTCCCCGGGGGCTCAAGTCCCCAGCTCAAGCTCAGTTGGGTCCCCTGTCTGTCGTTGTCACAGCCTGGCCTGGCGTACGGCTGCGCCCTCTTCCCCGGGATCGCTTCCTCTCTGCCTCAGTTTCCTGCAATCACACTCACCTTCTCATTGAGCAGGATGAGCCCCAGGAGAGGCCTGGATACTGACCACTGGTTCCGACAGTCTTCAAAGACAATAGTGTTCATGAGGACAGACATCGTCTAGAAGACAGAGTCACATGAAGACATTGGTGCCTTGGCTCAGAGTCCCCCCAGTCCGAGGCCTTCTATGTGCTCACATTTTACCCCCGAATCTTGCCCACAGCCATGAGGACTCTTCCTGCTCAAGCAGCTTGGACTCTGGAGGCCTGCAATGCTGCCTGCAGGAGCTCTTGGCAAAGACGCTCAGCTCCCTGAGGAAAAGCCCCCACCACCAAAAGCTCTGCTGAGAACCTTCCGGGCGCACAGCAGTCAGAGGCCACAGCTTCAAGAGGATCGGTCCCTGCCTCTCAGCTCTGATGTGCTTTCCTCTAAGCTCGGTCACCAGGCAAAAGCCCAGGTCACCATCCTTTCCGCCTCTCATTTCACCAACAAGGTCAAGTTATGGAGGGGGGACATCTCTCCACAACCCTCCTGAGAGAGAGAGAACAGGGACACATTCCAGGTAACCCTGGAAATCCTGTTTCCTGCTGGCGCAGGCAGAGTCCTCTCCTTTGTTCTTCATTCTTTCATTCATTCCCTTACTCACTTCACTCCTACATTTTATGCTCATCCATCCTCTTGAATTCAAAGTCTGCAAGACACCTGGGAGAGGGTAAGAGAACACAGGCACCTGCCACAACCTCTGTCCCTGAAGCTAAGAGCTTCCTGGGGCAGACCGCTCAGCAAAGGAGAGACCAGAAACAGGGCTGGCAAAGCGGCTGCAGGCAGGCAGGGGACAGGATGCCTCTGGGGCCTTGAGAAGTCAGGAGAGACTCCACAGAGAAGGTCGTGTTTTAGTTCATCATAAGTGTGTTCTAAGCAGAGGAAGCAGCCAAAAAGGAGGTTGAGAATGAACGCAGTGGGTTCTGCCATGGTAAGGAACTTAGTGCGGTGGGGGAGAAGACAGGGGGGCCAGAAGCAAGACCCCAGTATAGGCTGGAAGACCACGATGAAGAATGTGGACTCCCTCCTGATGGCAGTGGGAGCCAGTGATGGGTTTACAGCAAAAGAGACACTTGCTTAGATTTGTACTTAAGAAAGATCTGTCTGGGGACATGGAGAATGTGTACTGTGCAGGTGACACTGAAGGAAGGAGGCCAGAGAGACGGGGCTGCTGCGACAGGCCAGGCAAGGAGCAGTGAAGCGAGCTTCGGTCGTCTGTGTGGAGCTGTTGCTACAGCTTCAGCTTCTTGGACTCTACCTCCCACCTCCAGCCTTTCTGCTTTCACTGCTTCAGAACTCCTTTCCCCAAAGGAGGGCGGGGGAAACTGGCAATTATGTGGTAAAGGCTACCACACACACCACCCCTGACTAAGCTCTGCTGGCATCTGGCTTTGTCCTCTGGCATTTCTGCAGCCCAATCTACCCTGTGATGTCAGGCAAGCTACTAAACCTCTCTCGCTGTGTCTCAGTTTCATTAGCTATAAAGACGTGAGTGATAATCCAGCACAAGGAAGCTCTGAGAATCAAACGAGATGGTGGATATAAAAAGTGCTGCAAAGAGTAAAAAAGTGTTATAAACTTTAAGGTGTATAAATGCAATAGTAGTGAGCTCTGAACATCCACCATCCCATACATCACAGTCATCCTAACAGTTAGGCTGGCTGCACATGAAACCTGCCAGTTCCACATTTGCTGTATGTCCAGTGTCCCCAGGGAAAGGCTAGATCTTAAGCCTGGCATGTTGAACATCATTTGCAGATCACGTTTCCATGTACAATCTAACAAGCCATCCAAAGTCATAGAGCCACAAATTAAATTGACAAGCAAAACTAACAGATCCATGGAGACAGTCTAAAATATTATGGGCTTCACGATTTGAAGGCAGAATGGATATTTTAATGGAAAAGATTAAAGTTAGAGGCACCAAACTCCTCCAGTAACTGACAAAGCATCCTGAAGTGATGTGCCAATTACTTTATACGGTTCTCCTGTGGATTCATTTGTCTGAATGCATGTATTTATGTCTGTAATAAGTAAGGAGATGTTTGAATAAAATACTTTTCTAAAAATAAAGTTGGCTAAAATGGATGATTTTTTTTCTCTTTTACTCTTCCGGAAAAATGGAAATTACTGAGCAAATCTGCTCAGATGGTATTGATGTGGCAACTCATTTCCAAAGTTCTTTTTCCTCATAATCTTAGAGGATATGGGGAAACAGTTCAACCAATATGGCAAATTCCTTTGGAGAAAGGCGCTCCATATGGAAGAACGCTCCATATGGAAGAACACTGAGTGAAATGCTTAAGTACAGATTCCTGTTCCGGGTAATGTGAAATCTCTGATGGGAGGCTCTCTATGGTTATCGAAGCAAACAAGCCAGGACTGAAAGGAGAGCTTCTGGTGACTCTGCACCCCGCCGACCCCGGCTACACTGAGCCACAGAGCAGCATCAGTGTTCAGCACAAGGGCCGCTGCAGGAGCCGGGCCTCCCCTCCCAGCACCTCTGCCCCCTTCCCGCACTGTTACAGGCAGGGCCGGCATGGCCATTTCAGACTTGCCCAACCCAGGCCACGCTTCCCATAGCCCTAGTCCAGAGAGCACATACATTATCCGCTGTGTCCGCCCACGCGGCCATCCTGCTCCAGGGAACGGACAGCTTGGGAAGGGGAGTCTTGTGGCTTGGTCCACACAGGAAAACCAGACTCCACCGACTCGAGCGCTTCCTTGTTCTTCCTCTTTCCCACAGGCTTCAGCATGAGTTCATAGAAATTTTCTTTCAAAGAAACGAAACTAACATGGTGCAGTAGAGGCAGGCTTGGGAGCCAGTCAGGGCTGAGGCCAAATCGGCCCTGCCCTCACGTAACTCTGTTTCACTTCTGCTCTGGGGGATGATGGCCACCACTTTGAAGGGCTGCTGGCTGTGAGGACCGACTTCCTTTGGAGGAACTCACTCATTACTAGTGTTCCTTTACTCTGACTATGGTTACCCCTCCCTGGCCTGACCCACTGGAGTCTCATGGCTCAAGGAGGCGCCCCATTTCATGTCTTGATCATGTACAGATAAATGAGACAGTCTCTTCACAATTAGCTAGCTTCATTGGGAGTCGCAGTGAACCCCCCCCAAAAAACCCCTAAAATAGAAAACAGTCCAAAAAACATTCCTATTTGTTCTGGCACACGAATTTGTGTAGGTTTTGAATGATAGTGTTTCTGTTGTTCTGAAAATCTGTAACCTTCCAGATAAAACACGAAGCTACTCTACAAATATCTGACCTGGAAAAGCAAAACAAGACAATGGATCTCTGTTCACACTTCGGCTCCTCTCCTATGACTCTGCCCTAAAACGGGACATAAAACGCAAGCACAAAGCAAAGTGGACTTTCCCACTTAAATATGCTGGGTCGCTGTCTCTCCACAGCACAGTGGTAACTACATGCTCTCCCTTCAGATGCCTCCTGTTCCATCTTTTGCTGACATAGAATAAGCAAAGATGTGCTTTGTGTTGGAGGCCTTACTGCTAAATGGTGAGGACGTACTCCTTCTGAGGAAGCTGGAGGCTCAGTGGGCCTAGAAGTTGGACGGAGAAGGATGGCTGCAGAGGTGCGGCTGGAGTGAGGGCAGGGTGATGGCTGCAGCGGGGTGGGGAAGGGAGACCAGAATGAATAAGTAAATGCATGAATGGGAACGGAGGAGGCAAACACCAGCTAAAGTATAAAGAGCCAAGTTGCTGAAAGGGGACTGACTAATCCGCTGTTTATTTCCAAGGATCCTGCTTCTGTGTGCAGAGCCTGTGAACCCTTCTGAGCCACTGTGGCCTCTCTAGCCAGCAGCTCCCAGGAAGGGCCCTCGTGGGGGCTTTCAGGTCACCAAGGCCAAGGGCTGAGGCACCATCTTTTTCTATGACAAGCGCTTCCGCCTCAGAGCAAGCTGCGCCTGCGCGATCTCACTGCCCAACAGTAACAGACGCTGTCTACGGGGAGGCCTTGGGAGCTCAGCCCTGTCAGGCACGCGCACGCTCCGTCTCTAACCTCCAGCTAACCCTGAGGAAAACACCACCCCCACTTCATAGATGAAGGATCCTAAGTTCCGAGCACGTAAGTAACTTGCTCAAAGCATCACAGCCAGGAGCTACCACGACGTGAAGTGGAGCAGGGTATGTGCGCAGGTCGGCGCCCCCCGCAGGCCGTCTGTGAGTGAGGACCGAGCCTGCCAGCACTGTCTGGCCCCCACTGCAGACTTCCGGCAGGTTAATGGTGCGGGAGGAAAGGCGTGTTTCCGGGCGTGGCTCACTCTTCCCTCTTCAGTGGGCCTCCCGATAGGCTGCCCTCTGTATCTCCTCTGTCCACCAGTCTGCCACCTGCCCCAGGCAGACAGCTACTGAAATCCCTGTGATTAGAATCCGGGGCAGCAGCTCCTGCTGACTTTGCCGCAGACCTTCTTGCCTCCCACCTAAGCTTTTATAAATTTGGTTACCGTATTTTCAGTCTCTCAAGATGGACAACAGTAGACATAATTAATAGTGTCTCTGGAAAATGGCCCATTGAACCACTGGTTTCCCTCCCACCAAAAGTACCGCGGATACAGCAACTTACATTAACATCTGCAAAAACGGTAAATTAACTAACTTCCTTTGAGTTAAAATACTTTCTATAAAGTGAACCCTTTTCATTGTTAATGTTCTTTGAGCACATTGAATAATAAAACCAAGAAATAATTCCCAAAGTCTAAGAAGTAGGTGAAAAAATTCAAGCTCCTCCCTCTTGCTCCCTATCTGCTTCACACAGACAAAGCTGAACCTGAGTGGTGATATGCAGGAACCCCGGTCTACGGGGATCAAGTCCTGAATGTGTTTAGGGGACTTCAGCTCTTCCCTCTCTACCCTTGGTTCAGGGCTGCGTGACATTGTAGTTACACTGCAGCTGCGCTGCCTGCTGCTCAGGGAAATGGAGGATGGGAATGGGGCGAGAGTAACCTGTCTTGTCCAAAAGGTGGCGGAAGGAGGGCCCGAGAAGGAAGCTTTGGTTTAGACAAAAGAAGGACAGATCAAAGGAAAGATGAGAGATGTGCCTAGCTCCAGACAGAGATGGAAATAGGAGGGCAGAGCAAGGATGACCAGCGCTGTGCCCTAGAGGGTGTTCCTGCAGACTAGGGCGCCTTAATCTGCTCGGCAGGGGCCTTGAGAAGAGGGGGTAGGATACAAAATTATAGGTACCACTGGCCAAGCTAGATTGCCTTTGATTTTGATGCAAAGAGTTGTTTCACGTTTTGAGGATCAAAACAATGCATCAAACACCCAAGAGCTGTTTCTGAGTCTCGGGACTCCTTTGGCACATGTGACTGGCCTTCTGAAAGGCCAGTGAAGAGAGGCGGGGGAAGGTTCGCCCTAGCAACGGCGGTAAAAACAACAAAACAAAAAGCATGCTGTCTGGATAGTGCTGTAGAATCTGAAAAAGCAGAGAAAGCTTCTACCTATCTCCACAGCAGCTCCTCCAGAGCCCCGTGCCCCGGCTGAAGATCCTGGGTCTGGAAGCATCTGAATGCTGCCAAAGGAGGAAGAGCTCCCAGGTTTTCAGGGCGTGTGGAAGTAAGGGAGCTGCTGTCATTGCTAAGCGTTGTTTCCGAGGCCACGTGCACAGCAGATATTGAAATGTGACCCTCCTCAAATTAGATACAAGTCATCTTTAGGGAAAAGGAATCAACTGTTCTCTTTATCTGCTGTCTACCAATGTAATATTAATGGAATGTTATGAAAAATGAAAGAAATGGACAAACAAGCATGTATTTTTCCTGCCTGGGTTAACTAGGTCCCACCACCTAAGTTATATTAAATCTTCTAATATCTGTACATTTTAAGTACATTCCTAAGTTCTCATAGTGTCTTTGCAGCCTCATAACAGAAGCAAGTATTTAGCACTTTAAATAAAAAAAAAAAAACAAACAAAATGCAAGATGAGATGAGCCTCTTTTTAAAAGGAACAAGATTGCAATCAATTACAGGTGACCCATTCTCCTCTGAAAAATCATCTGGGAGTCTTGTCTCTTTGTCTTTTGGCTTGTGTCTAATACTAGCTTTGCTTAAAAAAAAATAAAATAAAAAATAAAAAACAGCTTCTTACCAACAAGAGTACTGCAGGGCTGGTTAACTCAGCTGGCTCTGGTCATACGTTAGCACTGCATGTTTCCACATCTAAACTAAGAGCACTCTCCTCCTCTACCCCCGCCTTATAAAAAGTTAAGGGATGCTTTTTCTCCAAGTGATAAATTGCCTAGAATATTTAAAAAGCCTTCTATCCATTGTAAAATCTAAGGAAATACACAACCTAGTTTTGCTGTAGTTTCAATTTTCTCCATTACCAACGTTACCCCTAGTTCTCAAAGCATTCATTTTAATCACAGTTTATTGGGGAAAGAATTACCTGTCAGTCTCCTAGCTTATGAGAAAGAAGATAAAGTTGGAAGGAAACTTGAGGATTAATTAATTGAGAGTACTGCATGTGAGGTGTCTACTCGGAATGTTACAGTGCACATCACAATGAAAACAGTTTTATTTTCCATGGTTGAAATAAATTATAATAAATAATTCATTTCAATGGCAGAGATGTACTGGAGAGCAACAGCAACAAAATTGACTGCACCACACTGTGAGTCTCATTCTTGAATCTTCATTATCCATTTGAAACTTTTTACGAATAGTAAATCATATTTCAAGTGGCTGCAGATCTCATAAAGCAGCTTGCTGCATTAAAATAAAACCGGCAAACCCGGGGCACCGGGAGGCCGCAGGGCTTGCCACTCAGCACTATTTGGGAAACTCTTTCTCACTCTTCTCTCACCAGCATCCAACAGAACACTTTTCGATTTGATGTGAAAATTAAGCATCGCTTGTCAAAACACATTACCTAAATTTCCTCTAGGTAGGAATGTTGGGGAAATTTTTATGTAAAAGAATAGCTTTTAACTCCAAAGCCGTTTTCCTCTAATTTTGATAGTGACACTGCTGTTTCTGGTTCACGGTACTGCCTGAATGACTGCCACACAGCCAGGCCTAGAACCTCAGATGGCCTATACCAGCCTCTGGGGGTCCCCAAATTAGCAAATGTGTGTGTCAGCTCAAGAGACACTAGCAAAGGTCCCTGTGCTATGTTTTCTGTCTTAGAAGACCAGCCTATCTTCACAGGACAGCTAATATTTAACTTGAATCTTAAAAGATACAAATAGCATCACTGGGAAAGAAGGATATATTGGGAAGAGAAAATAAAATGATAAAAAGCACAGGAGACAGGGCCTGGCATGTGTGAGGAATAGTCAGATCCCTGGACAGGAGGCTTCTGAGAGGAAAGAAGCAGAGCTGAGGGTGAGGAGAAGACTGGGCAGAGTCCAGGCTATTGAAGGCCTTTCATGTCATGCTAAATGGAGAAATGAATTTGGGCCAGTACACGAAGGGTAGCCTTTCCAAGGACTTCTGAATAATGATGAAGTCCGTGATTTAGAACGGTAACTGATGTGGGACTGGAGAATGGCAGTGACGTAGGTACCGGAGTCAAGGCAACACGTTCAGACACTCCTGCACGAGTCCCGTGGAGAAGTGATGAGGGCCTTGGCAAGGCTGTGGCAGCAGAGACGGCGAGAAACGGTCAGAATCCTTGACTGCATAGCCTAGTTCTTCCCAGTCAACGAAACCTTTCCAAGAAGAACCACCTGATACTGCAGCCACAGGCAGATTCAGAACTTTAAGGACACGGCCTCAAATTCAAGACTGCCAATGGGACGCTGGAAACACACAACATTGTAAACTGACTATAACTCAATTAAAAAAAAAAGAAAAAAAGACTGCCAATGGGGAAAAGGGGTTGGAAGCTGGACTGCCCCTGCAGTGCCACGTGTAGTGGAGAGGTGGCCGGTCTAGCAGACCAACACTCCCACAGTGAGCTGGGGGAATCCGGACTGGCGAAATGAACCCCAACCAGCATACATATATACGCACGACAAAGATGACTACAAGCACACGTTTACACTAAGTGTTCAGTGATGAAGTAACCGCTAACCGAGGCCATTCAAAAGTCGCGGGAGGGAGTGGGACACGGCACGCTGCTTTACTGAACGGTCATCACAACACTTCCCAATGAGTATTGCGTTTCACAACAGAACAACACCCGGCATAATGGCACGAGGGCATCTCGTGCAGTCGTCAAAGCAGAGCGCAATGAATATTGTATTTCATAATAAACATATTATCCTTATAGTAGGAGGTTCAAAGTTGCACTGCCTGTCATCTGTCACTATATTCTCCCGGATTTCCCAAAGGGATTTGGTTAGATGGACCTAAAAATCTTCATAACCAGCTGTGGAGGATTATTTTACTTAACAGGTTAAAAATGATTTTTTTGTGTGAGGAGAAAAGAGTAGTTTTTAGAAAATTCACTTGGCCCTCAGAAGCACTTTCCGTTAAAGATTAGTCTAGAGTTTAACACTGAAACCACAGAGGATGGCATGTTGCCTTTCAGATTTGAGGATTTTTATTTATAGTTGTCTAAATGACAGAGAGTCCTGGCCAAGAGGTTAGGGAGATGATTCAAAGATGTTCCTGAGATTTGGAAGCTCTTTTGCCCTAATAATTACAGAGGGAGCCTAAGGAATGACAATGACTAACAGGGCTGGGAGCTGGGAGGGTATCGCTCAGTGGCAGAGTGCGTGCTTAGCATGCACGAGGTCCTGGGTTTAATCCCCAGTATCTCCATTAAAAAATAAGTAAGTAAATAAACCTAATTACCTCTCCCCAAAATAAATAAATTAAAGTGCTGGAAGAGAACCTCGTTCCTTGCTTTGTTCAGACATTTACTGCCACCTGCTTTGTGGCAGACTCTGTGTCAGACCCTGGGGACACACAGATACAGGGCACAGTCCCAGCCCTCAGCGAGCTCACAGTCAGAGGCGATGCTCTGCTTACTGCGGTGACGACACAGTACAGCGAGGGCCGCAAACAGAAGCCCACGCAGGAGGCTCTGAGAAACCAGAAGAGGCTGCCTAACTCCGCCGAGGTGTGGGGGGCAGGCAGGGAAGGCTTTGCAGGTGACGTCTGGGACTGTGGCAGAGAACAAGCCCGCAGACAGGCGTGGAGCAGTGTCTGGGGAGTGCCGAGAGGCTGTGTGGGGAGTGGTGGTGGCAGGTGAGGCTGATCAGGCTGGCAGGGCCGGCCCTTGTGAAGCGCCCGGTGCCATGTGCTGGAGAACGCGCGCTCCACCCTGCAGGAAATGCGGGTACCGTTTAAGTTGAATGACTCTTTCCGGCAGTGACGGGGAAGGGCGAACGGATGGTATAACCATTCTCCACAGGGTCTGACCCTTTAGGGCGGCTCAGCCATCCGAGTTCTCCCAGAAAGATGCAGCCTTTTTCCTGTTCTAGGATTGGACAGCCACAGACACGAAGGTTACCTGCCTGGCTCCTGCGCCTCGGTCAGGACGGACCTTGGCTCCTGCCTTGCTGGCTCGGTTGCCAGCACCCTCAGAAATGGGACTGCCATTACTTCCCTTGGCGCACAGCACATAACTTAATAGTGTCCCCCGTCAGGAACGGTTCTCTTTGTCAGGAAGCTTTTTATTGATGTTCAACCTTCATTTTCCCTTTCTTAATATCATCCCATTATGCCAATACTCCATTGTGCCATGCTAAGTAATTCCCTTTCCTCCTTGGCGTTTACATCTTCCAAGTATTTATAGACTCATCAAGCGCCCCATTTAGTTGTCACTTAGGCAGGACATACATATTTAGCTTCTTTAATCTGGCCCCATAAGCCGGCCCTTCCATTCTCCTAAATCATTTGAGTCACTTTCCTCCAGGTTTCTGTCAATTTGTTTCCAGCCTCCCAGTACGCAGGGGGCTCAGGAGAAAGGTGGGGTTGGGGAGGGGGCTGGGTCCCTCTACGGGACGGGGGGGGGGGGGGAGCACGTCATGTGCCGAGGGCGGGACTTTTCCCTTGAAGCACAGAGTCCAAAACAGGCCAAGCCTCTAGGAAAAGCTGTGAGTCCCTCCTGTTACCCAATTGTCTCACCCGCACACATTCCAAGTCAATGTTCTGTTATGAACTCTTACGTGCCAGGCGCACACGTGCGTACTGAGTACCTACTACGTGTCAGGTACTGTACTGGGGGCTTCTCTTCCTTCTTTTCCTCCTCCCTCTTCATTTCTTAGACTGATTCGCTGTTCAAAGAATTACTGAACTCCTACTATGTGTCAGGCGCTGTGGCACAGGACTGAATAAAATGTGGTCCCTGCAGCCTTGCGGAGCTCACACAGCCTAAGCATTTCTTCATCTCTTACTGCCCACCCATCAAGTTGTGCCCTTCTCATCTTAAGGGTCTCAGACACGTCATCCCTAAATGCACTTAACTCTAATTGACGTTTTTAGCTCCCTGAGTGGAACTTCTCTGTCCCGTCTAAAACGAGATGCCACGTTAAGCACGGGCATTAGCGCAGAGCTCTTGCCTACTGTCTTCTTTATGGTGGGTCTCTTTGGGGCCCAAGAGAGATTCCTCGTTAGGCCTTGCACTTCCCATGCGCCTTCCGAGTGTTCTATATTCATGTGACCTCAACAAAGTACACACTTGAATGTTTTTATTTTCCGTGATACCAATGCTCTGGCTGAGGGGGTGATGGAATAGGAGGCATCTAAGTCTTGGCTAAAGTCCTGGGGAGTCCGGGCATGAGGCCGCAGGCGGGCGCAGTTCTGCCACCGGACCCGGTGGGCCAGCTCAAGTCAGGCACAGAATTCCCCTGGCTGAGGAGCTGCTGTCCTCAAAGAGCTGAAATAACTATTCCAGGGACACAGGAAGCAGCATGACCGGAATATTCAAAACCAAGTATGTTGACCGCGAAATCTGTCTGCTCTGATTGTCGTATAGAGTCCTCAAAAACAGAATTTGCAATTAAAGATCTTTCAAAGGAAAAGGGAATTTCTTTAGTCTGAAAGCACTTACACCTGTATTTTCCTAAGCATGACAAGGGACGCAAAACTAAGATACAAGAGTTCTTCTGGGTTGCAAAGCATACAAAGCTGCATCAACCATGGAAGCTCAGAGGATAAGGAAACCTTCATTTTGTGTTTCAAGTGATCAGACTGCAACCAAATAAGAAGTCTTCCTTAACATGCTGTATGAGCTCACGGCCGCACCAATGGCTACTGCTAAGACAGAATTTCCAAGAGTCAAGACACGTGAACACGAGAGTTGAATTCCCGTCTCCAGCACACTGATACTCTTTGGGAAAATTTCACATGATTTATCCTTCAAGCACCATGTGAAAAATCAGGAATAACTGTGAATGAATACATTATGAATACATTATGCCATCATTAAGCCAATCCTCACTTTATACCGTGCCATTCTTTCAAAAAACTCAAAAGGCTTCTCAAGCCAGTGACGATGCCACTCAGAGAAATGAGGGCAGGGGAACCGTGTCACTTATCCTGCAGTTTCCCTTGGACAGAGATGAATGGCAAGGAGAAAGGCCAGGAAGGAGAGGTAGGTTGAGGCCCTGGGAAGCCTTGGTCTGGTGAGAATTGTGTAAAATCTAGAGACAAGAAAGCCCTGCTTACAGTCTAGGCACTGCTATTCAGTGGCTGTGTGTCTTTGGGAAAATCATTTTGCCTTTCTGAACCTCTGTGCACTTTACCCACATGGGTACTGTGGGATTAAATTTATAGATGTATTAATACTCCCAAATTAGAATATATCCACATCGGCCCTATCTACCCACAAGGGCCGTTGTAAGATTCGGAAGAGACATTCGGCATGAAGACACTATACAAATGGGAAGAGTTATGGAGTTGATTTTGATTCTTGCCATTGCAAGGTAATACTTGGAATCTGCAGGAAGGATAAGTGAGAAAAAGTCAGCTTGGGGCCAAGAATAAGATCCATACCACACCATGCCCCCATCCAGCCCAGGGCATATTTGTAATCTTAAGAAGGCTTGTCACAGAGAGAATTCTAAGAAAGGCAGCACACACGGCTGGGCACCAGGAAGACGTAAGCAATCTGGCTGAAGTCACGGCCTTCACAGTCAAATCATCTTGTGAAATGAAGTCTCAGGCCTGGGATTTCCTGGGAAGCACACTTCTCACGTTCGTAATTATAAACGGCAGGGGTATGGACAGGATAGGGACATCAAAGATGGTACTTGCGTACTGTTGTCCAAAGTGAAGGTGACTCTCGTACATTAATTGAGTATCTTCTCTGTGCTGGGTGAGTCTGTCCTCGTTGGTTCACTCTGTCCTCACAACTCCCCTGAGTCAAGCATCCTTTGGCTATGAGGACCACAACCACTGCAGATAAAACTTGGGCCTAAAAGGGGTGAGCTGAGGACCGCTACACTAGGCAGTGCAGTCAGGCCTCTCGAGGGCTTGGAACCAGGGACAAGGACGCTGGCGGCTCTTTCTCAGTCTCCTTCTGGGCCTGCCTGGTTTCTGGAGATCCTTTCGCTGTGTCTGCTGCTTTCTCCTCGTGCTGCAGACTGGCTACTTCTCTGAGCATGTGGCATGGAATGGCTGCCCCCGGGTCTTGATTTTTCAGGTCTTCCATTCAGGTGAGGCTAACCAACGTCTTTTAAATGCTAGCTTCTAAATCCAGGGAAGAAAAGCCAGCTTGGGTCAAGTGTTTACCTCTTGTCCAGTCAGTTCTCAAAGAAAGGGGCCCTTTGCTCAATCAAGGATTTATGAATGAGCAAATGGTACATGTCTCCCCTTGTTTATCCTCCATCTCCTGCAACCCTGTTTCTAGGCCACTTAAAAGCTGTACTGTGCAGTTGTTAAGAGCAGGGATGCTGCCACTTATTAGCTATATGACATTGGGTGAGTTACTGACCTACTAGAACTGCAATTACAGTATTTTGATTATAAAATGGAAATAAAAATATCTGCCTTATAGAGTAGTGAGACTTACACAGAAATAGACACATACACATACATGTATATATACAAACATACAGAGCATGTATGTGTGTATGTGTGTAAAGCACTTAGCACACAAGCCTAGCATATGACACTATTTCTATTTCTTTTTCATTATAATCATTCATCATCAGAATTCTCTGTTCGAATCTGAGGTTGCCCTTCCATAGTGACCTCTTGGGGCCTAGCAACCCTGCAGTAACTTAGGCTTCTATTACAGGACGGAGGAAAAGTCTAGCTCTTGAAGAAGGACTTGCACCGGTCCTTCTCAAGCTCTTCCAGAACATGGAAAAGGAGGAAGTACTCCCAAACTCATTCTATGAAGCCACAACCACCCTGATACAAAAACCAGACAAAGACACAACCAAAGACACTACCAAAAGGGAAAATCAGTGCAAATGAAACCCCGAACACCCTCTGTTTGTGAAACACGGCTACGCTATACACCTGTGCTGTGTTAGCACAAAAAGGCAGATGTCGCCTGCTGGGCTTTCTTTCCTGAGAATTCTTTAAAAAATAAAAACAAAAATCACTGAGAGTCACAGCAAAAAAAAAAAAGTCCTTTTATAACATAGATTGTTAAACACTTCCCCAGAATCTCTGTTAGTATTTAGCCAATGGATTAGAAATTTTCCTTGCAGAGGCTTTAAAAAAGGATACCTTTAAGCCAACTCTTTTTATCCTTAATTTACAATGGTAGCTAATTATGCCAACCACTGTCAACGAAGAGGCTAAAAATCATCTTGTTTGCCATTTGCTATACTGAGTGAGAGACTGTTATAGATTGCCTAATTATTATTGGGCTAAACCTGTGTAAGATTTGTGTGTTTTTCCCTTATGAAATGTTCTCTGTCTGCTTTATGCAAGCGCAAAGGAAAAGGTAAAGCTGTTGTCCACTTTTTACAACTCCTTTGCAATTCTGAGAACATTTGCTGCAGAATAATAGCAAAACTGACTATGCTAAACTGTAGATAAAAGGATGATGACAGATTGCAGTCACTTTAATTCATAAAGAAAACACTTGGAGCCCCTGGGAACGCCAAATCAAGCACTGGCTCCCAATGACTTTTTGCCAAGTCACAAACTACATCGTAGTTTTTAGTTTAAACACAAAGGCTAATGGACATGTAACTTATTTATTTCAAATTCTTCTTTATGAAGCTGGCTTTTTTTTTTAGCTCCTTAGAAAATATTATAATTCCCCTATTCTATAAACATACAAATATAATTGTAAAATGACATCATTCTGTTTTCATTTAATTACCCCTGAAATGCTTTCTATTTAATATTCATTACTCAAAAGCTAATTTAAAAGAGAAAGAGATGCGACTTATTCAAAAAGATGTACTGTCATTCACAGCAATAGTTATCTAATATACAGAAGTTAATAAAGCAGATTAATCTACAAGTCCCTTTAAGCCATTCTTGAGTTTTGAACAACTGCCTCTTTGACCTTTCACCTTCACGCTGTGCACCAGTAGCAGGTGCCAGCTGTACAGAAATTATGGCTGCGCATTTGAACGCAAAATCTTTTCTTACTTTGCTTCTGACCAGCAGCTGACCCTGTAGGAGTGATTGTTTCTGGTGCCGGCCTAAAGGCTACATAAACCAGCAGCAGATAAACAAAAGGCTACATATACCAGCTGCCTCGCCTAAGGGTACCAGGCCAGACTGACACCTCCACTCCTTCTCCAGCGTCCCAAATTGCTCCTTGTTTGTTTCCATACGTGCATTTCATCCCTGTCATTTTGTGCAAGGGATGGGCATAAGAGAAAACCCCCCAAAACAACAACAAAAACCCCATCCCTTCCCTCGAACTTGACTTTTGAGTATTCTATGTCAAACTGTGCCATTATGATGCTAATCTAGGCCTGATTTAGCAACTTTAATAAGAGGCTAAACCCTCTTGTAATTAGATAATAAAATTTTATTATGTATTTTAATATTAAAAGTCTTAAAATCAAACTCTTCAAATCATACACCGGTATAGAACTAAGGTACTTAAATATCATAGCCCCAGAAAATGGGAGCCTGGAAAAGCACATTGTGGCTAATTTTTCATTCTCAGAAATGTAAACATGAAATTCCTATGTGGTAGCAGTGAAAGCTCCAACACTCTTAATTATGTGCAAGGAAGAATGAATCTATTCAAGTACGAGGCACACTGTACCATTTCCAGCAACAGCACGAGATGGTTTTGACAGTTATTTCGTGGATACAAATTACACAAGTATAAAAACAATCCCCATAATGATTAAATGCGGTTATGTACATAGGAGAATACCAGTGCAAGTGGTAACATATTTAAATGGTTTGCCTTCATTAAAGAAATTATATATGATATTAAACCATCAATCACTGCTGCGGCACAGGAGTTTAAATGTATTGTCACTGGTTGAAATAAATGACTTGGAGGCTGAATTCCGGCTCGCTCAATATGGTGTCTTTGCCGTTGCGTAGCCACCTAACTCTCTGCTGGTTTGGGCTACATCTGGTGGAGTCCATCTCTTTCAATTAATAAGGCGAGTTATGCCATCAATGGATTACATCTTTAAACTGTGCTTAGAGGTAGGAAAACACATGTCCTAGTGGGGGGGAAAAAAAAAGCCACAAACCCTCTCTGTTTTGTTAACTATTTGGAAGAATATTTGAAGTGCTGATTCTCTGCCCATGTTTAGAATGACCTGTGCTTGTGGAGTTTCAGCAGGGTTATTTTATGGCACAAAATGATACAATCTTATCTTAGCATTACCATTTAGTTTATCATGCAGTAGTCTGTGATCATGCCAGATTTGGTACCTAAAGTCATGGCTTGCAGCCTGTACTTCCGAAAATTAATTTTTTTGCTTGTTTTGCAGACATTCATTGACCATCACAAGGTTTTAGGTTCTGCTAGGTGCTGGGACAAGTATCAAGATGGAGGTGATCTTTGGGGGAAAAAAAAGTACTCTGTAAAGACAGGTAATAGGATTATAATTCTAATTTGATGATTTATGAATCAAGAATAAGCTTCTATTTTAAGATTTTTGCTTTAAAGCACCATTTTTTTTGTTACAGTTGAAACAGTCATTCAAAATATTTCTATAACAAAAATGAAATAAAAATGGCAAAGACATGGTATATAACAAAGGATCTAGACTAGAATCATCCTTCCGAAGATGGACAAATTATTTTATAATATCACAGATAAAATGCTATTTTAATTTAAAAATCTAGTGTTTTTCTATTTTTAAAGTTATAAGCTGTAACTTTGTAAACTGATCTTCAGGGGTGACGGTCACAAATTCATCATTTTAAGAGCTTTACTCCCTAGTGGACTTCTCTTAGCTGGATACTTTTGTCCGGCCCTGGTCTTCTTAGATACTCTGATTTGACCCTTAGTAATTAGATTACAGACACAGACACAGACACACAGACACACACACACAGACACACACACACACACTCTCACTTGACCAAAGTGAATTTTATTTTTTGCCTCACACAAGTCTTGTTACTTTGAAAATTAAAAAAAAAAATGTTAGGGAAGCGTTAACTGCCTTCCATTGCCTGTTTACTGCACCCCTTTTACATGTAAAGATACAACCCAAATGTGATAAAATGTTTCAGTAAAGGCCTAAACACACAGTCACAAGTAAAAGTAAAACAGTGGCATCCTTTTTAAACGACAAATAAAGTGTGCTTCCAAAATTATCAAAACAGCAGAAAGAAATGCAAATATCACTGCAGCAAGGCCACACGGGATGGCTGTGAGAAATACAAGGGATCACACATTAAGTAAGAGATTTTAGTTCTGAAATTCTCTAGGATTACAGAATACAGAGGTGGAAAACTGGTAACCAGACATAGTGCCGACCTGCAGAGTATTTTTATTTTTAACTTTTAATTAGTGGCCAACATTTACAAAACTGCATTTCTGGCTTCTCTTTGTGGGGGAATCTCAATATATCTGGCAACACTGGGTCTTATACCATCTTACAGGGCAGCAATTAGCTGGAGCTGTTTGGAGGCTGCCCCCTTTAGACAGGGATGTGCACTTAGCATAGCTTTCTCTCCTGTCTCCCTCAGTCACGCTCCCTGCTTGGCTCTGTGGGCACCTTAGTTTGTGATGCCTCAGAAAACGAAAGGTAGAGGGAGAGGGGTGTTCAGAGCAGTCAGCTTCAGACTTGCCATGTCAAAAGCCCTTAAGAATACCCTTCGATAGAGCCAATGGTACGCAGTGGTAGACGCTTCCTTTAGAAAAGGGACGCTGTTTACATAAGAAAGAGGTAAAAAGTGACATTCTATACTGATGAAACAGCGGTGGCTCAGGACAAAGCCTAGAGATGTGCTGGGTCTAGGAGATGGATGCAAAACACTTGTTGCTTCCCCAACTTCATTTCACACCTGCTGTATTGATTCTGTCCTAGAAAAATCAGATTAGAGTAAACCTCAGGAGCTACCTCAGACACTGAAGAAAAGTCACAAAGGGACATCATGAGACAGTTATACTATCAGGCTCTGACCTTCTCAAGGATCCAGGTCCTACTTCAAAGTCTGGCTACAGAATTAGTGACTGGGTATGGGTGTGGAATAAGAGAGAGGAAGCTCTGTTAGCTTTGCCTCAGTGATGGGGGGAGTCAAGAGCTTTTCCACACCAGCTGGCAAAGCAACCTCCCCCTCCCTTGCCCGTTGCCTCTTTGGGTCACTGCTCATCTGTTTCATTCCAGCTGCAGCAAAAGTTGAGGTACAGGATGGCTGCTCTAAATCGTTCTATCATAAGGATGGCCCCAGTGGGACCTATTGGAAGCTCAACTTGCCTCATTGTAAGTGCTCAAAACATAC